>NC_050452.1:93081182-93681182 GCF_903995425.1 Onychomys torridus | reverse complement strand
ACTTGCTTTTGCATTCCTATATGGTATTTGCTGTTTCAATGTTGATTTTTTTTTCTTAAAAGCTCAAGACAGTGATTCTTTTAATATGATAGATGATTATCTCTTTTCATGTATCATTGTGCATGATTTTGCATATATACAGAAATGCACACATATTCTAATACAAAATGCTGGTATAACAGAAAATCACAGCTGAGGTAATTTTTTGTGAACACAAATTGAACATATCATAATTCTAGGGAAATGAGAGATCTAAGATCAAGTGATGGCTGGTTTTGCAATGACCATGTTGCTGTGTAATTTAATGAGAAAATGGTTAAGGGACAGTTAGAGAGTACCACCTCTAGTCCTTTTCTCATTAGAATAATTCATTTGAAAGAGCGGAGGCTTCATGATCTAAACACCAACCATACTACCCACAGATAGCACTGATGTTGAGGATGAAATTTAAATGCATGCTGTTTTGAAACTGAAGCCTACATACATAAACATACTATACTATTATGATTTTATAAAACACATGTTAATATAAGAAGTATACATAGAGAACTCTACATTCTGATAATTCTTAGGGGAACAGTTTTGAAATACCTACATTGTGAGCATTTCAACTCTAGCTAGTAACAACAGCCTTTAAAAATGTTCTCAGATAATGTCAGCTAAAAGTGCCACAATGTATATAATTAATGTGACCTTTCAGACTGTGATTAAATCAACCTTGGGATACATGTAGATGATTATTTCTATTTAAAGGAATAGTGAGACATCATCTGTGTAAAATTGTTTTCCAGTATGAAGATTCCTTACTTTTCTGGCTTGTAATATCACATGCATACTTTTATTGTAAGTGTTTAACTGATACTATTTTGTTTATCCTTAAAGTCAGGCCTTCAGTTCTTTCTTGTCTTTATTCTGGGACCATAAGAAGAGTTACATTTTAAACTGCTTTGTTCACAATGCCCAACAAAGTCTCACTATCATCTAATTCAGATTTGAGCTTAATGAATGCTTTTGATTAAGATAATGATACTTATCTAGTTACTATTTACAGACCATTTAGCAAGCGATCCCTTATCTGTTCTCCAGCATACCCTGTAGCTTATATGCAAATTTAAAGGAGATGAGTGTAATGTATTTAAAAATAAAGGTTTGATCTTACCAAATATCATTTGCCTGCTCCCTTCACTGATCTAAAGCCGTTTCCTACTCTTGGATGTCACCCGAAGCTTAGAGTTCATATCTTTACACCACTTTGGACTCAGTTTAATTCTTGCTGAACAATCTTTGCCATCTCTGTTCTCACTGGTTTTCAATTAGAAACTTAAGACCATGGGGTAGAGGAAATCGAGCTTTCACTGAGTGGCTTGAGCAGGAGTTTTAGTTATTGCCAACATTGCAAGTAGTTCTACTTTAGACCAATTCAGACAGGGTTCACTGAGGTTAGTTTTACCTTGTATTAAATATTACTTTCTGAAGCAACTTCAGCGACTCAGAAGCAGATGAACTTTCTGCTCCACTTACCAAGTCTCTTCATTTCACTCTCTTTTATTATAACTGTGGTAGTAACCAAAGTTCAGGAAGTGCTGTGTTTATTTCATAGTCATCGTTCTGAAGGCTGAAATGAAATTTCAGATAAATAAGACATCATTACCCCTGCATATGCTACTAGTGTTTCAATAATGATCATCAACTGCCAATATTCACTCTGTATATTACCCACACAATTCCAGTTAAGGCAATCCTTTTGTTCTATGAGAGAGGATTTTCTTTTCATTTTGTAGTTGAGAAAACTGCGGTTAAAAGGTTGTATAATCTGGCAAATATCTCTCAGATTAAAAAAATGACAGAACTCACATTCAAGTTCAGACACATGAGCTTCCAAATGTAATAACAGTCTTATATTATCTATGTATCTATATATCCATCTTTGTATCTATATATGTAGGCATGTGTGTATGTATGTATGTATCTATCTATCTCTATCATCTATCTGTGTGTCATCTATCTCTCTAACTATCTATCATCTTATCTATTACTGGTAATTAAACCTTGCACATGCCACACCAGTACTGTACTATTGAGCTGTATCTCCTGCTGTATAACTATTGGTTCATTGGATTCCTTATATTTATGGTAGTGGGAGCAAATCAGTACTTTGTACATGGAATATGAAGATACTTTATCACTGAGCTCCATCCCATCCCTTAAGCTTGTTATTTAGCTCCATGTTCAAACATGGAGCAAAGAGTATAGATGCGTTTCACTCATTTGGTTGCCGAGTTTCAGAAAGACCTCATTATTTAGCACTCGTTTTTTTAGACTGGCTATTGCTTCAGGGTGACTGGAGGCGAATGTGAGATCTGGGGAAAATTCCATCTGCCTATTGCTTAGAGATAACTCTGTGAAGATTTGTTGTGAGAGATGATAATTCTGGACCAGTTAATATGGTACTTCAAACAATTTTAATGTAGATGTAGAATAACAGAGATAGAATTGTTAGAACATGGAAAATTTTGGTGTACATGAAAAGACATTTACCTTAAAGTATTTTTCATGTAGAAATTTCCAATTGATTTGGATTCTGAAGTTTGAAATCAGCAAGTCTGTAACATGTAGCTGTACATCTAAGTATAATATTTAAGTATCAGAATCAATTTTCTATAATACCCTTAGAGTCCATTCAATACATTTTTTTTTTTTTAATTTCTGGAGACAGGGTTTCTCTGTATAATTTTGGTGCCGGTCCTGGATCTCACTCTGTAGACCAGGCTGGCCTTGAACTCACAGAGATCCACCTGGCTCTGCCTCCCAAGTGCTGGGATTAAAGGCATAAACCACCGCCCGCCAGGCTATTCCTTACATTTTTAATGTTCCACATATAATTTCCTTAAATAATCTGAGATCCAGCATTGTATATTGCTAAAAATTTATATTTACAAGCTAAGATAGACAGATCTGTCATCTATCTGTCTGTCTGTCTGTCTGTCTATCTATCTATCATCTAACCTATTAACCTTGCACATGCCACACCAGTACTGTACTATTGAACTGTATTTCCAGCTGTATAACTATTGGTTCATTGGATTCCTTATTTCCTTTTGTTTTTGTGGTAGTGGGATCAAATCAGTACTTCATACATGGAATGGGAAGTACTGTTTGTTGTAAAATCTGTACCTAAACTGTTAAACATTTCATCCTTTCACATATAGTATCTTTATTTTTCTGCTCAAGTAGAAAACATTGTTTTGTTTTTTTGTTTTTTTTTGTTTTTTTTTGTCTTTTAAAGTAAAATGATTCAAAAAACCTTAAATTTCAGTTTCACTCAGAAACACCATGGCTACCTATTCCAACTAGACCTTCTCTGGAGACATGGAACATTTTCAACCGTTTTTTTTTGTTTTGTTTTGTTTTGTTTTGTTTTTATCCAGTGAAAGCATTTGTCTCTACTCCCCATATCTCTGTGCTTTTTAAGAAGACACAGTTTTAAAGTAGGAACTTTAAACACAAGCTTCAAGAAAATAAGAAAAGAGAAAACACAATTGTGATCATTTCTCCCAAATAACAAAATTTTTTCTGAATAACTAAGGTCAGTGAATAAAACTTTCAAAACCCAAAATAAAGTATACAAATTGTTATTATAAATTTCATCCAATATCCTTTCAAATTTTTTAAAAATTACAATGTTTGTTACAATGTTTTTAGATCTAATTTTATTTAGGCTGTTTGATTCCACAGCTTATATATTTGTTTCTCCATGTTGTCCGATGCTTTACAAAGTTGATATTAACTCTCCACTACATTATGCTTATTTTTTTGTAACTCTACCCTTTCTGATAATTTCTTAATTTGTTTCTTTGAGCCTTGTAATGATACCAATAGCAGTTAAAGATGTGTTGCCCACTTTGGTTTTCATCCTGTGGGTAAAGTCTCTGAATTGGGGGTTTCCCATCTGTCAAGCATGCTTTACCTCATATGAGTCAGGTGTATAGTGATATTTTATTTGTATTGAAATGTGATTTTATTTGTATGTCAATAAAGTTGCCTTGAGGTCAGAGCAAGCCAGAGCAGAAGCCAGCAGTAGTGGGGCACGCCCTTAATCCCAGCACTTGGGAGGCAGAGCTAGGCAGATCTCTGTGTGTTCAAGGACATAGCCAGCATAGCAGACACACGCCTTTAATTTCAATACCAACCATAGAAGACCTGGAGGTCTGTACAAACAGGCAGTGACGAGGAGGTCATGTGGCTGGGTTACAACCAATGAGGGAGGAGAACAGAAAGTCTTTAAATAGACAGGACGCACAGAAGTAGGTCTCTTGCTGAGAGGAAGAAGCGCAGAAGCAGTGAAGGGTAAGGTTTTCCGCTTTTGCTCTGACCTCATGGTTTTTAACTCTGCAATCAGTTCTGTGTTTCTTATTTAACAAGCCGGATACATCCACAATTGGCGCCCAACGTGGGGCTCGAACCCACGACCCTGGGATTAAGAGTCCCATGCTCTACCGACTGAGCTAATTGTTTTGTTATATGTAATTGTACTATGTAAAAGTTAAAACCTTCCTTTAAAAAAAAAGAAAAGGGGAAGTGCTGTGGATATCGCTCTGTGTAAATAAAGTTCTGATTGGCCAGTGGCCAGGCAGGAAGTATAGGCAGGACAAGAGAGAAGAGAATGCTGGGAGGTGAAAGGCTGGAGAAAAACACCGCCAGCCGCTGCCATGAGAAGCAACATGTAAAGACACTGGTAAGCCACAAGCCATGTGGCAAAGTATAGATTAACAGAAATGGGTTAATTTAAGATAGAAAAAGTAGATAACAAGAAGCCTGCCACAGCCATACAGTTTGTAAACAATGTAAGTTTCTATGTGCTTTCTTGGTTGGGTCTGAGCTACTGTGGGACTGGTGGGTAAGAGAGATTTGTCCTGACTGGGCCAGGCAGGAAAACTCTAACTACACAGGTGTGCATGGTATAAAAAGTGATTCAGACATCCCCACTGAATGGATGACCTGGATATTTCTTGTATAATAGTTTGATGATATTAGTAAGTTTTTAATCTAATACTACTACTCAAAATATCAACACACGTATCAGAATTTATTGAATGTTTTTTCTCCAGGTGGTTCTTTGGCTTTAACTTTTGTTGGGGATGTTTTCTGATCCTATCTCTTTGAATTTTGTTGTAATTAGATATTAATTATTTTCTTTGCAATGTTCTCATTGCTTTAAGGAAGAATAAAACTCTTTCCATTCCAATAACTATATTAGTAACTACTTTTTGTCTTTTTTTAAAATGTCTTTCATTATATTATTTCATTTGTGATGTTATTCAGTATGTAATTTGAGTTGAGAGTCTAACCATTATGACCAAATAGAAAACTGATTGAGTATCATCTGGGACATTTTCTTTCTCATAAATTAAATTTAACAATGAGACTCTGTCACAGGAAGGATAAGTAATACTTAATATTTCAGTCTTAGTTCAGTATACTATATTTAATTATACAGGACAAAACAATTCTCTCTGTAGCCTACCTTTGAATATTTTATTAGCTATTTTTAAATATAGATTTGTTTGTTTGGTATGTGTGTGTGAGATGGGAAATGCCATTAAAGGGCATCAAATACCCCAGACCTAAGGTTATTAATGGTTGTGAACCACCATGTGTGTGCCAGGAACATAATCTAGATCCTATGCAAGAACATACACCCTTATCTTCTGGGCCATCTATGCAAACACTTCTTATCATTTCTTAAATATAATCTTACATTTAAGAAAGAAACTATCATTTCAAGACCTCTGAGAGATAGGCATTATAATTTGAGGAAGTTGCTGCCAGTAACAAAGAAGAACGGGACGTGAATGGGTAGAAAAACACTTGAGACTGCAATTCAGATATGCCCCATGACAGAAGAAAGGGACAGGAAGAAGTCTGGAATGGAATAATCCCACACTGTAATAGTGTCTGAAAAAGGCATCAACACACCAGCAGTGGCTTTTAGAGCAATGATTATACACGTGTATATACATACTTAAGTATGTTTTGTTGTTTCTTAGACTGGCTCTAATACCCTTTTTGAGCTTGGCATTTGACAGGAAGCAGTCTTGGAAGTTCCTTGAGCTCAGCATGAAGAAAGGTGCTTTACAAAGGAGTAAAGAGTGGTCATTGAATCTGTCAATTAAATGCATTCCCAACAAGTTTCACTCTTGAAGAATGGGGCCCTGTATGAATTGTTATAGCTGTACCACGAACCTTCAGAAATTTCTTCAACTATCCTTGCCTAAAATAATGACAGCTTTGCATATGTGTTTCTCTGCTACTTTCTCCTTCTTCTCAATACATATTACCCTTAATGCATAGTGGCGATCTTCTGTATCTGTGTCGTGTTTACTGTCTTAGATATGGTTCTCAGATTGCCACAGCCAACCACACACAGTTAATGTCTTATATTCAGTTCACTTTTTTCCATAAGTGTGTTAATATTCTAAGGACAAGAAGTGACTGAAATGATGATTACAGCAAAACTAAAGTAGTCACATCTCTGAAACTTCCACCGCACCTAAGCATCATTTTTCATAATTTTGCACTCTCTTGGAGACATCACTGTCTCCAAGCTTTCTTGAAGGAATATAGCATATTCATTCTTTCAGTTTCTTCTATCTTGTATTATTTGCTTGACTCTACTCTTTTTGTTTTATTCCTACTATTCCCTTAAATCTTAATTATTTCAAATTATTTTTGACACTGATGTATTTTTCTACTTTTTCTTTGGTTTTCTGGTTTCTTTGTTTCTTTCAATTTGTCAAATTGGATCCTTCACATTTTCTAAATATCAACTTTATATATGATTTACATATTATTTTACACACTTCTCTATGTGTTCATATACAAACATTTAAGTATATGCTTACACATTCTTTTTTTATATTCTCTTTGCTATTATCATTTTTTAAAAATTATTTTTATATCATATTTGGATTGCACCAAACCAACTAACAGAAGTCTCTTGAATAAGTCACAAGGCTATTGAGTGTGTGATTTAGGTAATTTTGGTGAAAACAGAGTGAGACAGATGAATACCCAGTGAAATGGTTCTAGCCTAGATTAGTTTGAGAAGGGAAGTGAATGCTATTTTTAACACAACAAAATAGAACATCATTTTTTAAATAAAAAAGATAAAGTGTATAGACTTAATAGAATTCATCTCTATTTTTAGAGATACTTTATGATTTAGTATTTGCTTTCATAATTCTGCTACAAAGTATGTAAAAGATAGCTAATGCAGACTTGTTAACATAAAGTTGGTTTGCACATCTTAATATCTGTACTTTTCTAATATAAACATACCTATGTATGTATAAATGCATATATGTAATACATACACACACATATGTAAAATGTTACAGATAAGATTTTGACCTTTTAGAGTGGATTTGAGTGGATGCTTTAATTTGGGGGTATTTTTGCTTCTGACTCTAATATTGGAAAATATACTAAATGTAGACTTTGTAAATAATTCTCTCACAGGCTGACTTTAACACATCCTTCCAAAGTTTGACAGAACAGGCCAACTGAGCAAGGTCTTTTATACTAAAGTGTTGACATCATGTTACTCTGTTTGACAATCTACAAATGAGTGAGTGAGAAGATTGTTTAATGAGTAAAGTATTTGCTGTTTCTCCTAGTTTCCAGAATGTCAACTTGGCATAGTCTAGAATCACCTGGGGCCAGGGATCCTAAACTGTGCACTTGTCTTTATCCTAATGATCCAGGGATATATCTTTATGAGAGATGTCTTTGAATATTGATTGATGTAAGAGTGCCTAGCCTACTGTGGGCAGCACAAATATTGGGCAGTGTTCCTGTGCTGTAAATCAATTCTTTACTAAACTGAACCTTTTGACTATTTTGACTTCCTTTTCTCTTTAGGAGTTATGGAATTACAGACACTTGCATGTGAAAACACCAACAATACATTTGTGTGTGTGGACATAGGTTTTACAATCTGCTTAATGTCTTCATTAATTCATAGGGAAATTAAATAGACCAAGGATAGACAGCACAATAATGAAGAAGAAAGACACAGAGGACATAAATTATTAAATATAAATATATATTGTGAACCTGTAGTAATTAAGACTGAAACTTTTGGTACAATGACTATTTATGGTAACTAACAGTTGATAAAAATATATTCCAAGTCTGACTTTGCACTGCAATGGAGAAAGTATAAACAAAAAACAATTTTATGTTACTTCAGTACATATACCAATTCCCTGTCTCAAAATATATAAAAATTTAAATTACTTGCAAATTTTATATAACAGTGAGTGTAGAGCACTGTGACTCTACAAATTAGAGGTCACAATAAAGTAATAATTATTTGGTGCATAATAAAACTTTTAAACAAAATTGTCATAAAATGTAATTGAAACTGCAAGTAATAGAGATATATAAGCTATTATCAATATGTGTTTCCACAAAGGATATAAAGAAATCGAGGGTGGGGGGGGGAGTCATTTGTACAGAGAGCAGACTAAGGTGAATGTTTTGTTTGGCTTTGCTTGCTTTTGAGATGGGTTGAAGAATGTCAGTTTTATTTTGGTGGCAATTCACATAGAAATGGCTTATCTTTTATGGTATGCAGTTTTATTATTTATGAATAAATTTTGCTCTCCACATCAGAAAATTTTAATTATAAATAACAATACATGAAATATTGTAAAATATTAAAATACATGAAATATAAAAATACATGAAATTCTGATCAAATATTTGGAATGTGAAAAGGTTAATGGCATGAATATATGTACATGTTTATGTACTGATATTTGAACAGTTCAAATGTATGCATTTCCCCATAAGCTATCCCACAAGGGAAATCAGGCTTTGTGAACCAAATCAACTGTCAATATGAATATGCACTCTTATGTAAAAAAATTCAAATGGAAACAAAAGAAAATATGCTTCAATACATAGGAAATGTTCATTAACACCACTCATTTGAATCTAACATGGACACATCAATACAAAAAATATAAACAATCCTGGGTGGCAGTGGTGCACGCGTTTTTCCAGCACTGGGGAGGCAGAGCTAGCCTGATCTCTGTGAGTTAGAAGCCAATCTGGTCTACAGAACGAGATCCAGGATAGGCATCAAAAGCTACACAGAGAACCCCTGTCTTGAAAAACCAATAAACAAACAAACAAACCAACAAGTAATAGACAAGAAATTAAATAATAAGAAGTCTTTACTTTGTGATGAGAGAACAAGTTGATACCAGACATCAGGAAACTAGAAGTACACTGTGGTTAAACTATGAAAGCTCTATGACTATGATTATTTTTGCTAATATTTACCTAAAAGAAATACCAAAAAGAAATGTCTTTTGAAGTGCATAACATGCTTTTCATAACAACAAAAATCAGAATTACTAATTAGCCATTCATGAAAAAATGCATAATTAAATAGCATTTATACACAGTGATCCATTATAAATCAACATAAATAAATTACAGTCAGGCACTGTAGAATAATGCTTTGGTCAATAAAGGATTATTCCTACAATGATACTCCCCATAAGGTGTAATATAGTTGAAGTTTCACTATCACCTAGTGTTGTGGGAGCTGGGATTATCAACCTAACATTATAGCACAAAGCATTACTCATATGTTTGACATGAGGATCCTTGGTTTCTCCATTTTTTTTTTTCAGAGAAGACTTGCCACATAGCCTGGGCAGACCTCCAATGACTAATGTTCTTGTCCTAGCAATTGCCACCCTTCAGTAGCTGAGAATAGGACTGGATCAGCACACCTTGCTTTCTGACAATGCCCATGCTGGTTTAACAAACCTATCGTGCGGCTATTGTTAAAATGCATGGTGCATGCACAAAGTACATTGTGTTAAATGTCAAATTTTATACCAGTAATAAGGTGTGTGTGCTTAATATGCTATTTGTAAATCTTTATTTCCAAGTACATTGCTATTTATTTTTCAAAAATTTATATTTTAAATGTGTTCAACATTATATCAGTGGCAGTTTCCAAATTTGTGCTAGCCATATTAAAGTATGGTTCCTAAAGCTATGTTCAGTGATTTACCTATTCCATCCACATTTGTTAATGTCAAAAATGTCTAACAACTCACATCTCAGAACATGTCCTTATTTTTAAGTGACACATTCCAATATATTTATATTTAATGACTTGCATGCATTTCATGTTGCAGGGAAAAGGCCAATCACAAGCGAATACAAACTTTCCCATTCCAGTTTTAGAAAAATGCCACAAAAGCAATATTAACACACAGTTAAAGAAATAAAATACTCTGCTTTCATGGAGAAAAAAAAAGTGAGCTACAAAAGTCCTGAGACATATTGGAGGTTTTAGCTGCTGATAGCTCCCTAAGCTTTACACTTAAAATGTGTTTACATTTCTTTATGTATGGTACATTGGGATAAAATATTTATTCACATTGATTGGTACTTTTGCCTCACATGCATTTTAAGTTTTAACCCTGTTAAATTAATTGCTGTGAAGAAAATTCACATTCGTATTTTATGTATCAGTTTTATTTGGTAGCTTTGAGGACTCTCTGGGATAGCACTTCTGCAGTCCTGAAATAACATATTCAGCCATTAGAGCAGAGGATAACCAAGCTATCTTCAGCTAATGTAAACTTGGTAACTAATAATGTGGTGCTGTGTAATAGGAAAGCGCCATCAATGCACAGGAGGACCAGCATGTCCTATAAAGAGCCCTCCCTTCACACAGATACAGTGTCTGTATCCATGGGTTTCCCTATGAGGTGGAAATACTTGAAATACTGAGACAAGTTAATTCTGTTTCGTGGAAATTCAAGTTAAAATACATCATGAGTCATCCTCTGGACAAAAAGTAAATGATTCTGATTGTTAGAGTAGGGAGAAAGAGCAAAATATATTTAAAAAGGGGTGGGGGAGAAGTCTGCTGAGTTTCCAGCACATAATTCAAGCTAGTTATTAGAGATCAATGCCATTTATGCTGTGGGATGCAATGTCATATCCACTATTTTAAAATACTTTCAAGGAAAGCATTCAGTTATTTCATGTATGTGTGCCATTTTGTAATTTTGTCGTTTTTCTTTTTTTCAGACCCGATGATCAAAACTATGGAACAGAGCTTGCTAGCCAAGTGCTGTACCATGGAGCTAAATCTCCAGCCACCAAATGACATATTTTTTCTTTTTCTTTTTTTTTCATTTTTCTTTATTAAGAAAATTTCTACTCACTCCACATACCACCCACAGATCCCATCTCCTCCCTCCTCTGCTAGAAGCAGTCTAGAGGGTGCCTGAACTGGTCTACTCTGGTGATTGATCCAATGACACAATTTAAATACATATTTTACTAAAAAATACAGTTTTTATTTACATGCATATGCTTAGCAATTAGTTGAAACAAAAGTAATGCAAATGCTTCCCAAGATGAAAATGGTTATGGAGGCACAAGATATAAATACATTAATGTCACAAATTCCAGGCATATAATTATACTACAATAAAAATAGTGACAACTTGTTCTCGCTGATCAATAACAGAATCTTAGTTGTCTATCACGCATGAACAGAGCCATTACATTGTCATGACAACTCATGCTAGCACAGTGTTTAAAGACAGAACACACCGAACTGCCTTCACACATCTTCTGCTGTGATATATAAACAGCATCACCAAAACGACGGACAATTTTGCTGCAACTTCCGGTAACAAAAAAATCTTCAAGATTAACAATGCCAATGCATAAACATCACGAAATACTTTGTAGATCATGGGATCAAAAATATAGTAGTAATAATGCATTGTATGTACAATTATGGATCTGAGACTTAAAAAGCTACATTTTTCCAGAAACTAATACCAAATGAAACAAAAGGTATTTTATGCTGCTTGAAGGAATTTTGGGAGAGAGAGAGAGAGAGAAAGAGAAAGAATTCTGTGTAAATGTTATTAAGCATGTAGGTATACATTTGTGAAAGTAGATATTTATGTGTGCATGCATTTATGTATGTGTATGTAACTGTTAATGTGTGTGTAAACAAATTAATTGGTGGTATACATAGATTACACAGCATAAAAGCAAATTAAAATTTCTTTGCATTAAATAAAGTTTCTAGATGATATAAACTGCCTTTTATATTCTTGTTTTGTATAGAAAGTACCATAATACAATTGTGAGCTTTGTTACAGTTGCCATATTACAATAATGCTATGATTATTTAGATAAACAACAAAAACTATTTTTTTTTTCTTTTTGGGTTTTTTTTCATCCCTTGGATAAATTGGAACAGTATCAGGTATTCTAGCAGGATCATTGAGAACTCAATTACTAATCCTTTCCTCCTTCTCCTCTTTCTCATCTATTAATAGAGCAATAATTGGATACAAAACTTTCAAGGTGTTATGATTCAAAAAGTACCTAAATATTTGGAAATCCTAGATAGTCATGTGACAAATGGAAATTCGCAGTTTGGAGTTGGGATATTCCTCAATAGTAAGAGTGCTTGCAGGAAGAACACTCCGGGTTCATTCCACTGCAATGGATATATAATAACTTAAATAAAATAAAAAGGCTTACAGGATTTCCAAATGTCATTTTCCAAATAGAAATCACAACTCCTTTAGGAAACAACTTGAGAATTACCTAAAGCACTTCATATCAGTTATTATTATAAAAAGTAAGTTGGGGAGGATTTAACTGGGGGAAGAAAAGGGAATGTGGTATAGAGGACAAGGGAGGAAAAGGGATAAAGAACACCAGTGAAACCAATTTTTTTTGTGACGTAAGACTGAGAAGGATGCAAAGCCTTCCTTGGGTGTGAGTGTGAATGTTGAAAGTCTGTACAGAAAATGTCCACTTCCTCCTCTGCATGTGTACAGCATGAAGACTGGTTCCCTGTAGGTACTGCTCCCACTAACAGCCAATCCTGTCTCACCATCCAGTTGTATATCATACCTTACTGTGTGTGGAACTGTATGTAAAGTAAACATGTGCAGCTTCTAGGACCATATGGCTCTCCTGTCAGATGTCTCAGATGGATGAGTTCCAGCTTTTCTGTACATAGTCCTACAGAACTCTCCCCCTACTTACTCTCTTGTGTGTGTGTGTGTGTGTGTGTGTGTGTGTGTGTGTGTACGAAATGAACTCACCTCTTGGGTGTGACAATGCTCCCTGCAGGATCTGTAGATTATCTATTATAATCCCAATTGCCAGGCATAGTAAACCTCTTTCCTTTCTCTGTAGGAGTCAATTTGACTATTACTATATCAAATTTTAAGCATTTATAGAACTTTTTATTATTTATCAATTTATTTTACTTTGTGCTTATGTGTTTAATTTATTAAAACTATATTTATTCAAAGGAATCTTCAAATTTTGATGTGACTATAAATGTTACAATCCTGCCCTCACTCCTGCACATGTGCAGTTTGGAGTCTTGCATCTTATGTCATCAGTGTACACTGGCGACTACATATGCGTGGTGTGGTCAAGCAATCTATGCCTTAAAAGCCAGATGCAGACCCCATGCTCTCTCTGCTCTCTGCTCCCTCCTCTGCTCTGCTCCCATCTTTCTCTCTCTCCTCCCCAGGCCTGGCTTCCTCTGTGCCCCTTTCCCTCTAAATAAAGCTCTGAAAACTGAATCATGACCACGACCTTTCCATGTGGTAACCAGAGCCGTGTGCCATAACCAGTGCCATAACCAGCGCTGTTTATATTTCATTGAATACTTAATGTCTTACTGTTTCTTCATACTATTTGGAAGTGCACTTGATTCCTATAAATTGATTTCTGGAAACTGACCTTGGTTTTATTGGCTGTCAGTATCATACAGATCATTTTTGTATTACGGAATTTTATAGTCAATAAAAATCTCATTGAAAATGCTTACAATTTTGTTTCACCCTTTCAAATTATCTGATTCTTTCTCTTGCATTTCACAAAATATCACATATTATATTGATTATATGTTTATTGTACTTTTTATTATTTTTCATTTAGATACCATATTCTTCCTTATTTCAAAATCCCTGGGGCTTCCACTTGTAGATATTCAAATACATATGATTTTGCCAAAGTGGATGGGGGAAACCATTGATCTCAACCCTACAGAAAGAACTGCAGTTAACTAAAGAATACTGAGAGTGATAAAATTTGCCTTCCCTAAAGCAATGCACATAGTTTGGTTATCCAATATAATGGTGAACTCTGAAAACATACACAAGAGTGACATTATACAGACTGAGAAAGTTACATTTAGGAATACACATGTTTATACATAGACATACATGTGTGCAACAATTCATGAGGAAAGAGATCACAAATTTGAGCGAAAGCAAGGAGGGCTTAGCAGAGGGTGTGGAGGGCAGAAAGGGAAGGGAGAAATGATGTGATTCTATTATCATCTCAAAAAGAAAAGAGAAGATGTGAAGAGATGACTATGAGAATGAAATTATCTCTATTTCTAGGTTGTCAACAGATGTACTTTAAATTTGATGGTGAACTTTATTATGTGCATTCTCTATCCCACGATGGTTATATGTATTGTTTTATTCAATTGGTTATTGATACATGGTTTCTTCCTTATATTTTTTCATTTTCAAGTAAAAACAAAACGTTTTAGATGTTATTCTCAATGGCAGTGTCTGAGGTATGAATTGAAATTCTGAGTCTTTAAAATGAGGAAATGTGAAGTGAAAATATTGATGGGCATGTAAAACATTATAAGACAAACAAAAACCACAGCAAGGTACTCTGGTGCATTATCTAATTGGCTTCCATGTCACAACCAGTCCAGAAGAGATCCAGAATGTCCCTCAACAATTTCATTTGCTAGACATATATGATTTTATCACTTGATGAAAGAAATGTCTTGACACAAGAGGTATGTATGGATTATTTTCTCTGTGGTATGATACATGAACTTTAGAACAGGTGGCTTAGTCCTTTTGAAACTTTCAGTTTCTCATGTTATTATCATATTTCACCAGTAATGACTTGCTTTCCTATTCAATAATGCATTGCAAGTTATTATTTTTCTATTTAGTTTTTGGTTTTCAAGACGGGTTCTCTGTGTCACAGCCCTACTTGTCCTGGAACTCACTTTGTAGACCAGGCTGGCCTTGAACTCACAATGATCTTCCAGTCTCTGCATCTTGAGTGTTGGGATTAGAGGCATGTGCCACCATGCCCAGCAAATTATTGCTGTTTAAAAGGATTTTTGCAAAATCAGTCTCATTTTAACAGCACTATAAGTTTTTGGTTAGTTTCAGAAAAATGGTGAATGCTTTTCTGGGCAGTCCTTTGACTTGGAGCATAAATGTTTGTTCCAAAGTCCTCTTGCACTTTTTTTGCACAGATGAGGAATGGGCGATTCTTCTTTTCTTATGTTCAGGTTCCTCTGTGATCAAATGTATTTACACAGGATGGTGTAAGTAGTAGGTAAGCATGTTCTAACATTTAGTAACTTCTGGATGGTATGGCTAGTGTATTGTTAAATAATAGTTCTTTTCCTTTGTGACCCAAATCTGAGGGAAATTTTGCTTAGTTTCTCAAATCACTTAAGCATGACATTTTTATGGTTTTAGGCTATGAGCTGTTATTTGTGAATGTGCCAAAGAACTTCTCCAAGGACTATTTAAGACGAAAAAGAGTTTCAACAGTTACTGATACTCAACATTTAGTAAACTTTGAGAAAAACAAGAATGCCTCCTTTTCAGTACTCTGTGTGTGTGTGTGTGTGTGTGTATGTGTGTGTGTGTATGTGTGTATGTGTGTGTGTGTAGTGTGTGTGTATGTGTGTGTATGTGTGTGTATGTGTGTGTATGTGTGTGTATGTGTATGTGTGTGTATGTGTATGTGTGTGTGTATGTGTGTGTATGTTTGCGTGTGTGTGTATGTGTGTGTGTGTGTGTGTGTGTGTGTGTGTATGTGTGTGTGTGTGTGTGTGTGTGTGTGTGTGTGTGTTTTCAATTGCCCATATGAGGGCATATGTTAGTAGAAGAAATATAGATTATAAGACAGCTACATACTGATCTCTTTGATAGAGTCAAACTTTTTTCAATAAAATAATTTAATAATTAAAAGACAAATTTAAATGAATAAAAGATACACAAGTACACAGGTATATTTGTTGATTACTAATTGTTAATTTTTCTCCTTTGTCATGTATTATTCTTATTGGAGTAGTAAGAATCATATCTCCTTTTTGAAGTTTTTATATTATTATATATTTGCCCTCATGACTTGGTTATTTCACAGTGGCATTTGTAAGTCAGTGGAAGGTTATGTAAATACATATTGAATTTAAGTTGTAGAGTATCAGCATGGATAGAAGATAAATATATTGAAAATTCAAGCTTGAATTTGAATAGTGATGCCAAGGATAAATCCTTAATTTACTACAGGTTATTTTCACAAATAAGATATTTGTAAAAAGTGCAAAAATTATCTCATATATAATATGAGATAAGTTTTTGTATATTTCTATGAAACAGAAGGCAAGTTCCCAGAGTTTTGAGTTCTCTCTCTCTCTCTCTCCTTCATACTATGCCTTAATGTCTTTGTTTTCTTTGATCTACACTAAAATTGCAAGAAACATCTTTTTTTTTTTTTAAGAAAAAGTATTCAAACAAACTGTGAATAACTTATAACAAAAGCAATATACTTTTTTATCAGAAGGGAGCCAACATAAGAATTCCATTGAATTCTTGAATATCTGTCACACCTTCCATAGGCAGATGTGCAATGCATGCATGCCATCAGTACTGGGAAGAAAAAGGCAGGAAAATTTCTGGCACTTGCTAGCCAGAAAGTGTCCCAAGTGAGCTCACAGTTCAGCCAGAGACCTTGTCTCACAAACTGCAGTGAAGAGTACTTGAGTTAAATACACGATGCTTGTTTCAGACCTCTACGTGTGTTGTAGACACTGACATGCAAACTTACACACATATCTGTGTACACACAGGAATTCATACAGTCACAAGCAAACACATTTGACAAGCAGGATCGATATCAAGTCAAGCAGAAAATCTGGAGGAGTAGAAATTGTTATTAATGACTGGAAATTGAAAGAAAAATCTTCACTATATTTTAATTTGCTGAGGCAAACTGGGGAAGATTTGACTTCAAGGAAATGATTGAAAATGTGGCAGAAGTAAAAATTGTTAATTTGGTGTGACATATATTGATTAATCAAATCTCTGTTTAATATTCATATGTCAAAATTAATCTTCAAGGAAAAAAATTTTTTACTAAGAATGAGAATAAAAATAATTGGTTGTGCTTAACTATTACCTATTTACTTACTGTGGAATTTTGTTGATTTGGCATAATTTTAAACATTTGTAGGTCTTGGCTTTTTTTCCCCCAAGACAGGATTTCTCTGTTTAGAACTCTCCATAGACAAGGCTGGCCTCAAACTAAAAAATCCACCTGTCTCTGCCTCCTGAGTGCTGGAATTAAAGGTGTGTGCCACCACTGCCCATCTTTGTCTTGCCATTTTTCTTCAGAGCTGAGGAATTGAAAGCCTGAAATCTGGTTCATCTGAATCTCAGGGGTAATTATGTTAGTAAGATATGTAATGTGATAATAGTAAGCCAATATTTTTAATATAATTATAAAACTGCACAATCTTAAAATAAATAAATTAGTACTTTCATAGAAGTGCTTGTTTATCCATACCAAATGTGTATGATTTATTCGAAATTATGATATCCTACCCCATAAAATAGAAGATATGAAGATATCACTGATTTGTGTCATCTTTAATATTAGAGTGGTTGACTTTTCTTAGGCAATCAAAGAAGACACAAGGATTTTTTTAAAGGTGGATAGATGGATAGTTCAACATACTTACAATAAAAATTTCATAAAATATTAAGCTTATATTCTAATTTAAGTCTGGGTTTGCTGTATTGCCATCACCAACTACTTCTACTAAGGAAAATATTACTTAACTTGAACAATGATTAAAAATGACTGAGATGAAATTCCATCCTGCT
Source organism: Onychomys torridus (assembly GCF_903995425.1). NCBI lineage: Eukaryota > Metazoa > Chordata > Mammalia > Rodentia > Cricetidae > Onychomys > Onychomys torridus. Next base: position 93,663,150 of record NC_050452.1, on the reverse strand, counting down.
CCTGTATCTTTTGATTAACCCAGTGTGTTGGACCACAAAAATAACTACCTTATTCAAACACCCAAAATTAATCTGTAAAGGAAGAACATTAATGGATTCCATGGCTTGATGGGCTTCAGCAATACATAATGATGAGAGCTATCCTTCTGGACAATGACTGCTGCACAAAGAAAGAAAAGCCATTAATCAGGGTATGAATTTGTAGAAAGAACTGGAAGCTATACAACTCTTTTGGTAGCCTAATTACTAATTATCTCTAGCAACTGCTTAATGAGGGGAGAAAGTTTCAGTTCACAAGTGATACAAGCACTCGTTGGATTTTCATAATGCTGAAGCCCTTTCTGCATCTCACGTAAGGTGCACACCAGCAGAATTTTAAAGCATGTAAATCCATCTGTAGCATAAAAGATTTTAATGTCGTTTTCAGGTGCCTTTAAAATCAATTCCAAGCACATTAGTGTTGTGTTTGAGGTTGCTTTTATAGTTGGAGATGTAAGTATAAATAAGACTGGACTCTGAACGTTTTAACCAGTTTCGGCTTTTTTTCCCTTCGCGTGTTTTTTTTCAGTAGTGTCCTGCATAGGTAACTCCTTTGTTCTGCCTATGCTAGCTTTCCCCCTTTATGACTTAACGTTTGATCTAAATTTTATTAGTTTCATTACTCATGATGTACTGCAAGAAATGACAGATATTACTCCAATCTGAGTTAGAAATAAAAAGTGACAGACTGTGTTTGCTAATATTGCTACCAACCATGATTTGTATATCTAAACAGTCTAATGTTTGAGCTTCAGAAGCTCGAATTCTCAGACTTTTCTCTGCCTATACATACAAAGAATAGATGAATGCTATTATTCATTTAGTACCCTGAGGAGAAAATTAAATATTTATTAAAACTATGTATTTTACCTTAATAACAAATCCAATAAACAAGTGATTTGATTAATATATTTTAGTATTTCTTATTGTAAAATGTATGGATTACCTTGTAGCTTGAAGGCAATTTTAGGCCGACATTTTATTGCAAGAGGAAGTTTCATTTGTTCTGGCCTCAAAGATTTGAGGAAAAACCTGAAAAAAATGGATCTTGATCAAGCACTAATGCCTTTTATCTAAGTGTCCTTGAGCAAGTCATCCAACTCCTTTCAAACTTATTTCTTCATTTCAAAACTTGGGTTTAAATAACACTTAAAATGGGGATATAGCACATTGTGCAGCACAGGAATGTAGAGAAATATATCCATACACCATATGGAGTCATTATTATGCCTTAGATAAAAATAATCAGAATTGGCTAAATGAATTTTCTTTGGAGGGCTTCGTCCACTATCTCTTCTCTCTTCACCATTATGTTCTGTGTACAGAGCTAAACATAAACATATACAGTAATTTTGTAGACATGTTTCAAGTGGCTTTATATATTTAAACAAAATGCTCTTCTCATCTCTATTACATGAGATTTTTTTATTACATTTCTTTAAAGAAAAAGCGCTGCATTTATTTTATTATTGTGTGTGTGTGTGTGTGTGTGTGTGTGTGTGTGTGTGTGTGTGTATGTTTTTTATTTATTGTTTAGTTTTGTAAAATAGCAGGAAACATCAAGGAAAAGTAATTCAAGTTATTTAAACTCATCATCCCACTTATTGACATTATGTCTTTGACCCAGTTGTCAGTTTTGACCTGTGTTTAAATGTTTTATAAAATAGATACCTAAACTTCAATTTGGGTGTGAGTATTAGATGAGAATATTTGCACTGAATAGTTATGTTCATCTGTGGAAATCCCAACTGCAATGTGGTTATTAGTGTAGACATGCCATGTCAGGAGGGGATTAATGTTAAGCATGATCAGAACAATGTAGTTCTATTTCCATAGGAGAGTACCCCAGTTAATACAAAAGTTCATTCTATTATATGTATTCTTTAGTTTTGATTTTCACTTTTAGATAACAGATGAGAAATTGGGGAAAGATGCATTCCTTTAAAAATACAGCTCAATCTTAGGTAGTTTTATTGTTCAATACTTGAGAACTTTTTGTTTATCTATTTAAAATGCATGATCCAAATTCTTATGTCAATTAAACACTAGGAATGCAGTTGCATGATAGAAATGTCTTACCTCATAGAGCCCTAAGAAGGACCATTGCTATGCTTAGCATGAGTCTATGTTTCGCTAAATTATATAATTTGGATATAAAAATTGTCCTATATTTTTTCAAAATGCCCTATGTAGGATACATTTGATAAAGGTGGATAAGTTCTATGTAGCATGATTGGCATCTAGTTAGGTTTTTCCATAGATATAATACAGTTGCATCTATTTACCATTTACCTTAGTACCAAGAGTCAAGGACAGCCCAAGAAATTTATTCCAATCAATTTACTCATTTAAATTCTGCTGTGCTGATAACTAGTAGGGTTATTTCAACTGGGGATTAAGTACTGAAGAAAAGTAGACAGAGTGTAAAACCTAACAAATTGCACTACACGTGATGGGGCTTTCTCTGGTAGCTAACGATGCCATCACAAAGTATGGTATTTATTGGTTGGTTTTAACAACAGAAATGACTTTTTCCCTTCTAGTTCTAGAAGCTGAGAAATCTAAGATCAAGGAGCCTCATGGTCACTTCCTGGTGGTGGCAGTTTTCTTAGACACTCCCTTCAGGTGTGTCCCTGTGAAGCAGAGAAAGAGCTTGGCTTCTTCCTCTGCTAAGGGCACTAGTCCAGTGGAGTTAAGATGCTTATTTATGATGTTTCAAATAGTATACTTCTAAATCTAATGACATTGAAAGATGGGAATTCTATATGTAAATTTTCTGGACCACACATTAAGTCCATAATAGCGTTCTGTGTAATTGTAAACCAAAGTACCTTGTATCAAAAGATTTATATGTACCTCAGTTTAATTATTTATAATCTTATTTGTATTTGATTGTTTTAATATTGGCTATCCACACTGTATTCTATAGGTAAGATGATAAAGAAAGGGAGATAAATAGCTGCCACCTCAAGAAAAACTGGTTGACATATCTATAGACTGACATATATGACACACTAAACTATTAGAGAATAAAACAGGAGGATAGGAAGACAAAGCACCATCTACAGTAAGACAGAAAGCAACTGTACAAGAGGAAAACCAAAACATCTATTAATGAAACAGAACTGGAAAGTACATTACAATACTTCTCTGTAATGGTAAAAAGTTGTTAAAAATCAATTGTGGCAAATCAGTCCATCTTTAGCCTAGACCAAAACATAACAAACTATATTATATTAACGGTATTTCAAACATGTATTCATTTTAAGATTTTTCATCATTACATTGGAACTTTGATTTTATAGCTAAGAATAAAATTGTTAAGTATAATAAATGTGTACTTTTAATCATATAATAAAATTCAGTTTACAGCAAGTACTCATACAATTCTATTATTTGAGGGGGAAGTTTGAGATTTACTGATATGAGTTTCTACATGTGTGATATATGTCTAATGAATCACAAAGTTAATACTATGGAGGGATATTGTCATTCTTCGTATATAGATTAATATTTTAGTCCTAAATGAGATTTAAGGATTTTCCAACTCTTTCTCAGTTAATGAATGGCATTGCACTCATAGTTGATATTTAAGTCTTTCCACTTCCCATCACTATGCTTTGCCTCACTTAAGAAAGGAACTTGAGTTATGTTAACCAATATCACATAATTAATGCATAACTTCCACACACTTCTCCCTGGTGGAGAGATCCATATGACACCAGACTGGTCACAAGTCAAGGGAGAAGAGAGATGCTCAAAGTGATGGTAAGAGCAACGTTTCATTTCTGCTTGGGAGATGAAGGCTGTGAGTCACTGACAGTCATAATGTAGAAATCAACTGATCATAGGGTACCAGGCGCAAAGGAAGTAGCTATGGAAAGACAAAACAAAACAAAACAACTCCTACATCTAAAATGTAGAGAATTTCACATAATAGGGAACATTGTAAGAGCCAAATAACCAAGAAAACTTCTATGAGATTGAGTCTCTTAGAAATGACAGGGAAGTTACATCCATGAAATCTCAACAATATCACTACCTAAATAAGACCTGCCCAGTGACAAAAGCAATAGCCCTGTTAATGTGGTATACAGAAATACCATATGGTTCCACTCCTAGACAAAAAACTATAGGCAACTGATGCCTGCTGAAAGTGAATGCGGTCCCTAATTGGTTATCCGTAGAAACCAGTCAGCCCTGAAATCACAAGCAACACTAAACAGTCTCAGTAAGGCATATATTCATGAATATGTAGGTTTGTGCATAGATATGTGTGTAGCTACAGTAAAATTTGATAGGAAGTAATAGTAAGACATAGAAGGGGCTAAAAGCAGAGTATATAGGAGGGGCTGGAGGGAAGAAAAGGAAGAGAAGGAAGTGTTATATGTTAATTTAAAAAAATTAAAGATATGGCCAGGCAGTGGTAGCGCATGCCTTTAATCCCAGCATTCAGGAAGCAGAGGCAGGCAGATCTCTGTGAGTTTCAGGCCAGCCTGGTCTCCAAAGTGAGTTCCAGAAAAGGCACAAAACTATAAAGAAACATCCTGTTTTGAAAAAACAAAATAAATAAATAAATAAGATGTTAACAGCAAAATGGAAAAGCAACTGATTCCTATGGTTACTATACAATGTCCCTTGGTTTGTTTCTCCTAAAGGAGTAAGTATTTCTACTAAAGGAAAATAATAGACTAGAAGATCATTGTTTTACATAAAAAAAAAAAAAAAACACTTGAAAGCAATGCAGTTTAGAATTGAAAAATTAGAAAGTGGAGAAAAACATGACTATATCATATTCCCTAGTCTTGAAGATTACTTGGGCTCAACCTTCCATTATGACAAACTCTTTAAATGACTTTGCTAACATTCACAACTGTACCATGCACATCCAACGTACCTCCATTACACATGTAAATTTACTTCTATCCCTCAGATAAGAGCACTCCACTTCTATCTAATTGTTCAGAGCACAACTACAGACACTCCCTGAGTCTTCCTTCTTCCTCACCCATCGTGCCACCAAGTGTGTGCCTGCATCTTTCCACCATATCTTTTGCTATCACTTATAGTAAACCTCCACAGTTGTCTCACATACATGGTCTCCCTCATATATTTGTTTATATACAACTTAATTCACAGTTTTTCGAGTTGCTGGATTTCTGAACTAGCACTTTGGCCTTCTTCACATCTTAGGTTGTGACCTCAAATGTGGACTATGACCTACTGAGTTTTGAACTTCGAGGTATGCATCTCTCACGACTATACAACAAGATACATCCATGTTGGTCTTCTTCCCCTTTCTTCTAACATTCATGCTCTCTAATTCTTTGCCATTGAATTAAGTAACAACTTTTTTTTCCTTCCCACACTTCATAGATCTGTTATGTTATGTCTTGGGAGATCTTGACTGTTGACATTTCACATGAGTCACACTTTATGTCTTAATTCTGCTATTTCTTTTATGGCATTATTGCTATCTAAATTTGTTCTATTTGTTTCCTCACTTATTGTCAAATGTTGTTATATTATCTTCTCCAAGAAAGTAATAACATGTGTCCTCCTTCCCTAGCTGTCTAGAAAATCTTTAGACTTGAATAACACAAATAACATAATGAATATTTATTAAATGAGTGATTATATGAACAAATTAAATCAAATGGATTTAAATACCTATTCTAAAATACAATGTAATTAAATTAGCACTGTATCTTCAATGCTCTATCTAGTACCTTTTACCCACCTAGAATAGTAAATAATATCATCAATATAAGCCTAATTACACATGTGCACATGCTATTCCCTTTAAAAGAGATTGAGAAGCAACTGAAAACTTATCAGGGTATTAGTGTGTCAAAATAAAAAACAGAAACTGTTTGTAAAATTCTCAGCAGCAGGTGATATTTCTGAATTCTTTCTATTATTTTCATTGCTACTTTTTTCAGAGTTTGTATTATCATAATCATCATCATCATCATCATTATTGACAATTTTCATCTATTACTTCAAGTAACTACATAAATGTTTACTTCTATCATCAATAAATTTAATTATTTTAGGTACATTTAAATAAAACCTAGGAGCAACACTGTCCTAGTTAAACTGAGTTTGGTGGTTAAAAGGGGAATGATCTATGCAACATTAATGAAAGGAAATTCAACCCTTCCTTTAGGTTTCAAAGAATTATCAAAGCTAAGACTGTGTTCTTGTGACAAGAAATTTCTAAAAGTTCCTCTTGATTAAAGCTTATTTTCATTGACTTCCCATTGATGGGAGATACTTTCTGAAATTGACTGACTCTCTAAATGAGTTCTCATAAAATAGCAACCACACTCAAGGTGCTTGCTGTATGTTGTATACTGTCATACTCTAAGGCAGAGGTTCTCAACCTGGGGGCCAAATGGCCCTTTCACAGGGGTCACATAAGATCATGAGAAAGCACTTATATTTATGTTACAATTTATAACAGTAGCAAAATTAAAGTTATGAAGTAGTAATGAAAATTATTTTATGGTTATGGGGGTCACCACAACATGAGGAAATGTATTAAAGGGTCACAGCATCAAGAAACTTGAGAACCACTGCTCTAAGGCCTTTACAAATATTAATCATGAACCCTCATAATTTTGTCCATGTTAGTTTCTATGAGCATGACAAAGAAGTACAATAATCAACTCTGAATGAGCAAGGGGTTATTTCAGCTCCTGGTCACAAGTTTCATCTTGAGTCATTTTTCTCTCCCATTTCTGAGTCTATTGTAAAGTTGGACACAATTGTGAAGAGCAAATTGTGGCTCATAGCTGCTCACCCCTGGGCATTCAAAAAGCACAGAGAAAGAGAGTAAGGAGCAAGTGACATAGTGTAACCTTAAGGGCATTTCCCACACCTCAGTATGATACTTCTTCCAACAAGGCCCTATTTTAAAAATTTCCACCTCTTCCAAATAGCACCACCAATGGGTACCAGGTGTGTACCATGTGAAACTGGGGAAGACTGTTCAGATACAAAACTGGAACAAATTCATTACTTTTAAAGATAAACAAAGTTTTATCTAGCAAACTTTTTTGTTTCTTTTTTATTGATTGTTGTTGGAATAAAGGCAAAACAGAAAGAACTAATTGTTTCTTAGATTTTAAAACATCATGTCACTTGTTTATAAATACATGATAAAAACAAGCCCTCTTATGCCTTCATCCTCTCGTTACACCAGTTCATAATCAAACATTGGGTTCTGTGGTATAGACACACAGGAGTGCTTCATCCCTGTGAACCAGAAATGTGAAGGAGAAAAAGGGCAGAAAGTCCTCCCTGCAAGTTTTGAAAATCATAACTCAGTCAAGGCAGAAGATATAGGCCATGACAAACAATTTCCAATTCAGTTTTGATCTCACTTTAAGTTAATTTATGGATGAGCCCATTAAAACAACAACAACAAAACCCAAAATGCACACACACACACACACACACACACACACACACACACACACACACAAGAAACCAAACCAAACCAAAACAAAACAAAACAAAAAACCCTCTGGTGCTGTAACTTTAAAATGTTTAGAACAAAATAGGCTTCAGCTATACTAATGTACTAAGTTTCAGGCATCCCCGTAAAACCCACTTGATAGTAATTATTCCATGGCCTTTGAAAGATGGCTAGAAGTAGATATATGGAGAAGCATGCAAGATGAAGCACAGTCTTCTTCAGCCATTGTTGGCATGGGAAATTGCACTGAAGTGTTAAAATGTCTTACTTCGATTGTTATTGGACACAGTGGACATGTTTATAGCTATTCTCTGCAGCATTTATGTGTGTGCATACTTAAAAATCATTTTTGAAACAAATTAGAATAAGAAATTTTATGTTACAGATAAAAATTCAGTCTTGAAAATCCTGAGTGGAGACGTGGGGAGAGGAAACCACAATAATCATATATTGAATGAAAAAAGATCTACTTTAAAAAAAGTGAAAGAAAGAAGTTAAGTCTTGAGATAGAAATCTCAGTTGAATAGTTATAATAATGTGTATAAATAGATATTTGTAGAAATGACAAACTGCTGTGGAAATTCCTCAACAAGACCAAACATACACATTCACATTATAGCCTCTTGTCTTCAGTAAGTAGTTAATATTAAAATTCCTTTAAAATCTGAATCATGTAAACAAAAACTTGAATCAAATCTCCTTTTTACATATTGGCAACTGGTAAGAATGTTAAGAATAACTGTTTAACAGTTTGACAAAAATCTGTGCCTGTTATCAAATTATACATAATCCAAAGCCAAAGGAAATGGAATAATGCACAGCCTTAGTTTTAAAACAAAACTGAAAAAATTAAAATATTTCAGTCAACACTCCTATTTTCCATATAGAATAATAAATATGAAGTTAAATTATCTTTATGAATTAAAATAACTTAGTTTTATAGTATTTTGTTTAATACTGTGCATAATTGAATGAGGTGGGTAAATGGGCTATTGATAACAAGTAAACATAAAGTTAAAATAAGTATGGAGTTTTTAAAGTTGCGTATGGAATGCAGATAGAATTCTGAAACTATCATAAATGTATCTAAGTACTAAAAAAATTTTAGCAAATATATTTTAAATGTATGAATATATCTAAGTAAATAACAATTCTTAAAGAAGAAATCACTAATTAATATAGTAATTTTTATTTTCAAGAGTTTCCCAGGTAATACATTGAATTTAAATAAAAATAATTGTATGCTATAAAGTTTAGATGACACTTTGACTACCATCCTTGCTATTAATAGGTAAGAACATAATGGCAGGAATTGTGAACAAAGGGAATTCAGGGTGAAGAATTGTATGAATCGTGAATCAGTAATACATTCCATATCACAAGGTTATGCCACTCTTTTTCATGAATCTGGATGGATGCATTTTAGAGTTGAAAAATATTCAAACAATGGTTAAGCTGATTTCATTGTTCAATCAATACTTCTTACCATAAAGATTATAACATGATTTTATCATGCTCTATAGTGAAACGATATTGTAAAAAAAAAATGATCTAGTGCTTTAATGGATCTATATCTCTTAAATGTTGAAAACTTATTGTCACATTTACTTTATCTTATGTAAATGATAAGGTTTAAATAACTTCTGTGTGGTAGTGCACATTATGTCATCCCAGCAATGGGGAAAGAAAACAAAAAACATAGGAAATTGCAGCTAACTTCTGCTCCATAGGAAGTTCTAAATTAGAACTTACAAAACTGAGACCATGTTAACAAAAACAGAAAAACTAGCATTACAAATACTACAAACCTGAAGGCATTATTGAAATACTGCATCACATTTATTGTCTACCTGTGCTAGCTGTGGTTAAGAAATATATATTTAACTTCCTTTCCAAGAATTCCCAAAGCTCTGGAGTTTTCTGATAGGATGGTTATCTGTCATTTAGAAGTCACTATGAGTTGCCTCTAAATTCATGATGCTGAGATGACTGTAGATAACATTAGGCTGGGGACATTTGCTGAAAAAGCAAGGCCTCGATAGAATGCTGGAATTTTCAATCTTACTCTTCCACCTTTGGGAAGGGAAAGGAACTGCAAATTGAATCAATCCTATATACGGATGTTTCCATTATAAGCAGAAGCTGAGATCTGGAGAGCTGGCTAGCTGGTGAACCAGGCAAAATGTAGGGAGGCTGTGTTCCTAAAGTGGGTAAGGCAGTCCTTGCAGTAGCCTGTCCTATATATGCATTTCTTTGGGCTGTTTCTTTTTTAGATTGATTATAACTGATTAAAAAGATTAAAGCACTGTCCTGAATTCTACAAATAAAAGTCATTCCAACTAGAATGCTGGAAGAAGTAGTTATGAGTGTCCTTGATTTATAGCTAGTAAATTACAATAATGCCCAAGCTTTGTAATTGAAAACTGAGTGGGGGAGAGTTATGAGACCCAATTAAATTGTTGAGTCTTAGATAAATCCCATTATTTGTAGACAAATTGAATTGTAGAATTTTTGAGTGGTATTAGAGAATTGGAGCATTGCTTGATATAAGATGTCATAAATTTTTATTAGTGAAAATCTGTCACAATAAATCCAGATAAACTTTATACTTTTATCAAGGATTGCATATGCAGATGGGAGATATGGCTTATTAAGTAAAGGCTTGCTGCACAATCATGAAGCCTGAGTTTAGAGCCCCAGAACCCAAGTAAAATTGGGGTTTAACTGTAAGATTTTTTTCTAACCTCCTGCTAGAGGACAGAGAAAGGCAGATGCCTGTTGCCTGCTTGTCAACCATTCAAGCCAAATGGTGAGCTTCAGTGCTGTAGATATCGCTCTGTATAAATAAAATGCTGATTGGCCAGTAGCCAGATGGGAAGTATAGGTGGGACAAATAGAGAAGAGAATTCTGGGAACAGGAAGACTGAGTCAGGAGAGGCTGCCAGCTGCCGTGATGAGAAGAAACATTTAATATACTGGTAAGCCAAAAGCCATGTGGCAAGGTATAGATTTATAGAAATGGGTTAATTTAAGATAGAAGAACTAAATAACAAGAAGCCTGCCATGGCCATACAGTTTGTAAGCAATATAAGTCTCTGTGTATTTACTTGGTTGGGTCTGATCAGCTGTGGGACTGATGGATGAGAGACATTTGTCCTGACCGTGGTACAGGCAGGACTGGAGAAAACTTCAGCTACACTTCAGATTCAGTAAGTAACTTTGTCCAAAAACATGAGATGAAACAGTGGTCAAGGAAGGTATTGTAACATCAACCTCTGGTGTCAATATACACTAGCATTGATGAGTGCACCACCCTACACACACAGGCATAGAGCACACATGCAAGCATGTATGCAGGTACATAATTACACGTGAAGTACTGATTATGTTATTGAAGATATCCCAAATGAAAGTGATAAAGTTCACAACTTTTGATGTTGTCTCTGGAATGTAATTACCACTTCCCCAAACTGTTCTTCCCCATTAGTGAAAGACATGCCTTGTGTGATCAGCTTTCCACTCTAAATTCAGCCAGGCTCTTCATTCACGATTTAGTGTTGCCACTGCAAATACAGGCACTATAACTGCAAAATAGCTGGAACTGTGGTCTATTTGTCCTAATAGTGTGTTAGTAAGTTATTTCCCATCCTTCTCAATTCATATAAAATTTAGGTCTGAAGTTCAGACAAAGCTTCAAAAACATTTGATGTAAATTCAAAAAAGGTGTAAACAAATTTTGGTGATTCTGATATTTCTAACTTCTTACTAAATATGCCAGAATTTGTATGTATGTATGTATGTATGTATGTATGTATGTATGTATGTATGTATGCATATATATGTATATATGGGGTTCATAGTAATGCTATAATGTATAAGGAATGTGGAATAATTCATTCAAGTTAGATAACACAACTATTACCTTAGCAGTTATCAAACATTATTTTTTTTTCCTATGCAAACTCAAACATTGTACCTTTGGCTACCATCTCTCCATCTTGTTAACTTCCCAGCCTCTGGTGATGGTTTTTTTGTTCTTCATGTTCAACCGTTTTACATATAAGTGAAAGCATGCAAAGTTTGTCCTTCTATCTGCCTCTGGTTTATTTTACATGGCATGATTTCTGATTTTTATTTTATTTCTATTGTAACATATGATATTATCTTCCTTATTTTTTAAACTGATTGATACTACATTGTGCACATATATATTTTAATCATGTGGACATTGGGTTGACAATATGGCTCAGTGGTTAATGGTGCTTGTCTCCAAGTCTAGCAATCTGAGTTGGATCCCCAGAAGCCATATATTGAAAGGAGAGAACTAATGCCCATAAGTTGTCATCTGACATGGCACGCACATGTCCACAAACACATACAAAGTAAATAAAAGTTAGCCACTTGAAAACAAAACAAAACAAAACATTAATCTTGTTTAGCCTAATTCTTATCTATTACAATTTAATAATGGAAATCCTCAGATAAGTAAATAATGATCCATTTATTAATCATTATTTTTTTGTGTTTTTATTTGTTTTGAGACAGGCTCTTGTTATGTGGGCTGGATGGCACATTATACACGATTTACATGAGGCTGATCCTAAGCTTGTGGTAATCCACCTGTCTCTATATCTTGAGTGCAGGCATTCCAAGCATGGGCCAACACATGCAGCTTCAAGCATGTAGTTTTACAATATTATCATATCAATGGTATTGAAGCACTATTTGATTGTAACTAATTACAGGGTTATTTGTGTCTCAGACTGTTACTTTTGTAGCTCAAGTTGGCCTCCTACTCACTATTCAAACAAGTATGACTATGAAGTCCCCCAGAGCCCAGTCTCCATAATCAAGTGACAGAATGCAGGGGTGCAGTACGCTTGGCACCAGAAGCAGTGTTATGAAATGAGCTGCATGTAATATAATAAACCCAGCGAAGGAGTGTAGCTAAGACAGCCAAACTCAAGGGACATTTCTGACGTTTGCACTTACAGCCATGTCTCAAATGTATTTTAATGATAAACCTTTATCTCCTTTACTTAAGGAGAATTTGGGGGAAATGTACTCATTGGAAGAAATCCTTGATTTTCTCTTATATTAAAAAAAATTGAATTTTAACCAAATGATGAGGTAGATGCAATGATATATAGAGATACTAGTTAAAAAAACAAAACAAAACAAAACAAAAAAAGTGCAAAGTGCAAGTATGTTGGTATTTTTGAATATCAAGTGTTTTCTTAAGTAACATCCAAAGTCAGAATTTTTGCCAGGGAATGGACGTGATAAATACTATTAAACTTTGTTTAGCTGAAATGGGGCAAACAATGCTGACAAATGGATGTGACACAGGAGAGATAAATGCAATAGCTATAATTAACAAAGTTAAGTGTGTACATGATGGGCATCTCTTACAATGCCGTAGGAAAGCAGAATATGTGAAAAGATTATATACTTGCACAGTTTTAAGACAAGCTAATAAATCAGAGTAAAATGATACAATGATGCAAAATCTCCTATAAAAACAATAGTGAAAATAGTAACCAAAGTGTCCCAACCTTCAAACAAGTATGAGGAGCAAAAAATAGATAACTGTCCCCTGCTGTCCAGTGTGAAGGGCACACAAAAGCCTCACTCCTCCATTATTTGAAGAACTGTAAGTGACATAAACTTTTTTGGGGGGCATTTTTTATTATTATATTTGTGTTTTAATTTTACACATCAGCCATGGGTTCCCCTGTCCTCCCCCCTCCCGATCCCACCCCCACCTTCCCCCTATCTCCTCCCCTCTATTCCCATCTCCTCCAGGGCCAAGACTCCCCTGGGGATTCATTTAAACCTGGTGGATTCAATACAGGCAGCTCCAGTCCCCTCCTTCCAGGCTAAGCAAAGTGTCCCTGTGTAAGCCCAAGGTTCCAAACAGTCAGCTCATGCACTAAGGACAGGTCCCGGTGCCACAGCCTGGATGTCTCCCAAACAGTTCAAGTTATTCAATTGTCTCATTTATCCAGAGGGCCTGATCCATCTGGGGGCTCCACAGCCTTTGGTTCAAATTCATGTGCTTCCATTTGTTTGGCTATTTGTCCCTGTGCTTTTCCAATCTTGGTCTCAACAATTCACACTCTTACAATCCCTCCTCTTTCTTGACAATTGGACACCTGGAGCTCCACCTGGGGCCTGGATGAGGATCTCTGCATCCACTTCCATCAGTTATTGGATGAGAGTTACAGCTCTACTGTTAGGGTGTTTGGCCATCTGATCACCAGACTAGGTCAGATCAGGCTTTCTCTCAACCATTGCCAGCAGTCTACAGAGGATATATCATTGTAGATTTCAGGGAACCTCTCCAGCACTCTGCCTATTCCTGTTCTCATGTGGTCTTCATTTATCCTGGTCTGTTATTCCTTGTTCTCCCTTTCTGTTCTTGATCCAGCTGGGATCTCCTTTCCCCTAAGCTTTCTTTCCCTCAAACCTTGCCCTTCATTACTCCCACTGTCGTCCAGGTTGTTCATGTAGATCTCATCCATTTCTCTGTCATTGGGTGATCCCTGTGTCTTTCCTAGGGTCCCGTTTTCTAGATAGCCTCCCTGGAGTTGTGTAGCAGTCTAGTCATCTTTATTTTACATCTAGTATCCTCCTATGAGTGAGGACATACCATATTTGTCTTTCTGAGCCTGGGTTACCTCACTCAGGATAATTTTTTTCTAGATCCATCCATTTGCCTGCAAACCTCATGATGTCATTGTTTTTCTCTGCTGAGTAGTACTCCATTGTGTATATACTTTTTAGGAAAATGTGTATTCTTTTTGCCTTAGTAAATTTCATTATCACCTAACAGAAATATGTGTGTGTGTGTGTGTGTGTGTGTGTGTGTGTTTGTTTGTGTGTGTAGGAATGTGCATACAAGAAATATCTTTAATAAAGAAAAAAAAGAAAATGAAAAATCAAAACCCTAAATATTTAATTAGAAAAGTGGTTGGTTGAAGAATTTATAACATATTCAAGATATTAAATAACATACCTTTGTTACAATTATTTAAACACTTATGGTGAATCAAAGGATATTTAATATTCATTTTAATTGAAAGAGAAAGTTACTGAACAATATGTGTGAACTGAATCTATGTGCATGACAGAGACTCCAGGATTTGGCCCATAACTGCACTTTCTGTTCTTTAAAACGGCTGGACAGATGAAGAAATTTATCAGTAAGGCTGCAATATAAATGGTGAGAGCTCGGAAGTCTCCAGGACCAGCAATTAATGCTAATATGCATTCTTTAATAAGTAATGCTGAGAACAATGCATGTCCGTTACATATAACTTACACAAGAAAAGAGTGAAATGCTCCTCCTCTGGGCATGTACTTTATGCATGATTCTGTTGTTACCTTTTAATTTTTAAATTGAATTTAATATTTTATTCTGTGTACATATATGTGTGAGAACAATTTTTAAAGGCTAGTTCTATATTTCCACTATGTGAGTCTGGGCATGGTACTGAGGCGTGGCCACCCACACCTCTACCTTCTAAGCTATACCACCCAGCCTCTGTTTTTAGTGTATTTGGAGATTCTAATGCTTCACTGGTGAGTTCTCCCATTCTTGTCTTTATTTTTATGGACAAAATTTTAGAATTTCCCAAAGCTGTTTTGTCTTTCTTGTTCATCCTTTCTTGAATACAGAATCCTGGCTGTCTAATTTTATTAAAAACCAAACAACATAACCTCTTCATTGATGTGCATGATGTTGGAAAAGACAGGTGAGTGAAATGCATAAGTTGCCTATTAGAGTTTTGGCACCGTGAAATTCATAACTTATGAAAATTTGTAATTTGCTTAACACTTCCGCCCAACAAATATCTTGTCAGGCAACATGGGGCAAAGTTCTTTTCTTCCAGGTTGTCAGAGCTCTTTTTCCTGAACAGGTTATTGTGAGCATGTTACCTATTGGAGCAGAATGGCTGAAATTTCCTTGCTCATAGGCCAAAGACCTGTGTGAAAGGAATAACAAGAGAACCCATGAAAAAATGTCCATTTGTAGCTGATACCAGGGTTGGAAAAATGACCTAAAGCTAAGAAATCGGGTCCATGTGAAATAAATACTTTTTTGCTAGTATATAGCGCCGCCCAGTGTTAAGGAATTCTCAGTGGCACACTCTTGACAAAGAAGCCATTGTGTGCTGCTGTTAGAAGGCAGAGGACAAGTCTGTGCTCTTCAGTGTTTTTTTTTTGGATATTTCAGATGTTAGCTTCTTGAAGAACAACAGATCGAGCTTAAACAGTGGTAAGAACTAACTGGAACGGTTGTGCCAATCTCTATACAATGCTAAGTCTTCTCTTTTGCTTACTTGTTTGAAGAAAAAAAAATCTGAAAAATGATTTCATTGTGTACTTTAAGGTGCTTTAAAATGTTACGAAGAAATCATTTCTGAGGCCATTGTAGACTCAGACATAACTGAGGCTGCTGCATGTCCAAATGGTGTCTTATTAATGTTAAATTCAAGATAAAAATAATGCATGCACAGAGAATAGCATTAATAAACTTATTGTTCTAAAATGACTCTCACTGTAGGGTTAGATTTGAGAGATGCTATCTAGCAGTAAAGCCAAAGTTACAGAACACATATATTGTAGAAGATCTAGAAATAAAAAAAGTAGTCAAACAGACATTGCTTCATTATTTCTCATGGAAGCAAAACAACAAAGTGATAAGAAAACACAAAATTCCTTCTTTCTCTGTAACTGTTCAGAACATCAGCAGAATTGATAAGAACTGACCTTAGCTGTTAAAAGTAATAGAGACCTTTGTTTTGAAGTGATATTTTGAACTAACTTGTATTTTAAAGTTTTTCATTTTTCTGAAACACAGTAGGAAAAAAATATATTTCAGGTCCTCAGGATAGACAGAGAAAAGGAGAGGTTTACTGACAGCCATACCAAGTTAATAAGAAAATGGTGATAACCGTCTGTGATTCATGTTGAACCTTGCGTACAGGAAAGCAGGTGCAGCAGACATATCTAATTCCAAACACAGTCCAAGTTCAACTAGTTTAGCTCTTTTTTATATTTCTTTAAAATAGGAGGTAGAAACTGTTATTAGAACAATTCATCACTACTATTTTTATATAGCTTTTAATATAGTAAATTTTACACCTCAATAATTGGACAGAGAATCATACTGAATGGTTGCTTTCTACATACATCTAGTGATTGGTTTTAGGTCCATGACTGGGTAAAAATGTTAAGAAAGATGTATGCTGCTAATACTTAGAGTAAATATATATATATATATATATATATATATATATATATATATATATATATATATCTCCAAATCCCAGGAAGGAGAAAGTTAGCTGTACTGAGGCTGTGGAAGGATTTCTGTGTGAGATGAGTTTGCTTCACTTTACATTACTTCTAAACATGATGAAACTAAATAAAGTGTGGAAGTTTTCATAATTTTATGCAAATACTGTGAGTGGGCCATTCTGAAGGATTCTGAGTAATCAACCATGTGGTCAGGCAGGAGAGATGGCTCAGAGGGTAAAAGCACCAACTGCTCTTCTGGAGGTCCTGAGTTGAATTCCCAGCAATCACATGGTGGCTCACAACCATCTGTAATGAGATCTGGTGCCCTCTTCTGTATACATAATAAATAAATAAATATTGAAAAACAAAAACAAAAACAACAACAAAAAAAACATGTGGTCACAGTTCATCTCCTGTGGGGTACAGCCTTTAAATAGTAAAAATGAATGTCTGAAAGGAAACATCATCAACAAAAATGATTCTCAAGAAATATTGAGAGACTGTAGTCAACGAAGTAGGTAGAAGTGTATACAAATGTACATAAAGGGATGCATACATGTTTTAGCTATTAAAAATAAATACTCAACATAAATAATATACTTTTAAAATTATTTATTTTTCAATATTGCACTATGATTACCTTATATCCCTCTCTCCTTTTCTCCATTCAAACCCAACACACTTTTCAATTCATATATAACTATACCAACAACTAAAATTCTATACATAGGTAATGCAGTTTGTAGTAAACCTGAAACGATTTGAAAATACAGCCATCTAGTTGTTTAGTCTCAATGTTCTTCATGGGCCTGTGTTAATCATAACCTTAACTACTAATTTTAAACCACTATCCTTACTTTCTGCAATTAAAAAATTAACTGAGTTATCTACATAAATTAACACTCATAAATAAAATAGTCTATTTCTGCACAAAAAAAGAACACATTAAGTTACGTAGATTGAGAAACCACAGCTCGTTTTGGTTCCACTGTGAAGAAGAGAAGATTGGAAAATGTGTGGTTGGATGACTGAAGTCTGACAAAAGTGTCAGCTGCAGCTATGGATGGAATATGCCTTCCGCCATGGTCTTTGATTGCTATCAGGTGTTGTGTATCTACTTGTCCACCTTCTTCCTTCATAGAGCTTCCTGCTTCATCCACTGAATCCTCAGTGTTTTGTTTGGACTTTTTTTTCTGTTAAAACATCATATAATCCTTTTAATTTTAACTTCTTTTTGGATCTCTCTCTTCCTCTAGGACTATTAGTTCATTTAAAAAAAGTTTCTCTTTTCCAAGTATTCATAAACACCAGTGACCCTAGTTTTCTGTCAGGACACATTACTGATCTTTCTCTGCTCTAACTTCAATTTCCCCACTCTTCAGCTAGTGTGCCCTTCCGGTTTCCTGAGACCTTTCAGCTTCTTTGACAGTCCTATTGACAGAAGCGGCCCTCATCCACTTTACACAATATATATGAACAGTTAGTAAGCTAGAAAGAGAATACATTGAAAATCATTTTATTTTTTCTCAAATACTTGAATCAGAGTTTCACAGAATTTTTTTCAGGTTTCTATTTGATACAGATTATTTTGGCAAGTACTACCATGGCCTGAAACATCTATCTCCAAGATGACTTATTTTCCCCATATAGGCCTGACTCTCTTGATGACCTCTCATTCTTCCTTTCTGTTACTCTTTCTTTCTCTCTCTTCTCTTTCTCTTTAGTAAATACAGCCTCCCATAGCTTCTCAGTGAGTGAAGTATTCACAGAAAGCTGGTGTCAGGGGAATGGTGATTCAGCAAGCCCAGCAGCTGTCCTATGGCATGCAACAGAGGCTTCCAGACTGAATGGGGTCAATCTCTGTAACTGGAAAAGCATCAGTTCTCTTCAGTTCTGTAGATTAGTGAAGTTCCAGGACCATGAAGATAAAAGAGAGGAAGAAGATTCTAACTACCCACAAAGGAGCAACAGAGTTATGTTTTTGGTCAGTCTGTTGTGTGGGGAATAAAATGTGACTCTCTTTGGAAAATATAACTTGTCACAGTTAACATATTACTACTATAATTTATATGAGATTAAATATATTTGTATACTATATTAGAAATGTTATTTTTATAAGTAAACTTTGTGAAATATAACTCCTAAAGGGGTATAATTATAAAGCCACCTTTTAGAATATAAATCAAACAACTTATAATAGTCTTAGGTGCTGAAAAATAGCCTACCTATGTCCTTCTAGGTTCCTTTGCTGTCCTTCAGATTAGGTTTACATACATTGGATTAACAAGAACATATTTAATTTTATATGTAGGCACAAGAGTCACATAGGATGAGACTCAAAGAAGCTGGGTTTCCTTGTAACATTGTGAGCTACATAAATGAATTTGAGGTTTCTGTAGATTGGTGATAACACAGTTTATAGGAATGAGAAGAGGTTGTTTATGAATAAAGCTTATCCTGTTGTGCACATTTTACAGAGTTTTCAAGTAATAGAAGTTGTCCTAGGCCTCATTAAGAAACATGGTGATGGTGTGTGTGTTAGCCTGGGATCACCTCCACATTCAATTTTCCTCAGTTGATAAGATTCCAGGCATTGGGTGATAGGACTCTGTTTAGAAACTCTATCTTTAGGAAGATGGATGGACACTGGAGAAGGGAAAATGTTCTGCCTGTGTTCAATGACTCCTCTGCATTCACACTGGAACAATCACCCCACAATAACAACAACACACTGACTGTAGATTGGAATCTACAAATAATAAGAAATAAGTGTAAATGAAAGATATGTGATCAAATTATCTATTAAAATATTCAAATTGTCAAACTAACTTTCTAGTTTTTGTTTGTTTTACATTAACTAAAATTTCTCCTTGATTTGTCATGGTTTTTCATTCTGATAAATTCATTCAAGGTTGAATTTGTTGTAAATAAAAGCAATATTTAATAGACTTAACTTATGGACCATCAGAACACAGTGGCTGGCACACTATAAAGTATCAGTTATTTCCCCTCATGATTATGGTACTGAGCTGAGGCTTGATGCTCTGGTCTAAGCACTACAGTGAATTCTTGTAGGTATGTAGCCAGACAATGGAAATATCATAATTGAAATTTTGAAGTGAAGTTTCCAATTTTTAAACAGAATGCATAATTGGGTGTTAATAATTTGAGTAGAACAAATAATTCTGTTGATAATACTTTGTATTTTTATTTAAAAATCATTTACCAGATATACTGGAGTTACCATAAAATTAGACTTTTTTGTATTTGGAAAAAAATTTTTTTTAGATTAAATGTTTATCATCAAAAAAGTTTATCACCATCGGGCCCGGAACACCCATCTGGACCAGAGGTGAGTGCCTGGAGTCACACTCAGAGAGGCCCACACCTAAGTCCTAGCCCTAGGCACCAGCCACTCCAGGGAAGACCTGTCCTACTTGGCTCCAGTTTCTGGCCATTTGGTGGGCCCTGCGGAAAGGCTCCCCTTTTCCAAGACTGCAAGCAGACCCTGCAAACTCCACACCCTGCCCCCACACCCATCTGCCAGAGACCCCAGCCACTTCCTGAGACTCAGAGACCTGCCCCTAGGTCCCATCCACCCAAGAACTCCCATCTAGAACAGAGAGACAGCAGCCCTTTTCCGAGACTTATAAATCAGCCCCCATCTTTCATCCTGCTCCGGAACTCCCATCTGGACCAGAGCCCCCAGGTACTATCTGCCCTGGAACTCCCATCTGGAACAGAGCTTCCATCCTTCCCCTTGAACTCCCATCTGGACAAGAGGAGCTCCCAACTGGACAAGATAAGGAGACCCCAGGGACTTCCTGAGACTCAGAGTTCAGGCCCCAGATCCCATCCGACCATCACTCTCATCTGGACCAGAGCTCCCATCTGGCCGAGAGCTTCCATCTGGACCAGAGAGGCTCCCTAATCTTGCCAGATCCTGTAACCTACCCCTTCATTTGTAAGTTACCCCACAAAATAAACCTCCCTTTTAACTACGTGGAGTGGCCTTAATAATTTAACCAATAAGCTCTCTCTGGACCAAGTACACTGATAAGACCAAGAACAAATCCACAAGGAGATGGGCAGACGTCAAAGCAGAAGTACATACAACAAAATAAAGAGCAATACAGCATCACCAGAACCTAGCCCTTCTCCAACAGCTAGACCTGAACATCACAGAATGGAAGAAGCAGAAGGAAACAACCTTATAAGTAACATCATGAAGAGGCTAGAGCCTTATATAGAAGGAATCAAAAATAAAGTGGAAGAACAGACACACAAAAAATGGGAAGAACCCTATAAAAAAAAAAAAACTAGAGGAAAGGACAAATAAAGCAGAAGAAAACAATAAGTCCCTGAAAGAAAATCATGAAAAAGCAATGAAATAGACAAAGGAAACAAGAACTGAAGAGGGAAATAGAAAAAATGAAGAAGACACTAGCAGAAGGAATGCTGGAAACAGAAAATCTGAGTAAACAAACAGGAACTTCAGAGGCAAGTATAACAAACAGAATGCAAGAGATGGAAGAGAGGATCTCTGGTGTTGAAGATACCGTAGAAGAAATAGATTCATCAGTCAAAGAAAACCAACAAAGTCATGACCCAAAATGTCCAAGAAATTTGGGACACCATGAAAAGACCAAACCTATGAATAATAGGGATAGAGGAAGGAGAATACCAACTCAATGGCACAGAAAATATATTTAACAAGATCATAGAACAAAACTTTCCCAACTTAAAGAAGGAAATGCCTATGAAGATATAAGAAGCCTATAGAACACTAAACAGACTAGACCCTCCAAAAGAGTTCCCTCACCACATAATAATTAAACAACTAAATGTACAGAATAAAGAAAGAATAATAAGGGTAACAAAGGAAAAAGGCCAAGTGACTTATAAAGGCAAACCCATCAGAATAACACCTGATATCTCAATGGAGACTTTGAAGGCCAGAAGGACCTGGACAGATAGAATGCAGACACTAAGAGACCATGGATGCCAGCCTAGACTAATATACCCAGTCAAACTTTCAATCATCATAGATGGAGTGAACAAGACCTTCCAAGACAAAACCAGATTTAAACAATACTAACCCACAAACCCAGCCCTACAGAAAGCACTAGAAGGAAAACTCCAACCTAAGGAAGTCAGATATACCCTCTAAAACACAGGCAATAGATAATACCACAGCAGTAAACCTCAAAGAAGAGAAGTACACACACACTACCACCAAAAAAAAAATAAAAATAACATGAATGAGCAATCACTGGTCATTAATATCCCTTAATATCAATGGACTTAATTCACTTATAAAAAGACACAGACTAACAGAATGGATATGAAAACAGGACCCATATTTCTGCTGCATACAAGAAACACACAGCAAATTCAAAGATAGACACCTCCTAAGAATAAAAGGCTGGGAAAAGACTTTCCAATCAAAAGGTCTTAAGAAGCAAGCTGGTGTAGACATCCTAATATCCAGCAAAATAGACTTCAAACTAAAATCAATCAAAAGAGATGATGAAGGACATTACATACACATGGCAGGAAAGAACCACCAAGATGAAGTCTCAATTCTGAACATTTATGCCCCAAACACAAGGTCACCCACATATGTAAAAGAAACATTACTAAAGCTTAAATCACATATAAAACTCCACACATTAATAGTGGGTGATTTCAACACCCCACTTTCACTTCTGGACAGATCTGCCAAATTGAAACTTAACAGAGACATAATGGACTTAACTGATGTTATGTCTCAAATGGACTTAATCAAATATCTACAGAACATTCCACCCGAACAAAAAAGAATATACCTTCTTCTCAGCACCCCATGGAAACTTCTCTAAAATCGACCACATACTTGGCCACAAAGCAAATCTCAACAGATACAAAACAATTGGAATAACCTCCTGTGTTCTATCAGACCACCATGGTTTAAAGTTAGATTTCAACAATAAAAAAAAAAAAAATACAGAAAACCTACAATCTCATGGAAACTGAATAATGCTCAACTGAATCACCAAAGAGTTAAGGGAGAAATGAAGAAAGAAATTAAAGACTTCCTGAAGATCAATGAAAATGAATACACCACATACCCATATGTATGGGACACTATGAAAGCAGTGATAAGAGGGAAATTCATAGCACCAAATGCCCACATAAAGAAGTTGGAGAAATCTCACAATAGTGACTTAACAGTACACCTGAAAGCTCTAGAACAAGAAGAAGCAAAGTCTCCCAGGAGAAACAGATGCCAGGAAATTATCAAATTGAGAACTGAAATCAATAAAATAGAAATAAAGAGAACAATACAAAGGATTAATGAAACAAAGAGTTGGTTCTTTGAGAAAAATAAACAAAATAGACAAGCCCTTATCCAAACTAACCAAAAGACAGAGAGAGAGAGCATCCAAATTAACAAAATCAGAAATGAAAAGGGGGACATAACAACAGACAATGAGGGAATCCAGAGAATCATCAGGTCATACTTCAAAAAGCTCTATTCCACAAAACTGGAAAATCTAAAAGTAATGGATAATTTTCTGGATAGGTACCACATACCTAAGTTAATCAAGACCAGATAAAGCATTTATACAGTCCAATAACCATTAGGGAAATAGAATCAGTCATTAAAAGTCTCCCAACCAGAAAAAGCTCAGGAACAGATGGTTTCAGTGCAGAATTCTACCAGATCTTCAAAGAAGACAATTTAAAGACAACTCTTTAAATTGTTCCACACAATAGAAGCAGTAGGAATATTACCAAACACCTTCTATGAGGTTACAATTACCCTGATTCCTAAACCAAACAAAGATGCAACAAAGAAAGAGAACCACAGACCTATCTCCCTCATGAACACAGATGCAAAAATGCTCAATAAAATACTGGCAAACAGACTCCAAGAACACATCAAAACAATTATCCACCGTGATCAAGTAGGCTTCATCCCAGGGATACACCAGAGATAACTTTCTAAATATAACACCAGTATCACAGACACTGAGAGAAACAATCAATCAACAGGACCTGTTGAAACCGAGAAGCTTTTGTAGAGAAAAGGACATGGTCAATAAGACAAAGTGACCACCTACATAATGGGAAAATGTCTTCACCAACTCTACATCTGACAGAGGGCTGATATCCAGAATATATAAAGAACTCAAGAAACTAGACATCAAAATGCCCAACAGTCCAATTAAGAAATTGGCTATAGAACTAAACAGAGAATTCTCAGCAGAGGAATTTCAAATGGCTGAAAGACATTTAAGGAATTGCTCAACATCCCTAATTATCTCGGAAATGCAAATCAAAACGACTCTGAGATACCACCTTACACCTATCAGAATGGCTAAGATCAAAGCACAGAAGACAGCTTATGCTGGAGAGGATGTGGAGCAAGGGGAACTCTCCTACACTGCTGGTGGGAATGCTAGCTTGTACAGCCACTTTGCAAATCAATATGGTGCTTCCTTAGGAAGTTGGGAATCCATCTCCCCCAAGACCCAGCTATAGCACTCTTGGGTATATACCCAAGGAATGCTCAATCATACCACAAGGGAATTTGCTCACCTATGTTCATATCAGCATTGTTTGTAAGAGCCAGAACCTAGAAACAACCTAGATGCCCTGCAACTGATGAATGGATAAAGAAAATATGGTACAAATACACAATGGAGTACTAGTCAGCAGAGAAAAACAATGACATCATGAGGTTTGCAGGGAAATGGATGGATCTAGAAAAAAATCATTCTGAGTGAGGTAACCCAGACTCAGAAAGACAAACATAGTATGTACTCACTCATAGGAGGATACAAGATGTAAAACAAAGATGACTAGACTGCTACACAACTCCAGGCTATCTAGAAAACGGGACCCTCAGAGAGACACAGGGATCACCCAATGACAGAGAAATGGATGGAATATACATGAACAACCTGGACCACAGTGGGAGTAATGAAGGGCAAGTTTCGAGGGAAAGAGAGCTTAGGAGAGCAGGAGATCCCAGCTGGATCAAGAACAGAAAGGGAGAACAAGGAATAACAGACCATGATAAATGAAGACCACATGAGAACAGGAAGAAGCAAAGTGCTAGAGAGGTCCCCAGAAATCCATAATGATACATCAACTGTAGACTACTGGCAATGGTCAAGAGAAAGCCTGATCTGACCTAGTCTGGTGATCAGATGGCCAAACACCCTAACATTTGTGCTGGAACTCTCATCCAATAACTGATGGAAGTGGATGCATAGATCCTCGGCCAGGCCCCAGGTGGAGCTCTAGGAGTCCAATTGTCGAGAAAGAGGAGGGACTGTAAGAGTGTGAATTCTTGAGAGCAAGATTGGAAAACACAGGGACAAATAGCCAAACTAATAGAAAAACGAATTATGAACAAAAAGCTGTGGATCTCCCAACTGGATCAGGCCCTCTGTTTAAGTGAGACAATTGAATAGCCCAAACTGTTTGGGAGGCACCCCAAGCAGTGGGACCGGGACATGTCCTTAGTGCGTGAGCTGGCTGTTTGGAACCTTGGACTTATACAGGGACACTTTGCTCAGCCTGGAAGGAGGGGACCTGACATGCCTATACTGAATCTACCAGGTGGTATTGAATCCCCAGGGGAGTCTTGGCCCTGCAGTAGATGGGAATGGAGGGTTGGGGCTGGGCTGAAGGTGGAGTTGGGAGGGGGGAGGGCAGGGGAACCCATGGCTGATGTGTAAAATTAAAACTCAAATATAATAAATAATAAAAAGGAGAAAAAAATTTATCACATCTTATGATGTAATCATGTCACTGGAAGGCATAGGATATAGGTTTTATATATTTAAAATATCAACTAAAATACAGGATTAATTTTTCTATGTTTCAATTAAGCTTTCTGCATATTTTAACCTTTTTTTTTCTGTTTTAACAAATTTGATTCCAAGTCATTGTTTTCTTTCACTTCCTCTTAGATCTCTATTATGATATATCACTTTATTCTGTGACGTCACAGGATCTGATTAATAGTGTATGTATTCTCCTTGTTCATTCACTGAAATTCATTGTTTTGAGAGTATATTTTTAATTTTTTCCCAAAATAGTTAGAAATTTGTAGCTTCATTGTGACAGCAAGGTTAGGAAAGTACACATCACACATACTAGAAAAGTTTATATGTGCAAATTATAATAGTACAATAACTGAAAAAAACTAAAAATATCTGTCTTTCAGGACTGCACTCACAATGTTCTTCAGCATACAGTGAAAACAAATTAAATCCAATTAATTTTTCTTAGCATTAAGTTCCAGGTAATTCACCAAAGCATTATGGTGCTTTAATTGTCTTGGTGAAACAGCAAGATCTCCCCCAAAATAGGACTGACATTGACTCATAATATCTTGCTTCTGTTTCACTCAAACACAAGGTTACTTTTCCTTTTTTTTCTCATTTTTCATTTTTATTTTTGGATACTCACTGTGATATTTAGTAAGCACAGACATGAGAGGCTAACAAACAAGAAATGCTATTATTTATTATTCACAACTCTCCTGGGATCCCTTGCCTCTTGGGTTTGACGTACTTCTATATGAAATATTTAAATTTCAATAGCTCATTTTAGGTGCAACCAAATCAAACAATGCATGTAAAGTTAAGGAAAACACAGGATTAGAAGCTTGTCTTTTTATCAGCCTAAATCCATTGATTAAACTGTGAGCAAGCACAGTTCTTTGGATACCTTTGGTATGTTTTGAAAGTATACTAGAATTTTTTCATGAAAATCTTTACAAACAACACACACAAAAAATAATTGTTCTAAATATTAAGTGTCCCCAAAAGGCTTAATCACTAATTTGGCAATATTAGGAGGTGGTGAAAACCTTTTAGAGGAATGCCTGTTGTGAGGCCTTTAAATCACTGTCCTCAGTGAGGATTAGTGGACTCTAGTTCCTTGCTGTTCTTTCTCTTCCTCATTATGAAGTGAGTGGCTTTGTTCCATCACACACTTGTGACAGGTTGTGCTGCCCAATGACTGCTTTGGAAACTAAGAGCTAAGTGCACTGAAGGAAGAAAATTGTGAACCCAGGTCATCTTTTCTTTTGGTTAAGTTGATCATTGTAGACAAATTTCTAAAACAATCTTATTAAATAAAAACCACAGAGCCAAGCAAACCTTACCTTTCCAGCTCCATAGCTACCAAAAGGAGCTACTTCCTGTCTAACCTGGGCCTTTATTGCTTTGCTTTTCTACCCTATCATTGGCTCTTAGCCCAGTTACCTGTCTTCCTTGTCACCACCTGTCTATACAGACCTCCAGGTCTCTATGGTTGGTACTGGGATTAAAGGCATGTACCACCACACTTGGCTCTGGTTCTCTAGTGTGACCTTGAACACACACACAGAGACTAGTGATGATATTTAGGGTGTGTGCTACCAATGCCTGACTTTTGTGTTTACTTAATGGCTTGCTATTTCCTCTGATCTCTAGGCAAACTTTATTTATTAACATACAAATAAAATATCAGCACATTCCAGCACAAATAAAATATTACAACAGATTGTCTCAATTATTTCCTGTAGTGTTGGATAGCTAACTAACATGCACATTATCAAAATATCTTCAATAATAAATGTGGTTCCCCTTTCTTGTTAGCATTTTGGGGGGGGTGTTGTATTGTTCGGGTCTTGTTTAGGCAACTATATTGTTGATGTATTAAGAGTGGAGTTTTTCTGTCATTTCTAGGAGTTTCTATTGAGGAGCCCTATATCATGAAAGGAATATGGAAAATATGCTATTTTTCCTTTTTTCTAAATATTTTTATTTTATAATTAATTTAATTTTACATATCAGCCAGAGATTCCCCTGTCTTCTCTCCTCCCACCCCTAGCCTTCCCTCTCAGTCCACCCCAATTCTCACCTCCTCCTAGGGGATTCAGCTCAGCCTGGTAGATTCAGTTGTGGCAGGTCCAGTCCCCTCCTCCACACACCAAGACTGAGCAAAGTGTCTCAGCATAGGCCCTAGATTCCAAAAAACCAGCTCATGCACTGGTCCCAGTCCCACTGCCTGGGGACCTCCTAAACAGTTCAAGCTAATCAAATGTCTCACTTATCCAGAAGGCCTGGTCCAGTTCCAGGGGGCTCCTCAGATATTGGTTATTTTTTTACTGTTTGTTTTGTATTCATTGTAATCATTTACTTGAAAAATAAAATGTAACATTGTAATTTTTATATTGCCTAAAAGATTTTGCTGGGGTATAAAGCTGTAAGAAAATGAATAAAGACAGAGTTAAAATGGACTAGAAGGAAAACATCAAGAATGGGTGTTAGAACAAAAACAAGAAGAATGAATGAATTAAAATGAATTAGAAGGGAAACATCAGAAATGAGGAAGTTAGAAGGAAAACCTTAAGAATGAGAGAAGGAAATCACCAGGAAAATAAAGAATAGAGAATGGAAAGGAATAAAGAAAGGTCTGAAGAAACCATCAAGAGAGTGTGTGAGTGTCTTTTTCCCTAACCCCCTCAGATAATGCTAACACAGGCCAATGCCGTGGATTCCTTTTGAGCCCTGCGCTGTCTGGAGGCTGATATCCAGCCTTGTGGATTGAACAACTACTGGATCCTTTGATCTTCCATTCATAGTCAGCCATTGTTGGCCTAGCTGAACCACAGTCTGCAAGTCATTCTTATCAATCCCCTATCTGTATATAGACAGAGATTCATTCTGTAAGTTCTGTTCATTAAAGAGCTCTGACTAATACAGTTAGTATGTCCTTGATCTTTATTTACTTCTATCTTGATTATAAATATCTAGATGTGTAGAACCCTAAATATATAAAATTCTTTGAAATGTAAGTCAAATATCTAAACACTTAGATACATGGGTTATAAAATCAACCATGAAAGAAAACACTAACCCTGTGTTCCACAAGAGATGTGAAAAGAGTTCCATTATTGTGTGTCTCTAGAGAACAGTCTCTTCCTCTCCTGAAAGTTCTCTTTGTCTTTTGGGAAGTTTCCAAAGTTGGTATGAGAAATAGATGTAGAATAAGCTCAGAGAAGGTGATCAATCAGAAAAGACTGGAAAGAGCATCCATAAGATAAAACAAAAACAAACAAACAAAAAACAGACGGATAATTTCAAAGTAATTTAAAGGAAAAACACAAGGTCCTACTCTTAGAATTCATGCAGCTGCAGTGATTGTATCAGCAAGGCTAGATTCCCATAAAAGGTTTAACATGGGGAAAAATAACTTACGAACTACTTTGTGTTGCTGTAGTAATTTATTCCCTTGTGGCTATAGAATTTATGATGTCTTCCTTCTTTGAAACCCGCGGGAGAGTGAGTCTTTGATCTCAGGGAAGGCACAAGTTCATCTTGTAAGGGCTTCAACCTGGTTGTCAGGCTCCACAAGGGTAATCTTCCTTTGATAAATTCAAAGTCAAGTGATTCAGGATCATAGTTATATCTGCAAAATGTTTTCACCTTTGCTTTATTCGCTTAGTTTGCAACAAGTTTATTTGTGTTTTTACTCAAGGGGAAAGAACTGTAAGTGAGCTGTAAGTTCCCTGGATTACCTGAGAATACCCACTTTTAGCTACACAAGGAAAGACTATTTGATGAAATGGAATTCTGAAAACAAATGTTCTTAAGGATTGTGTTCTTCTACTGAAAAAATCTATGAGTTTATTGTCAATAATCATTAAAAAATATCTCGTAAGTAGAAGTAAAAAGTAGGAAGTTCAGTTTGACATGTATATCTTTGCATATAGTTGTATATTTTAAAAATGTAAAAAGAATTAATGAATAATGAATAAATAGTTTTGACTATATTTTCAACTGATAGTTTAAATGATGGGAAAAAGAATAACACATTCTAGATTACACACTTCAGTGATGTAAAAATAATATGAGGACAACAAAAGATACACAATTCCATGGCTTTATATACTGAACATTACCAACTTGAAACAGTCCAAAGTCTTCATTTTTACTTTTAGTTCTCAGTATCCATATTGACCTCTCTCTCCCTCCCTCCCCCTTCCTGTCCCTCTCTATTCCCCTCTCTCTCTTCCTCTCCTTCTCTCTCTTCTTCTCCAACTTCTGTTGGGCCAGTTTTATATTTGTTGAGAATGTTGTATCTCAAGTATAAGTAGATACTTTATAATTTTTTGGCATATGAATCCCAAACTCATCTCTTCTTCAAGTGTAAGAAGTAACTCATAGCTTACCTTTCAGAGATTTCTTTTCCTATGCTGAATTCTCAGTTTTCTTCATATGTATGTTTGGGGGATGGTATTATTTTTTATTATAATTTTAACTTCATCAGAGGTAGCAGTATCTGCATGAAATAACTTAAATATTGTTCTAATAGAGTTCCAGATACTTATCACCCGATGAATTCTTGTGTATGCGCACACATGCATGCATGCTCAGCAGTTTAAAAAAAATGTCATCATGAAATTTGAGGGCAAATGGGTAGAACTAGAAAATATCATCCTGAGTAAGGTAACCCAGACTCAGAAAGACAAACATGGTATATACTCACTCATAGATGGATAGTAGATGTAAAGCAAATGATATCCAGACTACAACCCACAACTCCTGAGAAGCTAGGTAACAAGGAGAATCCTAAGAGGGACTCATGGATAGCCCTGGGAAGGGGAAGTAAATGGGATCTCCTGAGTAAACTGAGGATGGGGGGGGTGCGATGGATAGTAGGTGATGGGGGATGGGAGCATGGGGGAATGTTCAAACAGGAAAAGGGGCTGAGTGTGAGAGAATGAGGGAGATACCTGGATAGAGGGAGACATCATGGGGATAGGGAGTAACTTGTACTATTTTCTAGCAGTATGTATGGATAAAGAATGTAATGACTTCCACTGAGATATTTTGTAAATACAGTTTTCTAGCAGTTTTTTTTAACTATATTAATATTTACCTTTAAATTTTTTATTTACTTGTTTGTTTGTTTTGCCAAGCTGTGACTATTTATTAACTGATCAGATTACAAAACTACCATGGGCAAAACCTTAGTTCATCCATCTAGTAAGCCTGTTTATCTGGTCGTTCCTGTTGCCAGCATCTCCACTGCCCAGAAAATGAATTGTCTTTTTCTTCATTTTACCTCGTGGAGAAGATAATTTGAAGAGCCACAGGAAGCTATTCGTTTCCTTGAGGTGTTATCCATCTGTATAAATCTCATGAATTAGATCCTCCATGCAGATGATGCTGTATTTACCAAGAGATTGAGCAATCAAGGAATGATCTGTCAAGGCAATTCTCTTCCTACAGATTTTGCCTTGTAGATGAGCTCATTTACTGGCTTCAAGTTTGGATATCCCCATGCAATGTATGGTTCCACAGTTGTCAGAGTGTTAATTAAAGTGTTGTTGAGCTTAATAAAGGTTCCATGGAAGATCCGACTAAGACTAAGAAACTGCAATGCCTTGTGGACTTTGGGACTTTACGCCACTGATATCTTGGATTCTGATGATAAATGCCAACTTCCATTCTGCAGGCATGGAGAAGTTTCCGTCTTTCCTTGCCATCCTAGCCATCCGAATCTCAGTCCAGCACATCTGACTGTGTTCCTTGTCACAGTGCTTTCCCTTTTCAAAGATAAGCTTCCTCCTTGCTTTTTGCAGTGTCTTCAGGGCAAACTTCCTCGGGCACTTCACCTTCAACTTTGCGAAATTACTTCGCTTTTTCTTAAGCGTTTCTGGCACAGCAGGAAACTTCCTTTTCTTCTCTGGCACAGCCTCCATGGTTCCAGTCAGAAATAAAAAAAAGGCCTTTGCTAATTTTTTTTAATATTATAATATCATTATACCCCCTTTCCTTTAGTCCATCCAAATGCTTCTATTTATTTACTCCGAGTCTCATTCAAATTCATGGCCCCATTTTCTTTAATTGTTGTTAAATTCCTACGTGTATAAATACAACCTGTCCCGTCTGTGCAATGTTTGGTGCATTTACATGTTTTTGTGGGTGACCCATTTTATTAACCTTTCATATGATATATAGTGATAAGAATGCTCCAGCTTTCTAGGCTGTTGTAATTTGACACTCTTTTCCTCTGTACTCTACAGGAAGTGTGTATCACTCAGTCAAAACAGTAATTAAGAGAAAAGGATAACTCTGAACTTGCATTGTGTTTGAGTGTGTTTGTATCTATATGTCTGTATTCATGTGTATGCTGGTTGCATGTGTATCTATGTGCAAATGTCTATGTGTATATCTTCACCTTTCTTATACTTCTTTGGACTAATTCCACATGTCCACTGGCTTTCACACAACTACATTCTAAATGGCAGATCTTAGTTCCTCATTTCCTGCTAGACATTGTCAATACATCGAGATGTCAATATGAACAGTAATATTTTTTTTAACATTTCTCTGCTTTGTTTTGCTCACTTGAGTTTAACACACTTATCTAACTAGTTTCTATTACAGATCTCTCTCTGTACCTTGGTACGTAAGGAAGTTCTCTATTATTATCCCTGTGGCCATTATTTTAAAATAGCGTCCTAAACAAAGGGAAAAGACTGAGTTGATTGCTCTAAATAGGTCAGTCTTTATTTTCAACTAAATTGTTTTCAAATGTAGTGTTTTCACCTAAATTAATACTTTCAAACAAACATTATGTATCCCTTTGAATATGCGTATTTGCTGATTGCCAGTTTCTTCAGTTTCTTCTAGCCTTAGAACTTCTACTTTGTGGCGTTTTCACTTTTCTAAGTACATGCTCATCATTTCAACATGTACTTTGGCAGAACACATACATCATTCCAACTTTTGTGAGAATGTTTCTTTGATTGTGCTTTCCTCTTATATTTCCAATTTCCTCTTATTCTTACAGTTTCTTTCACTCGCTTCAGTTCCTGTAGTAGTCAGCCAATTAAAATATGTCAAGCTGTCAAAGTTGGTTTCCTTCAGCAGGCAAAATCAGCAGAGTAGTTTTTGTTCAAAAGTTTCCAGCCCTTTTTGTTTATGAGTATGGCATTAAATATGTGTTCAACTGCCTTCTACAGATGAAGTAATCTATTGTAACTATTGGCCCTGGTAAACAGAGATAATGTATTTTGTGGAGCAGTAGCACAATAATGCTAGAGAAATATTTTTTCTCATGACAACAAGAAAGGAAAAATTTGCACTTAGTAATCTTGGTTTAGAATACTAATGATTGAGTCAATTTTTAATAAAACATAATATACTGATTATAGAACAATCCTGTGTAGGAACACATTTATAAAAATTACTACCACACAGAATATGCAAGCACTTGAGAGGAAATGCATGATGATCATTACATTTATGTTCATAATTCCTAGCAAAAGATTTAAAAGACACGAGTAATTTGAGGGTCATAAGTATTGACTCCATGATTTATTGCTAATTTAATAGTAATTCTCTGTTATCAAGTGACTTCTGTGTTTATATCAGATGATAAAATCAAATAAGCATATGGATAGAGCAGTGTCCATATTTAGATACAAAGTAAGCAGTAGGTTAAATAGCCATAAGAAACAGGGAGACTGTGAACCAAGGGGTAAAGGTGAACATTTAACAGTAGAGAAAGAACAATGATACTGTAGAAGTGTGCATAATAATAAGCAGGAAATGAAGTTGAGTTGATGCTACAGTTCATGAAGACCATTGTCAGTACTTTGAGTTTAACTGACAATAAGACATAGGAGAACTGTAGACTTTCCAAAGTCAAGGGAAATAATTTCAGATTGTTTCAGACTTTTGCCATCGAGGGTAATACACATACACACAAGTACTTTAAACATATACAGACACAAAGGAAAAGCCTATGAGATATGTGTTGTATTATAGAGCAAATGTCTGAGAGGACATAAAAGAATTTCCCAGCTACCCACTGATGACTCTTTATCATGTGAGGATAAAATGTATTATTTAAAAAATAATATATGCTAATAAAAATTAATTGTAAAATTTATTGATTCATAGAATATATTTTGTTTTTATATCATCTAATTTTAATTAGACTATATTCTGTTTTTGAAAAGCGTTTTATTCATACCATGCATTGTGGTCATTCTTCTTCCCCCTCTCTGACCTCTTCTCAGATTGCCTCCACCTCCACATTCTACTCCAAGCCCTTTCTAGCTCCCTGTCTTCCTAAACAAACAAGCAAAACCAACTAACCAAAAATAAAAATAAAAATAAAAATAAACAAGAAACAAGAAACACAACCCTGCCACATATCCACAAAATTGAAAATTAAAATATACAAATAAAAAAAACTATCAAAACAAAGCAAACAAGACAAAATGCCTACAAAAATATGATTGAGTTTGTTTTGTATTGGTCAACTACTCCTGGTCACAGTGTGTACCACATGCTTTGATCTCCTCTGTACCTTCTATATTCTTTCTCTCATTGCCTCTCTCAGTGGTCTCAGCTTTTCTCAAATAGCCCCTCCTCTGATTTCCAGTTTCATATTTTATGTCTGGATGGTGCATATGCAAGAAAATATGCAACGAATGTCTTTTTTTTTTTTTTTTTCTGAGATAGGATTTCTCTGTGTAGCTTTGTGCCTTTCCTGGAACTCACTTGGTAGCCCAGACTGCCTCGAACTCACAGAAATCTACCTGTTTCTGCCTCCTGAGTGCTGGGATTAAAAGCGTGCACCACCACCGCCCGGCAACAAATGTCTTTTGAGTTGAATTTATTTTGCTTAATAGTTTCATTCGTTTTCCAGGAAATAGTGTCATTTTCTTTTAATTAATTGCCAAACACTACAATGTTTATATATCCCACTATTACAACACTTACCAAACTCTTAATAGAGACCTGTACTTATCCTATGGTTTGTCTATTGTGAACAGAAGAGCAACAAACATCATCAAAGTGCCAGGATCTCTGCTACACATTGAGATTCTTCAGGTACATATCTGGGTATGAATTAGCTAGATTATAAAGTAATTTTATTTTTAAAGAATCCCCGTAATGATTCTTATAGTGTATGCACTAGTTTACATTTCCCAAACAGTATTTAATAGTTCCTTTTAAAATATATCCCTGTCACCATTTTGGTTTGCTTGATTTCTTTGGAAGGCAATTGTAACTAGCTGGGATGAATGTCATTGTAGTTTGGTTTGTATTTCTCTGATGACTAAAGATGTTGATTCATTAAATATGTTTGTTGGCCATGTGTTTACAAATTTCCCATTTTCTGGTTGAATTATTTGGTTTTATAATATTGAAGTTTTAAGTTATTTACATTTTCTGGATCTTACCACTTGTCAGACAAATGACTAGTAAGGTGTGTGTGTGTGTGTGTGTGTGTGTGTGTGTGTGTGTGTTTTCCTATCCATTCTGAGACTGTCTCTCCTTGTGTGGCTTGTTATCCCTGCTGTGCTGAAGGGTGTTGATGTCACTTAATCTTACTGTCAATCCATACAATCATTTCTTTGGCTATTGGGGGTCCTATTCCGAAAATCATTTTCTGTGTCTGTATCTATTAATGCTTTTCATTTTCTTTTCTATATTAGTTTCAATTTTCAATCATTTATCTGAGAATATTGTTTAAATTAGAATTGATTCATACACAGGATCGAAAACAGAAATTATATTTCTTTCTTGTTATGGGGATTTCAAACTTTCTAGTATTATTATTTGGAGAGACTGTTTTGTTTTGTTTAATTTTCTCTAGAGTATATTTTGGTGACTTTGTACAAAATAAGATGGCCATAATAGTGTGGATTTATTTTTGAGTGTTCTGTTCAATTCCACTAGTTTATATATCTGGTACAGTGCCATGCTGTTTTTATTACTATGACTCCATAATATAATTTGAAATCAAGTATTAAAAACTTTTACAATATTTCCTTTTTGTTTAAGAATTTTTCCACTAGTTGGATTGTTTGGGGTTTCCATACAAAGTTGGGGGTATGTAGGAATTTGGATAGAGATTGCACTAAATATGTAGATTACTTCCTAAAGATGTTAACAAGCTCCACATGGCAGGGGAAACAACCAAAACAATGAAGAGTCAGTCCTTGGAATGAAAAGAAAATTCTATTTGCTAGCATTTTATCTAACAAGCGATAAACATGTTTTGGTTTCTGTAGGTTGTCAACTTGACAGATGTGGAATAACCTGACAGATGAAACGCCTGCCCTGCCCATTTGGAATGGAAAGGCCTACCTACTGGGGTGACATCAGAATCATGGTTGTGTTCTTCAACTTCATAACTGTAGAAAGGCAACTGAATCCGAGGAGCTACTCTGTTCAAAATTGAGGATCAAGTAGATTCTTTGCTTCCCAGTTAAACGACATCAACTTTGAATTCAGAGGGGGAAGTGAGCTCTCTTGGACCTCTTCTGTAATATTATTAATGCTACCCATGACTATGGAGCCTAACTATTTCCCAAGACACCATGTTTTCACACTATTATGAATTAGTTTCCCCATATGAGTTTGAAAGGAGGATGGTACTAATGTTTATATTCTAGCATGTTTTATGCTTATTATTTTATTTGGCTATAACTATTTACTTTGATTTTCAATATGTTGTTGAGTTCAGTATTTCATTATTCATTTATACTATTAACATTACAAAATCACTTTTTTTGTGTGTTTCCCCTGAATCTGGTTTTGTTTTTGATTAGACAAACTCATATGCTCTTTCAAGACCAGGATTGTTTTTACTCCTTTTCCCCAGTGTGTGTACAGAGAGACTTCCTATGTATAATAGACACTTATTGTTCATTGAATAAATTGTACTTTAATGTGTATAAAATGCATTCATTTATAAGCTTGCTTGGTATACTTAACTGAACTCTAGAAAGAGAAATGCCCAAGTGCCTATTTTATACTTCATTGTTCATAGTTATCATAGAAGCTCTAGACAGAGGTCAGCTTCTAAGTTATTCCCTATAAAGCAAGCTGTGGCTGAATTCTCATTTATTTGAACTTGAGTTCTGTCAGATTTCAGAGAATAAAGAGATTCAGAATCAGCCAGTTCTGGGATTTCTATGACATATGTTTCACTAAGAAATCTGTCTAAAACTTATGTGAGGCTAATATTTCCTCCAGGCCATAAAATATGCCAAGCTAGTTTGAAAGGGTATGGGGTAAGAAGGATTGCCATCTTAAGAAAAATATCTGATGGAGAGTTCTAAATGTAAACATCTCCAGAAATTCTAGGTGTTCATCTTCTCACATGGGTAAATATGAGGTTGATCCTACTATGCTGTCTTTCAAAGTGAAGAGAAGTCATAGCTGAGACTGTATAAAAGGATATAAAATAAGGTCTACACAATCCAAGAAGAATACTGGTCTTATATCTCATAGATTATTTATTAAAATAGATGAATATGAATTCCGAGTTTAAGAAACTGAAGACTTTTATAACTCTGTCCTGCTCTCAAACACACAGTTCTTGGCATGAAAGTATTTCTAATCTTTTATCAAGATAAAGGAAGCTTACAGATTACAAAATAGATGGACCAGAAAAGAAAGCCCCCTCGACACATAATAATCCAAAACACTAAACATACAGAACAAAGAGAATATTAAAAGCTATAAGGGAAAAAGGCCAAGTAACATAAAAAGGCAGTATTCCTAGAAAATAACATCTTTACTTGACATTCTTTAGCTCAGAAGAATATGTTGTCAAATTATTTATCTCCAGTACAAATTACCTTGAGTTCATAGTTTATAGTAGGCATCAGGTTGATTGAGACGTATCAGTGAACAAAACAGCAAAAATGAATCTGATTGCTTGAGGTATATAATCTGGAAATTACAGATAGAAATTAACATAATAAATAGGTTAGTATACTATGTGTGAAATGGAAATAAATGCTTTGAAAAGTAAAAGTAAACATAGACCACATTAAGATGGAAGACTTTTGGACACTAAATATTGTAATATCTAAGTAAATTTGAGAATTTAGGGAAGGATTAGGAAACACAATTTGCTTCAATATTTGTACCATGGAAGAGAGTTGGTTGTGTAGATTATTGTGGGATGAGCCTGATAGGCAAGGGGAACTTAAATGCCTACCTTAAATTTTCTAACTTGTTTAATGGAAAAGTTTGTAAATACTATTTAAGTGAATTTTAAGATAAAAGTGTTATTGATAATAAATGTGATGTTGCAGAACTCTAGAGTATCAGTATGTAACACTATATACTGATGGAAGGAAATATTTATATGTATATGTATATACATACATATATACATACTATATACATACACATACATACACACACACACATATATATGTGTGTATGTGTGTGTGTGTGTGTGTATAATCATGGCTATTTGGCCTGTGGTACTCTTCAACCTAAATCTAAGAATAGTGACAAAACACTTAGAAATTATAAAAATGCAATGAAGAACAGTGATAAGTTCATTTCACATATAAATTGTGAACTTGTACAATGATTTTTATTATAAATGAAGCAATTTTCTGAGCTCTTATACCAGTTTGTCTATTAAGTCAAGCTTCCCATGTTAGAGATGTGGGTATTAAGTTGGAAGACATTTGCACACACACAGGAACTGAGTAATAAAACAAAACCATTTTGAAGATTATTAGCCTGTTCTTTTTTCCATTAAACTCAAGACACAGTATAGAAAAAGATCCTTAAAGACTTTAATTAAGAATAAATAACGATAAAAGAAAGAAACTTTATTTTTGACATATAGGGTAAGAATGATTTCTAAGATTTTACAATAGAAAAACAAAAATTATCAGAATTTAAGAGCAAACTGAAGAACTTAGATATTTGTTCTGACTTGAATTTTTTTTATCTCTAATTCTTCAAACAAAATAGTAACAACTTGTGCATCAAACATGAATCTAGGTCTTGCAGATGCACAGTGAAGCAAACAAGCAAAGGATCATTTCCGGTGCTAATTGTGTTCTTTTTGGAGAATGTAGAAAAATGATTTGTAGAAGATATGGCTGGTGGTCATATGAAGTATGTAAAAACTAGAGTGAATAACATGATAAAGACTATTGAATATTGGGGAGCTTAATAGGAGACGACTAATTCATAGGCTACCTGATGAGGTTAAGACCTCCTTGTGACTATTGAGGAAAGAGCATTCCAGGATGAAGGAACAAGAAGTGCGTACTGTATGTAGTGTGTTCATTAGTGGACATAGAGACCAGTGGGCTTGGAAAAGAGTAGCTGGAAATGAAAGTTGGTCTACCAACAAGAAAATGCAGGGTAAGTCTTTATTGTTCCTGTTTCAGTAGTCTGTCTGTCTTTCTTTCCATCTTTCATTCTTTCCTTCCTTCCCTCCTTCCTTCCTTCCTTCCTTCCTTCCTTCCTTCCTTCCTTTCTTTCATCTTTTTTTTTTCTGGCATCCCATTCATATTCAGCATGCACTAAGCTACTGGATGTTTTTCTAAAGGCCATAT
Source organism: Onychomys torridus (assembly GCF_903995425.1). Classification (NCBI taxonomy): domain Eukaryota; kingdom Metazoa; phylum Chordata; class Mammalia; order Rodentia; family Cricetidae; genus Onychomys; species Onychomys torridus. The sequence continues at coordinate 93,623,920 of NC_050452.1, read as the reverse complement.
GAACACTGCTTCAGTGGTATCTTCCATGGTTCATCCATCATGCATAGAACACTTTACACGATATTCAAAGATGACTGCAGCATTCCATTTGATCATTTCCCAGACACATATCCAATGGCAGGACACCTTGCATTTAACATTTACAAAATCCCAAATTGCTGTTGTTTTCCCTAGGAATAGTGGGCTTGCTTTATTAGCATTTTTCTCAGATTTCTGGGACATATTTTTTTTATTCCCAAATCTAAATACTTGTTCACTTACTGAAATTCAGTCCACAACCTGTTTGTGTGAGAAAGCCTTGTGTAATCAGCTCTTGTTTGGAATACCTGTCCCTCACCCTTCACTCAATCTGCATATGTGTGATCCTATGTTTTCCTCCTCCACTGGGTATGTGGTTACTTGAGATTAGGAAATAAGTTTGTTTACCTTCAAGGTTAATCACGGAAATTGACATATATTAGATCCTCAGTATTTAATGGCTAAGAAAATGAATATGTATGAAAAACTTAAGAAAATTTATTAAAATTTACCACTAGAACAAAATGTTACAAACAACTTTCACATTGTTGTTGTTGTTGTATTCATCCTCCTCCACCAACTCCTCTCCTGGATCCTCCCACCTCCCTAAACATCCATGTTCTTTCTTTATCTTTCAAAACACAAAACAAAACAAAAAGCCAACAGAAATAAAAACCAGAACTCAGAACTTGGGAGGCAGAGGCAGCTGGATATCTGAGAGTTCAAGGCCAACCTGGACTGCAGAGTGAGTTCCAGGAAAGGCACCAAAACTACACAGAGAAACCCTGTCTCTAAAAACCAAAAAAAAAACCTTGCCCTTCATTACTCCCACTGTCGTCCAGGTTGTTCATGTAGATCTCATCCATTTTTCTGTCATCGGGTGATCCTTGTGTCTTTCCTAGGGCAAGTTTTGAGGGAGAGAAAGCTTAGGGGAGCAGGAGATCCCAGCTGGATCAAGAACTGAAAGGGAGAACAAGGAATAACAGACCATGATAAATGATGACCACATGAGAACAGGAATAGACAGAGTGCTAGAGAGGTCCCTAGAAATCCACAATGGTACATCCTCTGTAGCCTGCTGGCAATGGTTGAGAGAAAGCCTGATCTGACCTAGTCTGGTGATCAGATGGCCAAACACCCTAACAGTCAAGCTGGAACTCTCATCCAATAACTGAGGGAAGTGGATGCAGAGATCCTCAGCCAGGTCCCAGGTGGAGCTCCAGGTGTCCAATTGTCGAGAAAGAAGAGGGACTGTAAGAGTGTGAATTGTTGAGACCAAGATTGGAAAGGCACAGGGACAAATAACCAAATGAATGGAAGCACTTGAATTATGAACCAAAGGCTGTGGAGCCCCCAACTGGATCAGGCCCTCTGGATAAGTGAGACAATTGAATAGCTTGATCTGTTTGGGAGGCACCCAGGCTGTGGGACCAGGACCTGTCCTTAGTGCATGAGCTGGCTGTTTGGAACCTTGGGCTTACACAGGGACACTTTGCTCAGCCTGGAAGGAGGGGACTGGACCTGCTTGTACTGAATCCACCAGGTTGAAATGAATCCCTAGGGGAGTCTTGGCCCTGGAGGAGATGGCAATGGAGGGGAAGGAATGGGGGGAAATGGGGATGGGGGCAGGAGCGGGGAGGACAGGGGATCCCATGACTGATGTGTAAAATTAAAACACAAATAAAAAAGAAAATAAAGGAAAGAAAAAAAAGAAAGAAAACCCACACACAAAAGAAGCATGCAATCCATTTTGTTTTGGTCAATTACTCCTGAAAAGAAATGATGTTCTGTTTCCCAGAAGGTGTAAACTGAAGATAGTTTCTTGTTCATGGTGGCACTTTATGTTCTCTGCCCCTTCTCAGTACCTGGATTTTGACAGATTTGGACCTGTGCAGATCTTGTGCTTGCTGTCGTAGTCTCTGTGAGTTCATATGTATGCCAGTCATGTTCTATCAGACACTTTTTCCTTGGAGTTGTCTCTCACCCATGGTTCCAATAACCTATCTTCTACATAGACTCCTGAGGATGTTGGAAATGTCAGGACAGTGATTAATTTGTTTAGGAAAGATGTGGGCATAGAGTAGATCTGATTTTCAAAGGTGGGGAGTGAGGCTAGCTAAGCCATTTGGAGGCCAGGCAAGTGGATAAGGTACATTTAGTGTTTACCTTGATGGATATTGGTCTTGCTTTGGTCTGATTTTTACTTACTGTGACTAGTTTCTTCCATTTTGGAAGACAAAAATTTACTATACACCATTTTATGTTTGAAATTTTTAACCTGTGTTTGAGGTTTTTTTTTTTTTTTAGAAGCTCACACTTTAAAAAATTAGAAGACATAAGAATTTATACTTCTAAAACGCTAGAATTGTTAAAGACTGTGGGGGCTTTTAAAAATGGACTGTAGACATTTTCTATTATAACATGATAATGAGTCTATGGGGAAAAGGTATGGAGTTGTGATATTACTAGTTGTCAACATGATGGAATCTGGCATCACCTAGGAGACAGGTGTCTAGGCATGTTTTATGGAAGATTGTCCTGACAGTGTTGATTGTGTTGGGACATCTGAACACTATGGGTGAAACCATTTCCTGATCAGTAAATAAAAAGAAGTAATTGACTCTACTACAGGAAAAGCAGCATCTGTGTTGTCCATTTCTTCCTTACTGAAGATATCATGGGACCAACTGTTTCAAAATCCTAACAACTGAACTTATTCTCTATGAACTGTGGCCAGAATAAGCCTTTGATACAGTAAATTCTATTTCTCTGGGTATTTTTTCTCAACAGCAGGATGAGAAACTAAGATGAATGCTGTGCCAAGGATAAAGAGGAAAAGGAGGGGAAGGAAAAGAAAAGAAAAAAATGAATTAAAAAGGTTTGGTTAAAATTACTATAAATGAAATATTTTCCTTTAGTCTTCAGTATTTTTTTTTAGTTTTATTTGTATTTCAGTGAAATTTTGCAAACAAAGTAAAAATCAAGTTCATTCATGTTAACAATGCCAATTGCTATTTTTTAATTTGTTATAGTTTTAAATCCTGTAAGACAGCAGACTACCCTGTAACTCTACCCTCCTCACTATAGCCAATCTTGTGTTATACTTGGGCTCTTTACCCTTTTTACTTCATGTATTTATAAAATGGTGCTGTACATTCTGAATATTTTATACCTTTCAACAACATTGTAATATATGCTTCCTTGCCAGGAAACATTTTCGAAATTATGGTCTGTGCATCTGTGTAACATTTTATTTCTTCCTTGTAATCTGACATTATCTAAGATTTCCTTTTCAGTATTTTGATCAGTGTCAGCTGCATTGGCTACAAGTTTAAGATGGCCTCTGTCAGGACAGACATCAAATACATTTTTAAAAATAACAACAACAAAAAACAGAATAAGAAAAGAATAAATTTGTCTTTTAACAAAAAGTTGTAGATTATACAGTAAAGGCCAGAGTGCTGTCATGTTACTCATTCTGGCTGTATACCCCAAAGTGGTGGTTTGGAGAGACTAATATTCTTTTTAACATTTACTTGTTTTTATTTTATGTTTGGGTGTCTGAGTATGTTTGTATCACTCGTGTGTAGTACCTGTGGAGGCCAGAAGAGGGCATTGATCTGCTAAAATTGGATTTACATATGCTAAAAGGCTGATAGATGGGTACGGGGATTCAAATATTTCCTCTGGAGGACCAATCAGTGCTCTTAACTGCTGAATCATCTATCCAGCTCCTGGAATATCAACATTTACCTCCTTGAATTCTCTATTCCCAAATTTAAAATACACTGAAAAACTAGCACATATACATACATACATACATACATACATACATACATACATACCTGTGTGTGTGTGTGTGTGTGTGTGTGTGTGTGTGTGTGTGTGTGTGTGTGTGTGTATTAACTAAACACAGGCTGGAGAGTTGGCTTGGTGCTCTTAGAGGATCTGGGTTTGTTTTCCTAAAACTAAAACTACATCGTGTAGGTCACAACTACATTTCTAAGGGACCCCACAACTTGCTCTGATATCCATGGGAATCAACACACAAACAGAGCACATTAACTCTGGAAAACATACACACACACACACACACACACACACACACACACACACACACACACACAGAAGTGAACAGACACCTCTCAACTCAAGCAGCCTTTCTTAGGAGACAGAGAATATAGAAAAAATGGGTAGGTATCACATTAAAAATGGATTATTACATAGTACTTATGTGTGGTACAATTCCATTAGAAAAAGTAAAGGTGGATCTTTGTGAGTTCGAGGCCAGCCTGGTCTCCAGAGTGAGATCCAGGAAAGGCGCAAAGCTACATAGTGAAACCCTGTCTCAAGAGAGAGAGAGAGAGAGAGAGAGAGAGAGAGAGAGAGAGAGAGAGAGAGAGGGAATTTGAGGATTTGAACTTTCTAGTTCTAGTATTTAGTATCATATTCATACTTGACAAGTCAGGAAAGTAGAATTAGTTATGTTTTTTAATTAGTGAAAATACATACAGGTAGATAAGCATTATGCAACTGCCTAAAGAATTCTGAGTGTAATACACAGAGCATGAAAGAAAAGTTTTGCCTTGAAATTTCTCTTATACAATCTATGCTCAGACTCTTCAGGAGAAAACCCAAAAGTAAACTAAGAAATATCCAAACAAAATTATGCATAAGTTCTCATGATGTAATTCGTGAGTTAGACTCTTGCCCTAAAATTGTCCATATTTTTGTTTACTATGAGTATTTAACATTATATATAATGCAAATATGGTACCTTGTCCTATTTGTCTTTCTATTGCTGTGACAAGGCATTCTGTCTACATTAATTTTTCATTGTTGTTACAAAACATCACAGCCAAAGAAACTTAAAAACTAAAGCATTTATCTGGCTGGTAGTAGCACACAGCTTTAATCCCAGCACTGGGGAGGCAGAGGCAGGGAGATCTCTGAGTTCATGGCCAGTCTAGTCTACCTGGTGAGTTCTCCAACAGCCAGAGCTACACAGAGAAACCCTGTCTAAAGAAACAAAACAAAACAAAACGAGAGCACTTAATTTGTGGGCTAACGGTTACATAGGGTTCAAGTAACTGTTATGGCAGGGACCATCGTGGCAGAGAGCATGGCAACAGGCAGGCAAGCACTGATGCAGTAACTGAGAGCTCATGGGCTTCTCAAACTTCAAAGCCTTCTCTCAGAGTATACTTCCTCCAGCTCCAGCAAGGCCACACTTCCTTACTCCTGTGGCTTGCTCAGCCACCTTTCTTAGATATCCATGGCTGGCCCACCAAGATTTATGTTTCTTGTACAGTGGGCTGAGGTCTCCCCTTACCAAACATTAATCAAGAACATATATCACAGACTTGCCTATATGTCAATCTGATGAAGGCATTTTCTCAATTGTAGTTGTCTTCTCAGATGACCCTAATGTGTGTCAAGTTGACAAAAAAAAAAAAAAAAAATCACTCATGACCTTACTTCATTCATGAAAATTTGGACACACTTTCAGTGTGGCACTCTATAAGCCAAACTGTTATTGGTGCATACAGTTGATTAATTATCAGACCTATAATTTCAATTAAAAATACTTCCAACATTTGCTATAGAAAAAATGCTATTATTTTCTTTAAAAAGAGATGAGATTTCTTTTTTTAAAAAAAAAATCTAAGCGATGAAGCATCCATGTGGCTTCTGAAACTAATTTTTTTTCAGGTTTTTTTTGTTTGTTTTTGATTTTTTTTTTCAAATATCTCAGGAGACTCTCATGGATCAGCAGAGGTACACTAGAGCTTAACAGCTAGAGACATAGGAGGCAAAAGCAAAGCATTGCTATTAAATCATGGATTATAGCAAATGTCATATTATATGAAGGAAATATTCCCAGGAGGATTGATTTTATGTTACCATTATTTGAAAGTTACATAATATTCATCCAACTATAACAGAGATTGAGTGCAAAAAAATTATACTCTACAAATATTAGAGTAATGTTGACCATAGAGTTTATGATGACATGCAGTAACAAAATTTGGAAGTAGTGACATTTGAGCAATCACTCTTACCATCTTAATAGAATTTATTTCATTTCAAATGTAGGAGTCAATTTGTAACAGTACTATGCTTAATTTAAAATATCTCTGATAATTGATTAGGTAGATTTTGAATGCCAATATGAGACAGCTCCAGTACTTTTATGATCCATTACTTGGGTATTAATTATATTATCACTATCACCACTATAGTTCAGAAATGAAGAATGTATGCTCATGCTGAAAAATTATTGCCCTCTTTCTGGCCACATAACTATTTTGATAATCTAGACAAAGAAAACTCTAATGTTGAGACTAAATTTCCCATTATATTCATAGGTGTTGTTTATCAAAATGTTTGTTATTGGCCTAGGCAATGAAAAGTCAATAGGCTATAATGTTAGTTAAGAAAATGAAAAAAAAAAAAGAAACCAAAAAATAAAAATTGCACTGAAGGACAAAATACTTTTTATTTTTTAAATTTTTATTCCCTTTAAGTTTTTAAATAATTTTATATATACTCTCAGAATTCACCTCAGTGGAATCTGTAACTAACCAACTGAACATCTGGTGCAGAGTTTTCAGTGCCCATTCATTAGCTAGTGGACTTTGAATAAACAGTCAACACTGGATTTTGCTAAAGGAATATTTATTATAATCATAAAATTGTATATCTGAAAAACTGCCCTCAAGCTAGTCTTTATTTCTTTGTGTGAGCTGGAATTCTTTGCCATAACTCTGACATACAGGTTCATCACATCAAATAATAGTATAAACCATTTTCTTTTCTCTTGTTTAATTGGAAAAAGCTTATTTTATAAAATAAATGTTGCTAGATGCTTATTAAATAGGTTTTAAAATACATCATTATCTTCTAGACTTTTGTAAAGTCTCAGAAATGTCAAGTTCAGGGTTTATTTATTTCATGTGCTTGCATAACTAGGAAAATTGTGCTGCACTGAACTTGTCAATAATTAGTATGTATTAATGTAGAAAATGCTTCTTTCATTGTGTTTATAAATAGTAGAAAATTTCTTTTGGTAATTATGGAATATATAATCTTTTCTTTTGTTTCAAATAATGAAATAACTTAAGTTTAAAGTCATGCATAATTTATCCAGAATACATAGTCAATTTTTTATTTTAATTTTTAATACAAGTCAAATTTTTAATTTTTATTGCATATTCACATGGCATAAAAATAATTGTTAATACAACCAAACAACAATTCATTAAAATGTAAATAGACAAGGAAATATTTAATTGTTCCTGAAGTAGGGCTGATAGGCAGTTAAGAAATTAATACATTATTCTTACTTGTTATAGCTATAGTGAATAAGATTAATAAGAACTTTTAAGATAAGGAACATTTTTGTTTTATATTCATAAGCAAGAATTCCAAAAGATATTAGTGAGATTTATATTAAACATATCATTCAAGCCCATATAGAGGCATTTGTATTTAAAAGAATATAAATATGGACAAGTCTTGAATTTTTAATTTAATATAATGAGCAAGAAATAGTATACTTCCATATTTATATAAATTGGAGAATACACTCAGCACTCACACACACCGCACACACACACATACCACACAAACACACACTCACACACAGACTTCAATTAAAAAAAACAGGGAATGAAGATCAATAAGGAGTCATGCAGGTAGACTTGGCGGAAGTAGGAAGTGGAAAGACAGCAATGAAGAGAGGGAAGGAACAAATGCTAGTGAATTAGTGCAAGGCCTGAGATAGGAAATGGAGGCATTATCTAGCAAAAACATCCCTCTGTCTGTTTAAGGAATGGAATTCATATCTCTCATAAAGGCCATAATCATTTTCTGAATAACTGTCTGATTTTATATGACCCACCAGCTGTAGAATAATGATATGAAGAATTATTATGAAATCTTGGTCTTAGCTTAGGCTTGTTCCCACCTACTTCTTGTAACTTAAATCAGCCCATTTACTTTTATCTGTGTTCTACTGTGTAGCTCGTTAGTTCTCTTCCATACTGTACATCTAACTTCCTCCACATCTCACTGGTGAATCTCCTGCCTCTCAGAATCTTCTCCCAAGTTCCTCTCATTTCCCAGAAGTCCTGCCTATACTCGCCTGCCCAGCTATTGGCTCTTTATCTCTTTATTAAAGCAATCAGAAGGTGCCTTAGGCAAAGAAATAAAAGAAAGACATCTTTACAGTATACAAAAAGATTATGCCACAACATATACAATTTGCTTTTTCTACAGTAATAAATATTTAGACAAGATTGTAACAGAAGTCAAGTAGTTCTATGTGCTTGGAAGAATAGAGACAGGTGATCTACTCTGTATTGTATGTTCCACCAAAGTACAGAAGAAATTTAATCATGTATTTTCTTAATATTTGTCTAAATAATGAGATCATTTAGTTTTTACAACTTAATATGTGTTTTAGAATTGAAATTCTCACTTACTTCATACTGATGTGTTCATGAGGAGCCTTGATTTTCATCCACAATTTTACAAGTTTAACACAATACATATCCGTAAGAAAGTGTTAAATTGGAGTTATCCTACACAAGGGAAATGCTCCTCTAAGAAGACATGTTGTGGGGATTACACCATTCAGGCTAATGACCAATGGAATGGAGTGGTTTGGCCTGATGAGTGTGATCTTCTATAAGATAACGACCCTTCAAGAATCTGGGAAGGAAGGTGGTGGAAGGCTTCCTGATGCCAGGGCTCTGCTGATCTTGTCTGGAGTTCCCTCATCTCTCTGTAGTTAGAGTTTTCCTGCCTGGCCCAGTCAGGACAAATCTCTCTTACCCGCCAGTCCCACAGTCGCTCAGACCTAACCAAGAAAGCACACAGAAACTTACATTGTTTACAAACTGTATGGCTGTGGCAGGCTGCTTGTTATCTACTTTTTCTATCTTAAATTAACCCATTTCTGCTTATCTATACTTTGCCACATGGCTTGTGGCTTACCAGTGTCTTTACATGTTGCTTCTCATGGCGGCGGCTGGCGGTGTCTCTCTCCAGCCTTCTCCTTCCCAGAATTCTCTTCTCTCTTGTCCCGCCTATACTTCCTGCCTGGCCACTGGCCAATCAGAACTTTATTTACACAAAGCGATATCCACAGCATCTCTCCCTGGTGGACAAAGATGCAGCAGCACCACTTCATGCTGTATTAGTGAGTGTGTGGTATTGATTTCATCCTTTAATAAATCTGTCCAATGGCCTGTTAGACATAGGGTGCTGACAAACAGACAAGAAAAAAAAAAAAAAAAAAAAAAACAAGATGCAGAATTTTGCCTTTGAGCTTCTGGTTGCATGTGTCCAAGAGAACCCCAAAATAATAAAGATTATTATCATTTATCTTTGTTGCACAACAGAAATCTATGACAAGATCCTATTGACTTTTGTCATAGGACGTGGAAAAATCAAACTGGTACTTAAAAGAAGTTTTCTTCCCTGCTGACTAGCTTTGATAATATCAGAGAAGGCTGCTAGAGGAGAAAAAAAAATCTTATTGGTCATTGAACACTATGATCTACAGTAACATCTTGCATGGTAAGATATGTCCATTAGTGCAAATATGGCATGAATGCTCTTGAGGAAATCAGTAGCTTTCTGATTGCACTCAAGGTCTACTCCACAGAAGGAAACAGAAGTAAAAATTCACATTCAGCTTTATAATAATATTAAGGACTGTTATGGCTAATGTTAATTGTCAATTTGTGGGACCCCAGAATCTCCTAGACATAGAGTTTCTGGACATGCCTTAAAAGGGTTGTCTATTGTGTTAATTGAGATAAGAAGAGACACTTAGTTTGGCTGATATCATTCACTGTCTTGGATCCTGAAGTGGAAAAACAGAATGGAGCAGTAATACATGTTCATAGCTCTCATCTGTCTTCCTGACTGTAGATGTAAAGCTACCACTTCTCTAAGCTGCTTCCACTTTGACTTCTCCAGGATAGAATATGCCATTATTCTGTGATCACAAATAAACTCTTATTTAATTGTATTTTGCAGAAGAATTTATAAAAAGACCTGGAAAAGAAACTAATACAAAAATGGCGCTGGTAGTGTTTATCTAAGTAGTTCTATTACCCACAAGGACTCGAACGTCAGATGTTGGGATAAAGAAATGGCAAAAGAGCAGCCAGCTGACCTTCTCTCCACTCTGCCCAGATCAAAGAGACTGAAAGGCCTACACCCTCCCTACTCCTTCCTGTTCATCTTCTCTATCTATATTCCCAGCTTCTCTATGGCCAGTCACTGACTCCACTCCCTGATTCAAGGTTAACTTTATTAACACAGTCTCTGGGTGTCATAGTGTGATCAAATATCCTGCAACATTTCTCTTTTCGTCTAAATAAAAAGGGAACATTTTAACCTCTAACACAGTAAAACTATTTACAATAGGAACATTAGCAAGTAAAAATAAAACAATCTCCATTTCATTTCTCTTTGACAAATTCAGATAAATTACTCTAGTATCTGTACTATCTTGTTGAGTCCAAAGTTTTACACCTAAACCACATTCTATCATAACTTGTGTTACCAACCTAAAAATAGCTTTTTAGACCTTAAAACATTTTCTTAGATAAATAAATTAAACTTTTTTTTGTCCCTCAACCTTATAACTGCTACAGCTCTTTTGTAAATTTCTTTCCTGAATTTATCAACAAAGAAATGGTAAAATTGTTTTCAACCTCCCCTCCCCATTAGAAACCTGAAAAGGATAAAACATTATCTGAGTAAACTGGAAGTGCTGAGCAAACAACTTCCAGCACTATAGAAATGACAGAAAAATCTGGCTGCCTGGACAGTCATGCATCTATCTTGGGCCTATGGCCTAAAATATCTAACAGACTTTTCTGTGAAGCAGGAATTTTGAAGGACTACCCTACTTTGTCTTGGCAAAGTTTGGCAGTCATCTTCTTGTGTGTCCTCCTCATCCATTTTGGACAACATACTGTCAGTAGTTGAGGCAAGGGCAGTTTTTTGCCCATTGGCAAACTCAATTTGGAGGTTCTCCAATACCAATCATCTTCTGTAAAATTAGATTGGTGCTGCCAGGAGTAGTATCTCACTGTTATGGAGAGCCTTATGTTATTAAAACATCTTAACTGCCATAATCTGTAGATGTCTAAAGTGTTTGAAAACCATCTATCTCAAATATATCTCTATTTGACTGTTAAAATGTACCAGAATACAAATTTGATTGCTGTAGGTGACTAACTACTAATGTGTATTTCTTAATTGTCCTAGGTAGTTTGTAATAATGACTTCCAAGGATAAGAATTTTGCTTTACATCTTAAAATTACTTGTATAGGCACAATACCTTAAACAAGAGTAGAAACATATAAAAAGTATGTTATAACAAAAATAACCATAAATTTGTATCAATATATAAAAATCCATAGCAAAGTGAAATATTTGAGACTAGCAGTTGCATTTTAGTTTAAAAATAGAATCAATAATCTACCCTTTCATTCTATCATTCCTTTATCCCTCCATTATTCTTTTACAAGCAAGTTTAGACCCTTCAAACACTTGGCAAACAAGCCCCAAGGCAAAGCATCTTGTGATTAGCCTTGAAGTATAAGACATCTGGTAACCATGCCTTTGTACCCTGTTATGCAGCCTTGGAGAGCAAGATAAGCTCTGACTCTCTGACCTTGAGTCAAACCACAAGATGGAATCTTTGTGGCCTCCTACAGCACACCTTTAATCTCAGCACTCAGGAAGTAGAGGCAGGCAAATCTTTGTGTGCTTGAGGCCACCCTGGTCTACAAAGTAAATTCCAGGACAGCTAAGACTACACAGAGTAATCCTGTCTCAAAAAAACCAAGACCCTATAGGGGGCCTTCCCTTTTCAGAGGAAGGAATGGGGGATGGGTTGGGAGGGAAAAGTGGGGGGAAGTGGAAGGAGTTATGAGAGCGGGATCTGTGGTTGGTATGTGAAATGAATAAAAAATTTCTCAATAAAGAAAAACAAACAAACCAACTGACTAACAAACATTGTTTTGGCTCCTGGCTGCATGCTGTCTTACTTTTGCATATATGAATTAATTAAATGGTCTTTCAATAAATTCTTCATGGTGTCAAATATTCCTAGAACTGAAATTTTATCATTACAAGAATGCAATACTTAGCAATATGCTTCTACTTGGGGATTGTATTGATAGTTCTAGTAATAGTTTGTGGAATATCAAAACAATATATATTACTTTTAAGCCAAGTTACCTTCTATAGACAATAAACAGACACCTTAGTTATACATGAATTTGCTAAGTGAGAAAAGATAACATCAATAGATGGTGTGGTGAGTTGAAATCAGATTCTCTATCAACACTAGAGTGGTAGCTCTGGGTTTGAGCACTGCCCTGGTGTGTGCAAGGCCCTGAGTTTGATTTCAACTTCTAAAAAATTCATTTATGTTCTTATTAATATGATCACTTTATTAGTAATTCCTTGTGTATAATATATTCATTAACAGCAATGAATAGGAAATGGCTATAGAGACAGACTCTGCATTTTTAAATTGTAATTCAAAACCAAAATAAAATATCCAACAAGTTGGCACAGATGATGGAAAAATGGAACAAATTTACAAGCATTATCAGTAATTAAAATTATAATTATTTTACTATTACAGGCTGATATTTACAGAAATGACATATGGGAATGGAGATTTCCACAAAATAGATAAAATAAGTTCAAAGTCTTTAGAAATGTTTAAGCAGAATTGATGAAAATAGTAGAAAACAAGGTAGTGGAATAATTAAAAATATGATACACTTGCAGGAGGGAATGACAGTTATAAATCACAGGAAACTTGTAAGCGTGCTGCCCCCTTCCTGCAGTACAGAGAACATACACACTAAAATCAACTGCTCTTACCACCTCTTTACCTGGATAAACTGAAATGTGGAAGCTGTAGAAAGAGTTCTAAAGCCATCGATTGACCTCTAAAGCAATTACTTTCAGCAATTTTTGTAGATATATTCAGTACCATTTTGCTCTTCTTACCACAATGTTATTTTATCTATTTGACAGCTCACATAAAGGAAAACATGACAAATGTTGTAGCTCCCTGAGTCTGCTTTAAGTTATTTTTAAAAATCTCAGTAAACCATCAATATTGAAACTCAACATTATTATTCCTAATATGATTAGAGGATAAAGTAGTATTAATGAAACATAAAGATTCCTTGGGTGCTGACAAAACTTGATAATATACACTATTTCTTCAGTTATTCTTTTTAAACTGACATTTTAAAAGTCTGATAAAGCAAGCAGATTTTTAACAAAATTGCATTAGAAGATCCACTTTAGAGTTTGGATAGTCAGAGGCTCACTCCAGGAAACATCATCTGATACATTTAAAAACACTTTATCTAAAGGAAAGGATTTATACACTTCAAGAATTTGTGAGGTGTTCTGAGTACTTCTACTTACTAAATTACTAAAGTACATTATGAATCCATACAAAACAGAATCATACGTTCATCAAGGTGTAAAGTAATTTTTTTTTATTTTCAAAATATTGTACAGAGAATTTCATTATGAACAGTATGCCCCTTAGATAATAACAGCCTACAATTTCAGCTTGAATTTGAAACAGAAGTTATTTATTATCTTATTATTATTTCCAGTGTTACTCTAGGTCACACATGCAAACATACACTCATCAAAGTCCAAGGAGTCCAAACTTACATACTTTTCCAGTATTCTCAGTCTAATGATTTCAATTAATTGGTAACATTGGTATGTAATTTGGAAAGCCAAATCAGGAAACTAGTTTAAAGTGTCTGTTACATGTTTTCTTTTTAAGAATTTTTTAATTTATTTTACATACCAACCACAGTTCCCCCTCTCATCCCTCATCCTGCTCACCCACAGCCTTCCCTCCCACCTACCTACCCCTCATCCCCTCCTCCAAAGGGTAAGTTCTCCCATGGGGAGTCAGCAAAGCCTGGTACATTCAGTTGAGGCAGGACCATACCCTCCCCTTCTGCATCAATGCTGAGCAAGGCATCCCACCATAGTTAATGGGTTCCAGAAAGCCAGCTAATGCACCAGGGATAGATCCTGATCCCACTGTTACATTTTTTTTTTCGAGACAGAGTTTCTCTGTAGCTTTGGAGCATGACCTGGACTAGCTCTATATACCAGGCTGGCCTCAACTCCTGAGTGCTGGGATTACAGGCGTGTGCCACCATTGCCTGGCACATGTTTTCTTATCTGTGAAAGACTTCTAAGGTAAAGCTACCCAATGAATTATGTGTATGGAGCTTCAATTTTTTTCTATTTACCTCACATAGTTCACCTTAATCAATTTTACAATTATTAGTGTCTAACATACTGCATCGTCCAGGAAATGACAGGGAGCATTTCAAAACCCCAAATTCTGGTAATATATTAGCATAGCACATTATGTGGCTGTTTATTGCCACTGAGGATCTGAAGGCAACTTCTTTTAGTACTTAGCATATGCATAATTTAACAGCCTACTTTACCTTCACCTCTTTCCTTCCCCAAATCCATCCATATACACCCTTCTTTCTAATTCTGGCATGTTTTTTCCTTTGATCATTGTCACACACACACACACACACACACACACACACACACTCTCTGCTAAGTCTGTTTATGTGGCTTGGTGTATGTGATTTCAAGACTGACCACTTGGCATTTTATAATCAATTGCATAACTCTTCCCTGGGGAAAACTGTTTTCTCATCTCGCATTTGTACTCGCCTGTAGTTCTTTGTCTAGACTTGATCCCATCAACTCATATTAGAGAGTCTATTGATGTTCCCTTCTTCAGGTGTTGTTTGGGCACCCATGTTGATGAGACCTCATAGACATAACTCCTTTGATATTTCTAGGAAGTTTACTATAATCGAATTATTAAAATACTACCTATATTCAGATATAAAAGTGGACAATTTTCCTATGTGAAGAAAAGGCGATTCTTTCAGAACTCACTCTGATATTTTTCAGCGAATATCCTGGGAAGATGTGAAGAAATGCCTATGAACCACAAATTAAATATATATATTTAATATATATTAATATATATTAATAAAGATCCATATGATCTTTTTATTATTAATTAAATGTATTCATTTATTTTACATCCTGACCACAATTTCCCCTCCTTCCTCTCCCCATATTTTCCCTCCCACCTTCCCCAACCCCTACAATTCATTTCTCTGTTTCTATTCAGAAAGGAGCAGGTCCCCCATAGGTGTCAACAAAGCATGGCATATCAAGATGAGGTAGGACTAAGCTCCTCACCAAGTATTAAGGGTGGGTAGGGCAAGCCAGCATGAGAACTAGGTTCCTGGAAGCAGCCAAAGCTTTAGGAACAGGCCCTGCTTCCACCACTATGAGTCCCATAAGTAGATCAAACTCCACAACTGTCATGCATGTGTAGAGGGCCTAGGCTGGTCCTGGTATAATCATCTAATCCCATGGGTTTTCTTTTCTAGCAACTAACATATATCCTCTATATCACAGAAGACAATTATATAGCTATAATCACATGTCTAATATATCTACTATCATGTTTTTATATTTCATAATTAATGTTTCTAATCATGTAAAATTGTGTTGTTTAAATTCATTCTCATCCAATTTTAATATACTTTCCCTTAGAAAACTATTTGCAAATATTAAACATTATTTATTTGGAAAGTCAGTATAATGTACTTTATCTTCCTAAAGGAATTTAAAAATCATTATTTTAAGATTATGATAAAATAAATTTCACTCTATTCCATCATCTTTCTTAAGCCATCTTAGTTAATCTCGGATACTGAATATGTACCTCTGTGCATCACTGGTAAAAATCTGGGAAGATTGATGATGGGTTACCAGAAGAGGGTATTTATGCTTGCCCCGATCTGCAGTCGATGAGTTTGCCTTTTGCTTTTCATCCAACTCCTGTTGCCTGCATCACTGACTCTGAATCTTCTCTCCTCCTCCCGCAAGAGGTGTCCAGGTGGTTTGGTCCATAACAAAGGTGGGTTAGGAAAAATGACAAACCAATAATCAAAAAGAAGCTTTCATTCACTGATGTGTTTTATAATTACCAATATCAATTCAAAAACACAAGAGGTGTGGGGTGGAAGGGGACATACTTTGAATAGGACATGAGAAAAAATGAAGTATAATAAGAAGCTGTGAGCAGAGATTAATGGTTTGAGAAGTCCATACAGGTTAGGGTTCTGGGGAGGGATCTTCTGTATAGTGAAATTCAAGCTAATAATTTTAAGCAGAATTAAATTTTAACATTAGGAGAAATGGAGAGATATTAATGTAGATAGGGTTTTAAGTGATTAGTGAGAAGAGCAGTCAATAAGCCAGGAGGCCACAGAAGCAAGGGTTATATTATAGGACTGGAAGGAAGATTCTGAGGAACAGATAGTAGTAAAAAGACAGATTGAGCAGCATGGTAGCAGATAGTGCTATGACTAAAGTTGAGACAACTTGGAAAAGTGATGCTTTGTCATTGTTTCGAATTTAGAAATGACCATCATTTATGAGTACACACAAAAAAAAATCTCTAGCTCATAGCATCATTTAACCTAGGAATTATTCCTCTCATCTTAAACTGAGCTGGTACCTCAAATAATAGTTGATTCTCCCAGCCTACCTCAGACCTAGTTGGTCAAACAAAAGCCAAGTCTCTTTTCTTGTGTCTGGTTCAGAACAGGGTATGAGTCTTATATATGGTTAATAACTCACTGAGGAATCCTTTGTGGATCTTCCATGTGACAAAAGATATTTTATCTGTCTCAGGATTTATCATGTCTGGAAATTTTCAACACCAAAGAACATTTTAAAAAATTGAGCATGATACTGCAAGACCATTTAAAGGATTTGTGTCTTTTATGGCATCATTAAGTCACAGAATCAACAAATTGTGAACTGTCTGCCCTTGGACCGTCTGTTGGCGGCTAAGTGTGTGCTTATCTTATCAACCACTTTTGCCTGGCTCTGTCCCTAATGGAATAGTGAAATTATCTTATTTGACCCAGATATGTTGTTTATATTAGTGATTGATTACTGAGAGAATTGGAAACTAAGCTGCTTTCCTAGATGAAATATTTCTGAAAAATAAAAATAGAATGATTTATTGATGTTAGCATTTAGAAATAGAACAATGTCTCTGCACAAGAGAACCCAACTGTAGTAAACATTGTTCTTTTGGATTAAAAAAAAAATCAGTACTCATTATAAGACCTCAAGACACAACATTTAATTAGGAGTAAAACAAAAGTCTCAAAAGAAGTAATAATATTTTTCTAGAAAAAGGAGGTTGCTAAAAGTCTGACAAATACGTTGTAATGAAGTTTGAATAAGGAAATCTAACACAGAACTCGAACTTGAGGCAAGTGAACATGGTTAAGAGCAAATGAAATCTCATTCTGGAAATTCCCAGCAGATGCCACATGCCTTAAGCATCCTCTCCTTAAAAGCATTTAGTGAAAAGTTTGTAGAAAGTTAACTTTTGTTCCCGTAATATGTAAAGTCTTTTTTATTTGGCTTAATGTTTTTAAATTAGAGTTTGATTATGACACCTAGGGTGTCTTTTTTACAGACCATCAGTGAGCTAACAGGGAAAGGGGTAAGAACATTCTACACCCCCAATTTTTTTAAGTCACATAGAGATGTAACACCTTGTCCAGAGTTGGTTAGTGATATCAAAAATAAAAGGAAAAAATTACTCAAAATCTTAGAAAAATCTTTCAAGATGGTCATGTAAAAAAGAAAGAAAAAAGGTAAATAAACATCTTGTTTGTGTTAGTCAAAAAGTAATTCAGAAGAATCTATTAATTAAAGTATTTATAAACATGACAAATGCTGAGTGCTTGCTCATTCATTTTTTAGTTTTGAAATGTCAAGAAATGCATAGAAGGACTAGAAATATGTGATGCTCAGTGAATTACAGTATCTTTTCCATCTCTGAAATCTATGTTAAGTAGAAAGTCAATATTTCTTTTAAGTGGATGCTGTTCTTCTGGAAGCAATTGTACTTTCTTATAGAAGAATACCTAGCATTTACACTAAGTCTGTTTGCTTTGTATCATCAGAAAAATCACAAAAGATGTTTCAGAAGTATAATTAAGAGTAGGGAAGGTAGTCTTATATAGAAGTGACTCAAAATATAAATTTGCAATGTCTAAAGAGAAGAGTAAAATTCTCTTGTCCCTTCAGAGAAATCTTCATTTTGGTAAAGGAAAACAATGGAAAGTAAAATAACACTGAGAATCAGCAAAACATCAAAGGCATGAAAAATTTTAAGTTTTATTTTCTAGAAAGAGAAATTGAGGTTCAAAAGAAAGGAAAAGGCTGATACCAATATCTAAAAGCAGTTTTATCGAGTTTTCTTCTATTTGTTTAAGAAAGTTGTAACATTTTTTGTTTCTAAAAATGGACAATGAGAAGTTGACAAGTTAAACAAAGCTAACTTCTTTCCTGTCTTTGTGCACTGAGAGACGCAAATGGTATAAAATGGTAGTTAGTCTGTTAATACCAATGGTTTAGAAAGGATGTAGAAACTCACCTATAAAATGAAAAGTTTGTCAGAATGTATGGAGTTTCTACATCCTTTCTAAACCATTGGTATGAACAGACTGACAAACTTTTCATTTTATAGGTGAGAAACTCTGTGTTTTAAGAATTTGAAATATTTGTACAAGTCCAGTGACTACAAGATGCTTTGCTTATTCTTAGAGCCGGGTGGTGGGGGCGCACACCTGTAATCCCAGCACTTGGGATGCAGAGACAGGTGGATCTCTGTGAGTTTGAGCCTGGTCTACAGAGTGAGTTCCAGGAAAGGTACAAAGCTACATAGAAAAAACCTGTCTCGAAAAACCAAAGGAAAAAAAGGGGGGGCTGGGGATTTAGCTCAGTGGTAGAGCACTTGCCTAGCAAGCAGAAGGCCCTGGGTTTGACCCTGAGCTCCAAAAAAAAAAAAAAATGCCTTATGATATAGCCCATTATTATAGACATTCCACTTCTCTCATGACACTTGAATTTATTCAGTATTCCAATTAAGTTTAAAAGGATGCTATTTTTTACAATATGCATCTTTGCAACTTTTGAAATTTATTAACTAAGATTATAAAGTGTATATATTAGGCATTATATAAATATTGATGTATATACATCTTATGTTATATTTGAATTGTGTTAAACATATTTGTTTTTCAAATGTTATTTCTTTTGATGAAAGTAATTGAAATACTTTTTTTTTCTATTTATTTGATATTTTGCTATTTTCTAGGCATCTTCCATGAAGCAAAAGTATATGAGAAATAGTTATTATTATGTGTACTCAATAGGGACTATTGAGAAATGCCATTATATTCTTGGAGCTCCTTAAATCAATTATCATGAACTGGGTATGGTAAAAATTCACGGTTTTCTGTCACAATTTTGAACAGAAATTGTAGCTTGAAGTTTTGCTATGTCCCACCTGGCTTGGGTTCGGGACAAATCTCTCATCCACAGTCCCGCAGCCTTTTATAAAATAATCACACAGAGCCTTAATAATTATTTTTAACTGGTTAGCCATTAGCTCAGGCTTATTACTGACTAGCTCTTACACTTAAATTAACCCATCATTCTTATCCATGATTAGCCACATAGCTTGGTACCTTTTCTCAGTTCTGCCTTGTCATCTTGCTTCCTCTGTGTCTGACTGGTGACTCCCGACTCTGCCCTTCCTCTTCCCAAAATTCTTTTCATCTGCTCACTCTGCCTGTACTTCCTGCCTGGATACTGTCCAATCAGCATTTTATTTATCAACCACTCAGAGTAACACATATTCACAGCATACAGAACAATATCCCACAGCAAGAAATTAGAAAGCAAAGTGTCCACAGGGCTAGTTCCTTTTGTGGATTTTTGAGGAGTCTGTTCCTCATCTCTCTCCTAAATTCTGAAGATAGCCCAAATCCTTCACTTAACAGATATAACACTTTGATCTTTGTCTTCACAGGACATTCTGCTCTGTGAATTTTTGTGTTCTTTTTTTTTTTTTTTTTATGAGTATCAGTCACAATGAATTATTATACATTTAGTGGAGTAAGCATGACTTCATCTCGTCTTGATTAAACCTACAAAGACCTTGTTTCCTAGTAAGGTCACAGTCAGAAATATTTGGATTGAGATTTCAGCATGTTTCAGGAATCATATAAAATGCCAATATTCTAATTTTTGTCAAAGCTTTCATAATTGATATTAATTTATTGGTGCAATTGATGTTTCCTCCCAAGATCAGTATGTACTAGTCCTTTTTCACCCTGGCAAAATATCCAAGATAAACAACTTAAAGGAAGAGAAATTTATTTTGCTGCATGTTTTCAGAAATCTTAGGCCTTGATTGCCTCTGTTGTTTATAGGTTGAAGTGAAATCAACTATTATGGTGGAAAGCATGTATCAGAGGAGGCTACTACTCACCTTAAGGTGATCAGTAAAGTAAGATGTAGATGTAACCGTCTCGTTAAATAAGAAACACAGAGCCAATTGCAGAGTTAAAAGCCAAGAGGTAAGAGCAATAGCAGAGAGCTGAAAACCTTACCCTTCACTGCTGCTCTGTCTTTCCTCTATGCAAGAGACCTACTTCCTATGTCCTGTCTTTTATATAGAATTTCTGTTCTGCCTTCTCATTGGTTGTAAACCCAGCCACATAACCTCCTCGTCACTGCCTGTCTCTACAGACCTCCAGGTCTTCTATGGTTGGGTTCCCTAGCATACTTCTATTTTCAGGAGTGCTTTCTCATTCTTAATAAACTCTTTTTCTAATCCTAACCATGTGTCCCTGGTCTAATCCTTTTCCCTGGGACACAAGAACCTGGGCAGGTGTCCTGTGACTCAGATCCATATATGAAACAAACACAACTCTAATTTAAGAATTTAGGTACTGTAACTCTTTGCCATTTTGGTAGGGCGTTTGAGGAAAGCATGTACTTTCACCAAATACTCCCTTACTGAAACTGAGTATGCCTCATTTATACAAGCAGTTCTTGGCAACAACCTTTAAAAGTAAACTTTTTTTTTTGAATGTAGTTTCAGGTATTGACTTGCAAAATTATAGGGAAAGAAAAAAGTCTTTGAAATGGAAAGCTGCCAAACACAGTAGAAGAAGAAATTATGTTTATTTTGTTATTTTGATTATTTACTATTCCCAGAACACAAGTATTTAAAAATAAGGAATATTATGTTTCAAAGTGTTTTTGTACACACACACACACACACACACACACACACACACGGGGAGAACTTCAAATCACAGTTTTTGTATCCAGCTTTAGGATGTTTATTCAAGGAACTATTTTCAAAGTCACTGTAAAGAGACTTTCATCCAAGGGTGCTGTAGAACTACAAGATGACTTCAGAAGGTAAAATGATATTTAAATAGGGAAAATTAGCATCCCAGATATATTCTAAATCTGACATCTAGTAATCTGCATTCAAATAGAGGATTAGAGCGGCCCTGCTGAGCCTATTTGATGTAGACTGGATGGGCATCTGGATAAATAAAGTGTTTTGAGGTAGGATAATTTCTGTCCTTTCAGTTTGTCAGAGATTAATGACTACAGGCATTTGGTTGGAATCTTTTATTCTAACTTCTTTTATTGTGAACTTTTGATGAGAATTGCTTATATTTTAATGCTAATGAAACCTGGATTTTTTATTCTGTATTATGAAAACACAATAGCTCAGGAAAAACATGCACTGTTATCCATTCACTTATAATTATGGCAGTGAAAAAATATACAGTAATATCTGCTGCAATAAGAAATTTAACTTGTAATGCATAAAGTATCCATGCATAGTGTGGATATCAGCTATCTCAGCCACAGCTATAGTAGAAACACTTGAGGCTGTGATTTTTATGACATGTTTATTATGTAAATCAGTATTTATGGAAATACTAGGATATTTTCTTACTAATGAACTGACTTTTTGTTTTCATTTCACACTTTTTAAATATTTCTAGTGTCTTCTGCTTTTCACAATTTATAATTTTATTATCATTGTGCTGCTGAAGATTTAAGGCAAAAGCTCCAGGTCTAGTAGTATTAACAGTAAATGACCTTAGTTTAGATTCCTCAATATATCTGTTAAAGAGACTAGCAGTGGTGGTTGGTTCAATAAAAAGGCTTTCAATCAGTGTTGTCACATGAGGAAGTTCAGTGATTCCAACTTTGAATTCTCAGCATTGACATGATCTCTGTGTTCAAATGGAGAAATAACTTGGGACAGGGGGCGTGTATAGTTAGCAATCTTGGTCATTATCTAACTTTGGGTTGTCTCAGGCGATACTAATAAGTCTGAGTTGTTCTTGAGACAATAGAGTTTTGAGGAGATAATTGATCCTGTTCAGCAGATAATTTCTTGCAGTGTGTGTGTGTGTGTGTGTGTGTGTGTGTGTGTGTGTGTGTGTGTGTGGTGTCCATGACTCCGCTGTTCAGGAATGAAAAGAAGTTTCAGGGATAGAACAATGACTAGAGACTTTCTGGCATCTTCTTAGGATTTGGAGCAAGGCATTGAAAAGCCATAGTAAGTTTGTTTGAGGACCCACTATGTAAAGTAGTGGTTGGGAAGCTGTCATATTTACTGGGCTCTCTGACATTCAGGCTTCTGTCTTATTTTAACTCTCCCTTTTAAATTCTCATATACTATCTTTAATTATAATTAGTCCATTAATTTATTTTTGGAGTTAGATCTTGACATTATCTGTCTTGTTATAAAAATTGTTTGGTCCTAAGATCTGATATACCACAGACATAATTTTGGGTTGATTTTTTTCTCTCTCTCTAGCTTGAGGACTATAGTTATTTTTCTTTTTTATTTAAATTGCAAAACTTTAGTGAACATTCAAACTCTAGTCTTTATCCTTGTCTTGGTCACTTTTAATATGTTGCTGCACTTGAATTAATGCATACTGCTTGCAGATTTTGTTTGTGGTGGTGGATATTTAGCCTCTATGCTAACTTCAATTTTCTTCACTGTGAATTGTTATATCATCCTCCATTTTCCAATCCTATGAAAAACAAGACAGGGAGATTGCATTAGGGTGACAGAAAAGGGTAAAGCAATGTCCTACTTAATTACAGTTTATCCTTGACTTATGATGGTTCAACATAACACATTTTCGATGGTGTTAAGCAATATGCAATTAGTCCAAAGCATAGAGACACTTGGAAAGTTACATCATTTCCTAGGCAAGTAATACACAGCGACTAGATCTACAGCTCCATCCATGTGATCACAGGGTGAGCAGTAGAGATTCTGCAGTATGTTCCCTTGCTAAGCTATGAGTTACAATAGGTTAGATTCATTCCTTATACTTTATACATAGTAGTAATAATGTACACTTACAGTAGGTTTATCAAAATGTAATTTGTGTTAAGTAGAAGGGCATCTGCATTGCTCAGTAGACTCATAGGGAAAGTTGCCTTACCCTAATTTCTTGTTAAATTTTAACCATGTTGCTTGCTTTCCAAACCTGCTTCTTATTTACTATCAATACTTCAAGTAGTTGTCTTAATGGTGCTTCAGTTACTCCTTAGAGGCATGCTGTTCTCTACAGGGATGGGCCTAATGGTCATTTCTAAGTCAATTTTCTCTTTTTGTTATGGAAAGGGAGCCCAATTGGAGGTCAATCTTGGTAAACAAACAAAAACATGGTATCCTAAATTTCACCTATTTCTAATAGGCCTGATTAACACACTAGTTATCTTCGGGGTATTTGGAAGGCAGTCCTTCCTCAGATAAACTCTAGCTAAATTTGTGTGACTTAATGTCTCTTAAGCAAATTTATTGGTAAATCTTTATAGCAACAATTCTATCACTTTCTTCTAAATAATTGCCTCTGTCCTTAATCCATTATGCCATTTCATCATATTTAACTGTGTTTCTCTTCTGTTCGCTTCATGATCACTCAGAAAGTATAATTTTGTGGTGGTTTTCTGAATAACAACTTCAGAATATCTTCAGTTTTCTTAGAATTTAATGCTGGTGGCATGGTGGATACAATCCACGGAGAGTTGTCTATTTGTCCTATTTTACATTTAAATAAACAGTTTTGTGGTGAGTTGCACACTACTTCTTAGAAATCACACACCACTGCCCAATAACCTCACCTAGACAAGGTTTCCTAATGCTTGGTGCTCTCAAACAAGTAGACTATCAGAACAATTTGATTTTATTTAAAAATAATTTAGAAGTGAAATAATTCTGTGACATAGCTCAGTGGATAAAAGGTAGCTGCCATTGAGACAAACTACCTGAACTTGACCCTCAGAAACAAAAGAGTACAAGGAGAGGTATCTCTGACCTCCACACATAAGTTATGGAATGTGTGCTAAACACACACACACACACACACACACACACACACACACACACAGCACACACACACTATACAAACAAATAATGTCAAAACCTGTGAAAATGACAACATACCAAATTATCAATTTGCTCAGATTACAAATAATACCCCTAAAATGTGGCTCCCAGGGCTGTAGTTTAGGCAGAACTGTAATAGAAGACAGTTCTAATGCATTTTGTTCCTTAAGTCAGGTTCATTCAAAGGTAGATAAGGATAAAATAACACCAGAGAAAAATGTTAGCATTTCCTATGACATGTGAGTATTTCCTTTGAAATAAACATAAAGAAAAAGTCTAACTAATTTAGCCTTGCCGATTAAGGAAATAAAAATGAAGGGCTGATCAGCATCCATGAAATGAACTATATTTCTAGTTCATAGAAGAAATGAATGTTTAGCTAAAAAAAAAACAAGGATTTTCTTTTTATGAATCAATTATTAATTTCTAATATATTAATGTGTCTGAAGCAAGATATATTGGAGATAACATAACTGTGCTGCATACCTCTCTCCACATTAAAGACAGAATACATAACTTCTATCTCCCCTCTCTCTTTTGCTCTCTCAGACTGGTGATTGAACTCAGGATCTCAGCATATTTCCTCCTTCATCTTAATATTTGCCGTTTTCAGTCTAGATTTTCTCAGTCTCCCCACAATAATACTAAGAAACTCCACTAGAAATTTAGCTTGCATAAGTCAGCTTTCCCAACAGCTTCTCAAACTCTGAGGCCGATGATTATTATCTTGTTCATGGCAAATCCTTTTGATATTTTCTTTTGGCTTCATAGTAAACATATGGTGAATAGCTTTCAAAAGACTCTTAAATGTTACCTAGATATAGTAAAATAACAACAGAATCTCAACAAACATCAAATAATTCTCAGTGAGATTCACTTTAAGTAAATTTCTCAGTGTGGCACACTGCTATCCTTCCTGGGCCCTGGGAATTATTAGATAGCCTTGGTTGCCTATTTTATTGATACAATTTCTGTATTGTAACATCTCTGATTACTTTTGTGCAACATTTGTCGTCAGTGAGGGCTGCCTGGATTTTCTGTTTTTATCTTCTGATTCAAAATCCAGCACTAACCCCAGAAGACAGCAGATGTTTTTCTTCTGCTGATAATAAGTGATGATATATATAAAAAAAAAAAACTGAAATCTTTATATTTTTGTTTTACATTACTTTCTTCCAACTTGATTCCTGTCTATGGAAGGAGAGTCCTATGGGACAGGAACAATCTATAACACACACAAAAGAAAAGAAACAGTTTATGTATTTCATAGGATGTACAATATCTACTTCTCTGATTTTCGAGAGTGAGAGCTTATATACGCTTGGGGAGATAGTGGTGTTAAGCCAGTAAAAAATGTTGTGATAGTATTTTTACAGCAGTTTTAGGTTCAGCAAAATCAAGAAGAAGACAGAGAAATAAGCCATATCTATTTGTTATCAAAACAGGGATAGTGCCTATCACTGACAACATCATTTCTTTTGCTTTATGGTACATTCATAACCATTGACGAACCCAAGTTGATGAATCACTGTCATCTAAAATCCATGGTTCATAATGTTTGTTGACTGAAACATATTTGATGGGTTTTGAGAAGTATGTAGGGCCACTGTGGCATATGAAAATATTTTCATTTCCTTAAAATGCTCCTCTGCTCACCACAGGCATCCTTTCCTACCTTAACTGCCACAACCTCTGTAAATCCCTGCTTTCTTGTTGTTGGTTTTCATTGCTGCCATCTCCATCTTTTCTTTCTCTAGAGTATTCTTTAATTTGAATCAAACAGTACAGTACAGATTTTTTCACTTACCTGTATATATTTAATTACCTACATGTAATTTCCTAGTTTGATAACATAATTCTCTGCAGCCTTGATTGTATCCAGTAGGGCACAGAGCATCTTGGTTCATTCCATATTTTGAAATAGCAATAAAAATAAAAATATACATGAACAGTAACATTTTTGTTACTTCATGTGAGTGTGTTATTCCTCCTGATTCTTAATAGGCCCCACACATCTTCAAGTACGTAAACACATTTCTTTTTACTATTTGTTTCTGGTTCCCAAGAAGAGCTTATACAACCAATTTTTCTAGGGCGTGGATGGAGCTAAATAGTTTTGACAAACTGTGTCCAGATAAATCTAAGAGTATTAATATTTATCTCCCTTAGTGTAGTGGCAAATCAAAATAGACTCTTGAATCACATATTACTTTCTGTGACTTTCTTCCGTTATCCCAACTTTTTCATTGTTCATTTGCTGCCTTGAGAACTCACAGTCTCAACTAAAATCTCAACTGAAAACATCTCTTGCATCTGGACATTTTTCATAGTATGTTACTTTATCTCACTTCACTGCCTAAAAGCTGGCTATCTGCTAGAAATGATACAACGTCCCCAGGATCCTCTATCCCACCTACATTAGTGCTGGCAGACAATGATCACGTCCAATTCCCTTTCTAATGCAGTTTCAGGATCATTGCTATCCCAGCTTCACGTTAAAAGCATCTGTTCCTTTGGAAATTGTGCCATCTGGCTGTACCTATTCCTTCAGCTACTCAATTTTAGTCACTAGTATTTTATCAAGTTTATTATAACTCCTTATAACTCCCTCTCATTTATTGGAGAGTTCAGTACATGGAATAAATGAGTCATTTCCACTCTAAGTTCTATCATTATTCTGGTTGACTGCCACTTCTCAGTGGACTCTGTCTAGCACTGTACAGCACATATTTTTTTCAGCATTGAACATCCCCTCACTGCTGTCTTACAAATGGTATGTTTTTACCATTTTTTTTTGTATAGAGAATAGAAATTTCTTTTCTACACAGAGAATACTCTATACAGAGAATACTGTAAGATTTTATCCTCCTTTTCATGCATGTAGTCAGTTATCTATTCACATATTCACAATAGTGTTCTTATTTTAGTACTTCAAGGAAGAAATATAAATAATAGAATGAAATGTTTCAATATCCAAATACAGGAAGGAAGTAAATTTTCTTCTATCTAATGCTATGACAACACTCATCTTAAGAGATGTTGATCCATTTCATTATTTCACCTGCCTCATATGTTCCTGTGTGCTTCTGTCTTTACATTTTACATAAAAACTTGTGACAATGTTAAATAGGCAAATAAAAGGAGAAAATATTAAAAAATGGACTTCAAATCCATGAAGTACTCTACTTTTACTTTACTCACTTGGCTCCCTTTTTACTAAGCTTTCTTTGTGAAATTTATAGTATTACTCCTTAAAGAAAAACTCAGTTGTTCCTCCAGGCATGCATATCTCAGTGTTATTTGCACTATACCATCAAACATATTTTCTTACATTATAGACAGTTCTATTAATTGTAGCAAAAGATAAATGCTATTATTTACTCAGTTATTTTGGATTAACATCTGATATACTGATTTCTCCCCTCATTGACACTATATGTAAAATAACACCCTACTTTCTGTTTTTATTTTATTTCATGTGATTTCATGACTCAAACATCTTTTCTTATGGCTCACATATTAAATATTTGTGGGTCTTAGGTTACCAACTAGGACAGTATGGTAGCATGGACACAACCTAGATTCATTTAACAAAATTACTAGACTTTAGGCTTTATCATAAGCCTAAACAGACTGCAATTAAGGCTGCCAGGGATGTGGTTTTATACTGTGCTCAATACTATGCAATGATTATTACTTTCCATTTCTGGTTCCACATAGGCACTCTCTTCTAGCACCCTCAGAAAATATGGTGAAATAATAATTTCTATGCTGTTTGCAAGTGCAATCTTGAGGAAGGAAACCTATATCTACCCACGTAGAACAGGTGAAACTGTTTCCTAGACACCTCACAATTACCTTTTTATTTCTTATTCATTTTGAGGTTTAAAATGTGAATCCCTCAAGTTTATTGTGTTAAGGAGAACTGAATTTCATTTTTATTTACTCAGAGAACACTTGCTTTCAGAGCCTTGTATACAGTCAAATGCACAGAAAGTAGTGGAGATGATGGCAGTTTTCCAGTGTCTAGGGTACTAACCACTACATAATAGAACCAATCTGAGGGCTGTTTCCAAAAAAATAAAAAAATAAAATTAAATTAAAAAAATATTGTTTTTTTTCTAAAGAAATGTGTTTATATACTTGGCAATTTAAAGAAAGACTTTCAAAAAGCTTGTACTGTAGGTAACTTTAGTTTTTATAGTCCTTGCATAGAAATTGTACCTAATTATATCTTTGTATCAAGTTTCAATAACTGTCCCTCTGATGTTTCCTCTAACTCATAATAATTTGACATATTTTTATTCTAAGAACCAAAATCCAATGTCTATTGACTCTCACAGGGGTTTGCAATAAATTACTTTCCTGAGAGTATATTAAATTTTAAGTTTTATTCTCTAAAATTTTTCTTTTTCTCAGACACTTTAGCATGACGTAGATTTGGTGAAGGAAAACAAAGACCCCAAGTATAATGTACATTTTATATTATGTTAGGTAAACGCTTGGTTGTCTTTCTGCCATCCGATGCAGGTTTATTCTCACCTGTTCATTGTTCTGCTTGTCGCCGATTTCTTTGGAGCAATGCATGTATTTTAAAGGGACACTTGTGTTCCCTTTTTTAATGTAAGATTATTGAAAGAATGGACCCTAAGAAATAAGAATTTCCCAATGAGTCTCCTGCTGGGAGAAGAAATGTGTTGACGTCCTCAGGTAAGAGAGATGCGACTCATCCTGTGATGTTAGCTCCAGTCAGTCCATTAACTAGCTGCGATTTCTTCCGGAGCCCTGGAAGAATGAGAAGCAGCTTTATATGAAACATTGTTATGCCCACGGGAAAAAGCAACCTGGGGAACTGAACCAAGCCGTCACTTTTAAAGTTCCTGCTCAGAGATGACGTGTCAAATGTGCTCACACTCATATGAGTATTCAAACATGGGGTCTGCTCCTTTAGGGCGGATCCCAGGGAAAGATTTCGATCTCTTGGCAAGTCTCTCTGGATCAGAGCTAAGAGGCAGTCTGTGCTATGACTTGACAGCTCTCAAATCCCGGTACCTGCCTCCTCCAAGCCGAGCATCATATCTGCTATGCTGAGCTAAATCACTTGATGGGATTGTTCCTGCCACCCCTACAAAGTTTATAAAAATAAGATCTTTCATTTGTTCTGTGGGTTGGTCTATACTCTAGAGAGACTCATTATCAGAGAGGTAAGAAATAATTATATAAACAAAGGGTAAAAATCTCTCAAAATTCTATTCACAAGTGTCACTTTTCTATGGCTGGCAGTGAACAGGATGTCCAGCATACATCTTTGGACTATCTTCATTATTATGAGTATAGGAATTTTATTACAGAATGCCCTACCACTTCTCTTGTGTAAATGTACCCCATATTTGTGGTGGTAATGTGTTCCCCAAAATATTGTGTACGCTAATAAACTTATCTGGGGTCAGAGAACAGGATGGCCACAATATTAAACATAGAGGATAGACAGTGGTAGCACACGCCTGTAACCCTAGCATTCCAGAGGCAGAGATTTACCTGAATCTCTGTGTGTTCAAGGATACATCCAAGCATGGTGACTCCTGCCTTTAATCCCAGGGAGTGATAGCACAAAGCTGAAAGGTATATAAGGCATGGCGACCAGAAACTAGCAGCATTTGGCTGGTTAAGCTTTTTAGGCTTTGAGCAGCACAGTTCAGCTGAGTTTCATTTGGATGAGGACTCAGAAGCTTCCAGTCTGAGGAAACAAGACAAGCTGAGGAACTGGTGAGGTGATGAAGCTGTGGCTTGTTCTGCCTCTCTGATCTTCCAGTATTCACCCCAATAACTGGCTTTGGGTTTGATTTTATTAGTAAGACCATATAAGATTCCTGCTACACATATTCATGTTTGTTTTTTTTTTCTTTTTGTTTTTTTTGAGACAGGATTTCTCTGTGTAGTTCTGGATCTTGCTCTGTAGACCAGGCTGGCCTCAACTCAGAGAGATCCACCCGCCTCTGCCTCCTGAGTGCTAGAGGCCTCAATGTCAGAGAAACAATGTAATTTTCAACTGTGTAAAATTTTTAAAAGATATGATAGACAAGAAAAATATTCAGAGGAATTAAAGTTCTGGGCACAAATAATTGATTTTTTAATTTTTACCCAATACATTTCCCTAGAATTTGGCTTACTGGGTTCTGGTGCCTATCTCATGAAAACAGTTTATGTAAGATATTATATTAGTCTTGTTCTTATTTTGTTATTATTCTTATAGTTTACATTATTCAATTTTAATTTAATGCACATTAAATATAATTTTTATTCTGTTATCTATGAAGAAATCCAGACAGACTGCTTACTTAGAAATAACAAGTATTAGTTATAATTAGACATAGTCTTCCTCATTAAATATAAGTACTTAATCTACTCTATTCATGATAAATATTTCTCATCCAGTAGGAGTCAATTTCAATAAATGAGATTGGATTAATAAAGTTTGTAAGATGTATGCAACTGATTCAACAATTTTGTGAACATCAAAGGTTCAGAATACTACCCTTTCAAATATGCTAAGCAAAATAAAAATATTTTTTATTAACTTAGCCTTTTGACTCATTCATAAATACATATTATACTTTTGGGGTTACTCTCTCCCTATTTCCAATTTCTCTCCTTCCCACCTCTAACAAGCCCCACTTTTCCCTACCTTTTGCCACATTCATAAAATTTGCTTTTGCTTTGTGTTTTGTTGGCTAACACTAATCATAGTTGTTTTGAACCAAAAGTCATAGCTAGTAGTGTTCATGAGTATTAAAGAAGTATTAATTGCTGCAAGCCACAGGAATATGATCAGGAATTCAGTTGGCACTGAAAAGCTGACCCATTCGAGCCAGGGGCTCTGGGGGAGGTTGAAGCCAAAGCTTAAGGAGTTTGGTGACATTGGCTTTTGAATGTATTATCTGTTTCCGGCAGTGAATTTCTTATGTGCTATTGTAGCCTTTCTATCTGATTCTTTTCCCAAGAACTTCTAACAGTGTGACTGATTATTTATTGGGCACAACTTACCCTATACATCTGAGGTATTTGAATATTTATTTAATGATGCAAAGATAAGTTGCATTTGTTTAATTCTGTAAAGCTGTGTTACATTGTCTGTCTAAAATACTTCATAGGTCTAATAAGGATATGGATGGCTAATAGCTAGGCAGGAAAGAAAAATAGTTGGGGCTGGCAGGCAGAGAGAATAAATAGGAGAAATCTTGAGAAAGAGCTAGGAGTGAGAAAAGGAGGACACCAGGGGCCAGCCACCCAGAGACAGTCAGCCATGGAGTAAGAAGGAAAGAAAGAGGAAAAGAAAGGCAAAAAGCCCAGATCAAATGTAGTTAAAGAGAAATGGAATGATTCACGTTAGAAAAGCTGACAACAAACAAGCTAAGCTAAGGCTGAGCATTCATAAGTAAGAATAAGTCTTCATATGTTTATTTGAGAACTGGGGAGCAAAATAAACAAACAAACACAACGAAAATTTGGGGTATATATCTTTGTAACTTTCATTTAGAAATTCTGCATTAAATCACTGTGTGCATTACCTATTTCCAGAATGTAATCAACCATAGGTGTGCTTGTCCTGTTCAACAACCAAATGTCCATGCAGACGTTCCTCACTCCTAGCTGTTCTTCAGGGTTACTGAGAAGAATTTTGAGCCTCTTTGCAGGTTTCCCAAGGCAGGTATCCAGGAAACCACAAAGCCTGCATTTTAAGTAACTATTCCAAAATATAACAACAAATTGGAGTAAAGTCTGTTGTGCCATATGGACAGTTTAAAGAAAAAAATCCCAGAAAAAAAAATCAGTTTACACAATGTAAGACAGTGAAAATGTCCCAAATACTTGTTAATTTATATTGTCAGCTCTTTTCTTTTTGTGTATTAAATGGTTGAAACCAGGGTGTTTATAATCCATTACTTTATTTTTCCCAGTTGAAATAGTTTAATAGTACTAAATAATTTCTTAATAGTGCCTTACTTAATGGGCTCCTTATTGTCAAGCAGTCAATTATCTAATTATTTCCCTCACACATATTTTGCATAAAATAATTTTTAAATTTTGGTAGTTTGATATTTTATTTCTTCATTTTAATTTCCTACATTTACCACATGTTATTGAATATTTAAAAATATTTACAATGTGAACACTCCTTCGAAAACAAAAAAATTGATCTATACTGCTTATATTTATAGGGAACACAGACGTCTACATAATAGATAAATGACATTCAAAGTCTGTCACATGCCAGTGCTAGGAGTAAGGAGAGAGGCAAAGGGAGCATGGTGAAACACATCCTTTAAGGGTCTGAATTATATCTGAAGCTACTTTAGCCTCCCTATCAATCAGACAAAGGGTAGCACTGAAGGGATTAGTGAATACAGAATAAGCAAAGGAAAAATATGAAGGTTCTTATTCAGGATACAAGTAAAAACTGTTATAGGGGATAGGGTAAATTTTATTGTATATGACAAAATGTTGCAGATTTTTTTTTTTGTTTTTTGTTTTGTTTTGTTTTTTGTTTTTCGAGACAGGGTCTCTCTCTGTAGCTTTGTGCCTTTCCTGGGACTTGCTTTTGAGACCAGTCTGCCTTTGAACTCACAGAGATCAGCCTGCCTCTGCCTCCTGAGTGCTGGGATTAAAGGCCTGTGCCACTACCGCCCGGCCAGAATATTTTTTAAAACCTAAGGAATACAAAAAATATAATTCTCAGAAGGGCCTCTAATCTCTGTATCTCAACTGAAGCTTAGGATGCCTTTACCAAGATAAAGCAAACTATTAGGAAAGAGTGTTTGAGACAGTCCTCGAGATACATACTGGAAATAATGCATGAAATGCATGATAATTCTTCATGGCTCTGTCTAAGTGGGAAGTTAGTGGTTGGATACATCTACCTACAATCAGATAATGAAATTCACATAAAATCAGGATTGAATACAGATATATATATATGTCTAAATGAAAATTCACTTTGCCTAGAAAAGAAATCTTTTTTTAAAAATTTTTTCTCCTTTTTCAATTTATTATATTTGTGTTTTAATTTTACACATCTGCCATGGGTTCCCCTGTTCTCCCCCCTCCCGCCCCTGCCCCCACCTTCAGCCTAGCCCCTCCCCTCCATTCCCATCTCCTCCAGGGCCAACACTCCCCTGGGGGATTCAATTCAAACTGGTGGATTCAGTACAGGCAGGTCCAGTCCCCTCCTTCCAGGCTGAGCAAAGTGTTCCTGTGTAAGACCCGGACCTAACCTGAGTGCATGAGCTGACTGTTTGGAACCTTGGGCTTACACAGAAAAGAAATCTTAATGTTGGATTTTGGAGCAGTCAAAGTTTAAGGAACCAGGAGGACAAAGATATCTTTAAATGTATAGTTGGGAGTTTGTAGTGATAAAGAGGGGTCACTAGGATTTATCACTGGCATAAATATGTACCAGGAAGGTGGTTCTCCTCAGATCATAAAGAAGGACTTCAAGAGAATGGTTGCTGTCTGCTACTGGTGTTTCATCTGTTTCATATCTTTCTTTTTGAAATAATGTACACTATAGGCTATTGGAAGAAAAAAATACTTTGATCTGTGTACCTTTAACTCAGATTCCTACTGGTCACAAAGAAGAGGATGAAGAGCTGGGCAGTGGTAGCGCACACCTGTGATCCCAGCACTTGGGAGGCAGAGGAAGGCAGATCTCTATAAGTTCCAGGCCAGCCTGGTCTACAAAGTGAGTTCCAGGACAGCCTCCAAAGCTACAGAGAAACCCTGTCTCAAAAAAACCAAAAAAAACAAAAAAAAGAAGAGGATGAAGAAGCTGATCCATTTACTATACACAGATAGAAAAAAAATAGAGAAATCAATAATTCAGTGCCTTAGGGTACTGACATAGATACAGTAAAAATGTACAGCAGCTACATCACCAAAACACAAAACCACAACCCATTCCTTTTCATTTTTCACCCATGAGCAATATAGCACACCGTGTATGTGTGTGAGAGAGAGAAAGAAAGAGAGACAGAGAGAGACAGAGAGACAGAGACAGAGACACGGAGACAGAGAGACAGAGAGAAAGACAGAGAGAATGAGAATCTTGCTCTATACTCTAGGTTGGTCTGTTCTTGACTTTGTAGCCTATCATGACCACAAACTCACAGTTCTTCTAGCTTAGCTTCCCAAGGACTGATTGGACTTAAAAAGTTTGTGCCACCATGCCAAACAGTATTTTTCATAATTTTTTATAGTGAAAAAATAAAATATTATTGTGTGTAATATTTTGGTATTTTGATTTTCACTCAGCCTGCTTTTTGATTTGATTACACATCAGCCATGGGTTCCACTGTCATGCCCCCCTCCCGCCTCCGCCCCCACCCCCGGCCCCACCTTCCCCCAGCCCCTCCCCTCCATTCCCATCTCCTCCAGGATCAAGGCACCCCTCGGGATTCATTTAAACCTGGTGGATTCAGTACAGGCAGGTCCAGTCCCCTCCTTCCAGGCTGAGCAAAGTGTGCCTGTGTAAGCCCAAGGTTCCAAACAGCCAGCTCTTGCACTAAGGACAGGTCCTAGTCCCACAGCCTGGATGCCTCCCAAACAGTTCAAACTATTCAATTGTCTCACTTATCCAAAGGGCCTGCTCCAGCTGGGGGTGCCACAGCCTTTGGTTCATAATTCATGTGCTTCCATTCATTTGGCTATTTGTCCCTGTGCTTTTCCGATCTAGAAAACAGGACCCTAGGAAAGACACAGGGAGCATTCAATGACAGAGAAATGGATGAGATCTACATGAACAACCTGGACGACAGTGGGAGTAATGAAGGGCAAGGTTTCAGGGCAAGAAAGCTTAGGGGAGCAGGAGATCCCAGCTGGATCAAGAACCGAAAGGGAGAACAAGGAATAACAGACCATGATAAATGATGACCACATGAGAACAGGAATAGGCAGACTGCTAGAGTGGTCCCCAGAAATCCATAATGATACATCCACTGTAGACTACTGGCAATGGTCGAGAGAAAGCCTGATCTGACCTAGTCTGGTGATCAGATGGCCAAACACTCTAACTGTTGTGCTGGAACTCTCATCCAATAACTGATGGAAGTGGATGCAGAGATCCCCAGCCAGCCCCCAGGTGGAGCTCCAGGTGTCCAATTATTGAGAAAGAGGAGGGAGTGTAAGAGCGTGAATTGTTGAGACCAATATTCTTTTCTTTATAATCATTTTTATTCATCACCATTTGTTGAAAGGAAAGAAGCTCCTCTTTTAAATTCTTTCTTCGTCATGACAACCTGTTGTTTGAATATAATTGTGTGGGTTTCTTCCTATTCTTTTCTTGGCTTCATTACTTTATCTGCCTATCATTTTATCAATACACAATTTCTTGATTAATAATCATAGTAAATAAAATAATAAATAATTTGCCTTACTTTTAAGTTAAATTATTTTTCAATTTTTATTTGTCTTTATAAAGTTATATTAGCTTCATTAAGTCCTATAGTTTTATATTTAAATTTAAAATATACTTTTCAGTGTCTGCTAAAAAACCCAGTGACTTTGATCACAGCTGTAGGGCAATAGGGAACAATTATTATGTATTCTATGCTGAATCCTTTGATTCATAAACACAGTATATCTCTCACTAATCTTCATTAATTTCTTTAGTTAATTTATAAAAAATAATTTTAACATACATATGAACATCAAATTAAATATGTACATAATTTTTTTGTTTATTCTATCAAGTGGTATTTTATTATCAATTTCAATTTCCATAAGCACAGTGTTAATATAAGTGCTTTTATATGTGTTGAGTAAGTAGCATATGACCTTTTAATATACTGTCCCTTGGATTCCATACGTTGACAATTATGTCACCTACAAATAGGGAATACTTTCTTTTGTTCCTTTCCAATTCCTATGACAATATTACGTATGTCTTAAGTATAAGCCTTCAGACAAGGAATACTTAAGGTATTGCTAATCTTAATGGAAAACATTCAGAGTTTCACCAGTAACTATTAGTTTAGTTATAAATACTTAAACATGTTATTAGCTCATAGCTTTAGTAAGTGTATTGCTATTTTATTTACAAACTAATGAAAATTTTCATCATGAATAAATTTAGTTTGTTATATTTTCTGGCCATCAATAGGCATGGGTATGCAATTTTTATATATTTTAGTATATTTTGAATTACAATAATTATCATTAGAGTTGAATATGACTTATATGGAGCAAAAAATGTCAATTGTCATTGATATATATTTCTTTTTATAGCTGGGCGGTGGTGACACATGCCTTTAATCCCAGTGCTCCAGGGGCAGCGGCAGGCAGATCTCTGTGAGTTCCAGGCCAGGCTGTTCTACAGAGCGAGATCCAGGGCAGGCACCAAAACTATACAGAGAAACCCTGTCTCAAAAAAAAAAAAAAAACCAATAATTATTTTTATACATTATTTAATTTTAATTGACAATGAATTTTTACATTTTTCACATCTAATTTCATTTAA
This sequence comes from Onychomys torridus, assembly GCF_903995425.1. Classification (NCBI taxonomy): domain Eukaryota; kingdom Metazoa; phylum Chordata; class Mammalia; order Rodentia; family Cricetidae; genus Onychomys; species Onychomys torridus. Next base: position 93,586,927 of record NC_050452.1, on the reverse strand, counting down.
GAAATTACTTGATAGTCTTCATTTAAATTGTTATCTATCCACTGAATTTCTTTGAGATCGGAATCTCACTAAATAGCCCATCTTTAACTTGATTCCCCGCAATCTTTCTGCTTCATTTTCCCAAGTACTTTGATGAGGTGCGATTCACCATGCAGAGGTGTATATGTGTGTGTCAGTAAAACACATGGGTTACTCAGTTTTCATTGGCATCAAAATAAAGGTCACACAAATGTTAGTTTAGGGATATTTGTTTTTTAAAGGAATAGGTTGAAGAAATTTGAGAGTAACACTTTATTTTTAATTTTGATAGAGAGGCTGAGGAGATGGTCCATTCAATAAAGAGTTTGCCATAGAAGCATGAAAACCCAAATTCAGCTTCTCAACACTCATGCAGAACATTGGGCAAAATTTGTAAATTGTGGAATTCATAAACACAAATGGTACTCCATTAATTTTTCAATTGACAGCAAAATAAATTGTGAGCTGCTCTGTTGCAACCTCTCCTCTTGATCTTGGTAGTTCTGGTCTTTTCTTTTTATTTTTGTCAGTCACTTAGTGTTTCCTTCATGTTAGTGATTCCTGACCCATTGTTTCACTAGTTTGTTTTATTGCTTATTCTTTTTTTTTTTTTATTTTTTTTTGAGCTGAGGATTGAACCTAGGACCTTGTGCTTGCTAGGCAAGCACTCTACCACTGAGCTAAATCCCCAGCCCTGCTTATTCTTTCTAATTTTACTTGTGAAGTTTCTTATCTTTTCTTCCATTTCCATTTTATGGTATCAATGCAGTTTGACTTTTTTTTGTTCCAATAGGAGTATGGATTTCATTTTATCAATTTTTTTAATGTAAACATTTTCCATATAAACATCAATAACATCACTCACTGCTCTAGCTGTGCTGCACTGATGGTGGGTTATAACAGTGGTTTTTGGGAATCTGCTAAATCTGTGTATTAGCTGATATGATGGTAAAATCCAGACTTAACAACTCATAAGGAGATTACAGTGGAAACTTGTAGCAAGAATCTTAAAGAGTTTTATTAATAAAATCAAACCTGAGGCCAGTTATTGGGGTGACTGCTGGAAGATCAGAGAAACAGAACAAGTCACAGCTACCTCACCTCGCCAGTTCCTCACCTGGTCTTGTTTCCTCAGACTGGAAGCTTCTGAGTCCTCATCTAAATAGGCCTCAGCTGAACTGTGCTGCTCAAAGCCTAAAAGCTTAACCAGCCAAATGCTTCTATTTTCTTGTCTTGTTGCCTTATATACCTTTCTGTTTTCTTCTATCACTCCCTGGGATTAAAAGCGTGAATCACCAGGCCTGGCTGTTTCCAATGTGGCCTTGAACTCACAGAGACCCAGAGGGATTTCTGTCTCTGAAATCCTAAGATTAAAGGCATGAGTGACACAATTTTCTAGCTTCTGTATCTAGTGGCTGTCTGTTCGCTGACCCCATATAAATTTATTAGGGTGCACAATATTTTGGGGGAAATATTTGTATCAGACTATAACAAATTCCCAGGAGTGATACTTTTTAAGTTAGTTAACTCATTTGTTTTTAAAATTGTGTGTGTGTATGTGTTTGTGTGTGTGTGTGTGTGTGTGTGTGTGTGTGTGTGTGTGTGTGTTATATGGGAGGTGATACATCTGCCACTTTGTAAGGTGTACCCACTCTTATGTCACCATCTGTAAGAGAACAAATTTCAGGAGTTGATTCTCCTTCCATCCTGTGGTTTCTGGGGACTATCTCAGGACCTCAGGCTTGGCAGCAGCAGCCTTATTTTCATCTGGCTAGACATGCTCTTTCTTTTGAAATTGCATGAAAGTTATGGTTTGCTCCTTCCAAACCTGACACCACACAAGGAGGGAAATGCAAGTCTCAGTGTAAGCAAATTAAAATCCAAAATTATTCATGTGTTGTGACCTTGAGATAATATAAATTCACGATTACATGTACTTGTTTCTTTGTTTTTCGAGACAGAGTTCCTCTGTGTAGTTTTGGTGCCTGTCCTGGATCTCACTGTATAGACCAGGCTGGCCTCAAACTCACAGAGATTCACCTGGCCTTGCTTACTGAGTACTGGGATTAAAGGCATGTGGCACCACCACCCAGCTACATATACTTCTTAATGATGGCATGAACAAATCTGTGCCTCTGCATAACATATTATCTTTGAAGAGACCAAACAATGTCATCTTCTCCCTTAATTAAGAATTTATGTACCATGTGAAGCCAGAGCACAGTGCCATGCTTCCTTGATGTTATAACTATTTCTTAGTAGGATGAGGACAATGGTGGCTATCAGCACACATGGATAAGGGTATTTTGTTGACGTGAGAATTAAAAGTATGTTCTGGTGAGGTCTATGTTTTGTTAGTTTTCAGAGGATACAAGGCAATGCCATCACGTCGGCCATAAAGTCTCCTGGCAACAGTTTGATAATTGTTTAACTTTTGAATCTCTAATTCTCCACACAAACATGATCAAAACATATTTCCATGAATGTGCATTTATTTGTTTAGAGAAAAGAAAGAAAACAATAGTAAGAAAGAGTCTTCTATCTATATTCTTTCCTTAAAAATTTTAAATATTCATTGTTGTAGATGTAACTGTCTTGTTAAATAAGAAACACATATCCAATTGCAGAGTTAAAAGCCAAGAGGTCAGAACAGTAGCTAAGAGCTGACCTTACCCTTCATGCCTCTGTCTTTGCTCTCTGCTAAAGAGCTACTTCCTGTGTTCTGTCTTTTATAGAGACTTTCTGTTCTGCCTTTCTCATTGGTTATAAACCCATCCACATGACCTCCTTATCACTGCCTGTCTGTACAGACCTCCAGGTCCTCTATGGTTGGTATGAGATTAAAGGCGTGTGTCCCCATGCTGGCTGTATCCTTGAACACACAGAGATCCTGCCTAGCTTTGCCTCCCAAGTGCTGGGATTAAAGGTGTGTACCATGACCACCCAGCTTCTGGTAAGGCTTGCTTTGACCCCAAGGCAACTTTATTAATATACAAATAAAATCACATTTCAGTACAGATAAAATATCACTATACATTGTTCTTCAGGTCTATCTCAATGTGGAATAAAACAGAAACATGTCTATTAGGTTCTCTCTCTCTCTCTCTCTCTCTCTCTCTCTCTCTCTCTCTCTGTGTGTGTGTGTGTGTGTGTGTGTGTGTGTCTATGTGTATGCTCATTGTTCATTTGTGTGTAAGCTTACTTGCTTTTTAGAGCAGTTTTAATTTGAGAAATGAGAAAATATGGGAGGAATGTGAACCCTGGGAACACAAACTCCAAACAGTCTTTAAGGCTTTTTTTCTAAATGGCAGGTGAAGACAATACATGCTTTGTGAATATATATTTTGAAATACAGAAGACACTGTGCTAGAAATTTCATTGAGATATAAGGATCTTGACATTTTATGTACCTTGCTGTCTCCCAGCATATAAGTACCTAGGTAAGATGTCAAGGACAATTGTTATATCTTACAGTGTAGTTACAGTGAGGATGACATAATAAATACACCAGCCTCTTGATACTTGGAGCAACAAAGAGGTGATCAAAAAGAATTGGTCAACCAACACAGCTTTGAGGTAAGATTCCAGAGTTCTGTGTTTAATCTTGATGATATTAATTAATTATTATACATGTTGGGATATATCCTGTTTAATGACAAAAATGTTTTTGTGTGCAATGGTGAAACCAACCAACCAACCAACAGACAAACAAAAACAACACTTGGAACATAAACTGAATGCTCTACTTAAAGTTCCATAATATTCTTTTATATATCAGCCTTATGCATGTTCAAATAAAGGAGGTAAACTTGAAGACTTAAACCGTTCTGTGAACATCAGTTCCTTGAGACCATTCCCTGAAAGTTCTCCACACTTGATGTATGTGTGCCTTTTGTTTATTTCTATGAAAGGTAGACTCAGTGACAGGAGATTCCAGGTTTTGCTTCTACAATAATATTCATCAATTCAAAAAACTGGAGAATGAATTGCAACATTGCCAATTGCCAAGAATATCTTTTAATTTTTGAATTTCAGAAATGATATGAATAAAACCAGAGGAGTTCCAAGTACCAGTTTGGTCCTATCTGAGAAGGAGGATGGCTATATCCCAGCAATTACTTGACCTCATTAATTCTTTTTAGTTTGATCAGACACCACCTCTGAATATTACATGTCTGAAATCAAGGCCCTTTTAGTGCATCCTTCACTAATCACTGAATAGCTAATTGTTTCCTCATTTTTTAGTGCATAGTTACTCAGGAAAATGTCCACAGGTCCACAGATGCTTTTGGGAAAAGCCAAAGATAAGATTTGCAACCTGTATTCTTGGAACTTGGGCACGTATTTCTTCAAGAGTAGCTGCTTTTTTTTTTTTTAAGCCCCTCATTTCCCTGAGTTGGCTCAATTCTTACATTTGCAGAAAACCGTAACTATTTTGATGCTTCAGTTCATATTTCTGTATATCCGATTTAGAACATCTCTTATTATAATAGCCATATAAGGATCAGTAGTAAGACCATGAATTGTGATTCTAGGTAGATCATGGGAAGGTTTCCAACACTGAAAACAGCTATTTTTTTTTCTATAAGGTCCTGATGAATGCCTTAGCTCTTTCCTCCATTTTGGTAGGCACAATAATCCTGTCTATATCAATTAAATACTGGCTCTTGACCCAGCTTCTTTGAAATCTCATCACCTCTGCTGAGAATTTTCTTAAACCATTGCCAGCATACAGAGAAGAAAATGCCAGAACTTCAAAGAGCAAGGAAAATAAAAGTTTGTGGTTTGAACAGTGCAAAGTTAGCAACTGCTAAAGAAGTAAAGGATGAATAGAGATTTGGCACAGCCATATCCAATGGGAACAGCAAGTCCCAAAGACAGCACAACTGCTTGGCAAAGATTTAGAAAAGCTGAGCGACATGACCATCACTGCCATTTACTTTTGGTCTTGATCTCTTCACAGTGCCTGCTTTTAATATTTGTACAACTTGGGGGTATTGAATTGATAGGAAATTTCTTATGGATCATTTTTGCTTTCTCCCTGGAGTACTGCTTGCTGTGGGATGTTCTGTATGTCAAATGTGTTGATCTGATTGGTTGAAATAAATAAAGTGCTGATTGGCCAGTAGCCAGGCAGAAAGGATAGGGTAGGTGGGACAAGGAGGAGGAGAATTCTGGAAAGTGAAGGCTGGGGAGGGAGATACTGCCAGCCGCTGCCATGACAAAAAAGAGATAAGATACTGGTAAGCCACGAGCTATGTGGCTAAGTATAGATTAATAGAAATGGGCTAAATATAAGAGTAAGAACTATACAATGGTAGGCCTGAGCTAATGGCCAAGCAGTTTAAATAATATAAATGTCTGTGTGTTTATTTTACAAGTGGGTTGTTGGACTAACAGGGCTTGGTGGCAGATGGAGAGAAGCTCTCCAACTACAACTGCCTCTGAACTTCTCCAGGAAAAGTCCTTAACATACCACCCCTCCTGCTTTTATGGGAGATACCTTTATCAAGCTGAACGTCTTTCTTATGTTTTAGAGGTTATGACACATATAAAGAAGCCAGAGATCTTTTTATGAGGCTCTCAGATATTCTTGGAAGATTTGTCCCATACTTACTCAGGAGCAAAATAATCAGAACAAAGTAAATTTTAAAAGGTTAATGAGGTTCAGTGAGCTAGAGGAGATGGCAACAGATCACATTACAAGCCTGTTCTTACTACATACTCAAGGTATTACATGGCCTATACATCAACAAAGTTAGATTAGCTGGAGTTACCTGTGCCCTACACAAAGGCTTATATTGATTGTTAAAGAATGATGTTGAAAAATGATAAAAGAATGAGGCATTAGCTTGTGCAGAGCCACTGTGGTATCATATGACTAAGGAACAAAATAACACCAGCATTAGACATATAAATAAATTACATATAGAAATAAGATGTAAGCATTGTATTTTGCCATAAATTGAATAATAACTATAGCAGTTATTGCCTGATGATTTTTCTTGGGCCTATTGGCACCTTGGTCATTAAGAGTTAATAATACGTTACTAGGAACATGGCAGTCTGCCCTGGATTGCTTTGATATTTTCTTTCTAGTGTCCTCGAAACTGCAAGAACACCTAGAAGTTTGGTTATGGGGTTGATGATGAAAGATGACTGTAAAAGATAACTTAGTCTGTTATGGTTTATTGGTGATGACTAAAAGATATGCAAGAGGACATTAAACACATGTCTTGGAACAAAATTGGTACGACCTCCATTATATACCTGCCTACTGAATTCTGTATTAATAAAGAAGCACTCTGATTGCTAGTAAGTCAGGCTTCAAGATCCTCCCAACCACCATGAACTTACTCAATCCTCCCTTGCCTGTCCTTTGCCTCATCTCTGGAACTTGTCAACTGCCAAGGCTGGCCTCTGGCAGAGAATTAATATAGTAATATGTCTGATATAATTCATTTAAAACTCTTTAATTTAAAATTTATTTTAATGCAACACTAATATTGAGTATAAATTTTGCTGCAGCTCTTTTAATTGTTTAAGTTCAAATAGCAAGTTATTTTATGTACATTTGAATTCAGAACACATTTTCTCAATCAGTAATATCTATAGGACATAAAATAATGTGGAGAGAGAAACAAGAATGTATTAGTGTTATTGATGAAATACATAATTGCATGTCTATAACATCATCCCCATTCCACAACTAAATCCTCTAATATGGTCACAAATAAAATATAGTTGGTGCCAGAGATAGATGCCCAGGCATATAGCACTTATATTTAGCCCTAAATTGTTGAATCTATAATTCCCCACATATTTGTCTATATTACCAAAATTACTGTTCTTTCCCCTATGTATGTAATAGGGTATGTCATTTGTCTTTTAGACATCCTTTACATTTTTCATTACTTGATTTCATATCTGGATTTCAAATTATTTAAATCAGTCTCTTATGTCACTAGGTTGTTATTTAATTTTATGTCCTAATGCTCTAAACTGTATATTCACAGTCTGATGTCTTGTATAAAATACAGAAAAAAAAAATATATATATATATTCTGCTGACTTGGCAATAATCTTACTCAACCATAGTATTAGCAAGATGGTTTGCAGTTCTTACACCGTATTAAAATATAATTTAAATATAGCTGTTAAATATCATTGTTATAATTGTTTTCCTCTCATTCATCATCAAGATGCTCATTTTAGAATCAGTAATTACATTTATTATCACAACAATATGATAAGGTACAAAGGAGAAATTTTTCAAAACAAATATTTTCTCATGGATGAAGAATTGTCAGTATGTATAAGGTAACTCTGGCTTTTAATCCATCAAGACAGGGCATTTTATGAAAACATCAGATTATTTTGGAGCTGCAATATTTTCTTTTTACTTCATTATTGTTCTCAAATATGTTCATGAATTATGTTTGTGTCTGCTCACTGTGGTTAGCAGAAGTATCTACTTGAGCCAATTTAATATGAGACTCAGAATAAAATGTGATATTAGATGGGTTTGCTTCCATTTTCGACTCTTCTCTACAAAATATGACTGTTGCAATTTTGCCAAGGGTTGATACTGTGTATCTACTAACAAAAAGGTTTCCTCTGATCTAGGCACTTCACTGCATAGGCATACACAGATCATAACTAAATTTCTAATTTCTTCTGTAGAAGAACCTTGTTATGCTTTATTGTTACTTTTAATATTTTATCAGCCATATTTTAGATGAGCAAGAGAACAACAACAAAATCATAACTGTGGAAAAATATGTTTTTCAAACTTTCTCTATCCTACTTTGTCTCTTCCAACCCAGATCTGTCCTTCTTTAGAGCATGGTTAACATGGGGAAGTTTGTGTCTCTATCTTCTGCCCTGCTTTAGTTTTGTCAGCTCTTTGCTGTCTGTTATGTACACAGTTTACACTCAAACAATTGATACCAAAAAAGGCAGTAGCACTCCTCTAGGACTGTCCTTGTTATTGGCTCTTCCACACATTCTTATTGGAGACCTGCCTCTACACAGTGTTGCTGGCATTCTTGTCTTCTGTTTCTGCAATCTTTTGTTACTCAAACTACCTGGAAATAAGAAAAAAATATTAATCCATCTTGAAGGCAAAGTCTTTCCATCCTGGGAACTGCTTCCAAATTATCACACAGAGACTTACAGTAATTGTAAATGCTCAGCCAATAGCTCAAGCTTATTATTAACTAGCCCTTATATTTTACGTTAGCCTATATTTCTTATTTACGCTCTGCCATGTGGTGGTACCGTTATTATCATAGCATATTCATCTCTTGCTCCCTCTGCATCTAGCTGGTGACTCTGCCCTTCTTTATCCCAGGATCTTCTGTGTCTGTCTGTCCTGCCTGTACTTCCTGTCTTACTATTAGCCTGTCAGCTGTTTATTAACCAATGAGAGTAATACATATTCACAGTGTACTGAAAGATTATTCTACAGTATCCAATTTAGAAAGGTTCAAAAATTCCAGGAATGCTGTAATGCTATAATTAACATTGTTTCTTGTCTTCTTTGAGAAAAAGAGAAAATATAAACTGAATTAAAATAAATTAAAAGTTACTGATTTCATGATAAGAAGGGAATAAGAAATTGACTCAAAGAAGATTAAGAGGTGGTAGGAAATTAAATTCTGTGTCAGTCATATTAGTTATTAGTTACTGAGGGTCAAACAAATTGTGGAAATATAGAAAACTGTGCATACTGAGAAAAATGCAGGACTGAAAGGTGAGCCAAAATTGTACTTTAAAGGTGATGAAATTTATTTTCTTAAGTTAACATTTACATTGAAGAGTGTTGAACACAAAGAAGAAATAAATTAGCATAAAAGAGAGATCATATAACTGACATAAGACACCTCTAATAAAGGACAACAAGAAATACCAGAGTTAACAACAGAAAGTGAAATAACAGAATAGAAAATTGTTAACCAGTACATGAAAAGTTTTTAGTAATGGGTATGGAGAAAAAGAAAATGGAAAATTTAAAAGCATTCTTATATAGGTTTCATCACAGAGATGCAGAGATTGATACATAATTTGATAAATATCTTCCACCATATAAAAAAAAACCTGAAAAACAAAATCCACTTGATTATATCATTAGACTTAGAAAAGGCCTTTGACAAAACTCAACACCCTTCATGATAAAAGTCCTGGAGAAATTAGGCATAGAAAGGAAATACCTCAACTTCATTAAGACAGTTTATAGCAAGTTCATAGTTAATATCAACTTAATTTGAGAGAAACTCTAAGCAGTTCCACTAAAATAAGGAGCAAGATAAGGTTGTCCAGTGTCACCATATGCATTTTTAGTATAGTGCCTGAGTGTAGCTGGAGAGTTTCTCTCCAGTTCCCACTAAGCCTGGATAGTCCTGCAGCCTACTTATAAAATAAATACACAGACTCATATTACTTAAATTGTTTGGCCTAATGGCTCAGGCTTCTGGTTATCTAGTTCTTATATCTTAAATTAACCCATTTCTATAAATCCTTACCTTGCCACATGGCTTGGGGCTTACCAGTATCTTACATGTTGGTACTCATGGCAGTGGCTGGAAGTGTCTCCTGTCTCAGCTTTCCTGTTTCCAGAATTCTCTTCTCTGCTTGTCCTGCAGATATTTTCTGCCTGGCAACTGGCCAATCAGCATTTTATTTATACAGAACGATATTCACAGCACCTGAGGCTTTAGCAAGAGCAGTAAGACAACTAAAGGGGATCAAGGGAATACAAATTAGAAAGAAAGAAATCAACATATATTTATTTGCAGATGATATGATTGTATACATAAGTATAGATATTCCACTGAGAAATCCCTATAGCTGATAAACACTTTCAGCAAAATAACTAGATACAAAATTAACTCACAAAAATCAATAGCCCATCTATATACAAATAAAAAATGGACTGAAAAAGAATTCAATGTAACAATACCTTTCTGAATAGCCTCAAATTATATAAAATATCTTTGGGTAACTCTAACCAGGCACGTAAAAGACTTGTGTGATAAAAACTTCAAGTCACTGAGAAAGAAATCAAAGAAGGTATCAGAAGATGTAAAAATGTCCATGGTCATGTAATGGCAGGATTAATTTAGTAAAAAAGACTATCCTACCAAAAACAATCTACAGAATCCCCATCAAAATTAAAATACAATTATTCATACCTCTGGAAAGGACAATTTTCTGCTTCATATGGACACAAAACAACCCTGAATAATTAAAGAACTGCTGGAGTTCTCATCTTTGATCTGAAATTTCATTAAGGTGTTGTTGTAATAAAAAGAGCATGGGATTGACGTAAAGCAGACCCACTGATTAATTTGAAGACCCAAGAACAAATCCACAGACCTATAGTTCTTTGATAAAAAAAAAAAAAAAAAAGTCTTAAGTCTACACTGTAAAAAACATCATCTTCAAACATTGGTGTAGGTCAAAATGCATGGCTGCATGTAAAAGAATCCAAATAGTTTCATACTCATCACCCTGTGTAAAACTCAACTAAATTGCATAAAAGACCTCAACAACAACAACAACAACAAAAGAACAGGTAAACTTGTTCTATCCATTTGCCTGCAAATTTCATGATGTCATTTTTTTTAAAAAATGGCTGAGTAGTAAATGCTCCATTATGTAAATATAGAATATTTTCTTTATCCATTTGTCAGTTGATGAAATTGTTAGGTTATTTCCAACTTCTGGCTATTATCAATAAAGCTGCTATTAACATAGTTGATCAAGTGTCCTTGTGGTAGGAAAGACTATGTTTTGGAAATATGCCCAGGAGCAGTTTTGCTGAATCTTGAGCTAGATTGAGTCCCAGTTTTCAAAGAAACAACCATTCCAAAATGGCCACGCAAGTTTGCCTTCCCACCTACAATGAAGAAGTATTCCCCTTGCTCCACATGCTTACCAGCATGAGCTGTCACGTGTGTATAGTTAAACTGTGTTACTAGATTTCAGAGAGGAATGAGGACTCTATCAGGAATAGGACTGAATCAGTATATACTAAGCTCTTGCCAAGTCTCTGCCTGCATTTTTTTCTTGTCCAGTGAACTTGAATGAAGTTGAATTTAAAAACAATTGAAAAAATTGTTTGGCAGATGTCAAAACATACCCTATAGGGTGAAGCACAGTTATTGCTCACTGCTCATATTAAGATTTCCAGTGAGAGAGAAATCAACCAGTATCAAAGTAAGATATTAAATGTCCAGCTTGGTAAAGAAAAAAAAAAAAAAACACAAGCGAAGTCTAAAGTTTGGAACAAGACAGGTAAAGAAAAACATCTGTATTGTTAATGAGATGAACACAATGCCAAACCTCATGTCTCTACTGGGACAATAGACCGAGTGTTTTGATGGCACGATCCCAGTGAAGTAAAACTTCTGTTGGCTAAAACACAAATATGTTTGAAAAGGCAATAGATGAACTGGGGGATGCTTTTTAATTGGGCTCTGCTTAAAACAGGTGTTTTCCAAGGTTCAGTTATTACTGAGTGTAGAGGTCATTACAGCACTGGTAAATGGGGTTGGCAGGAGAATTTGTCACCAGACACATGGTACAAACTTTCCGGGTGTAAAAATATACAAGAGTTATGGGAGTAAGGAACCTCACATCAAGATTCCAGAAAGCTTTTAATAGAGGTGACATACAGCAGAGGTTGAGCTTTGAATGTGTATTATGGATGTTACTAGTGAGCTTTACCTGAGGGAATAAGACCAGGGAATAAGTTCCTTTGGATGTATTTCTGATTTTTTTTTTTTTACTTATTTTTGGTTTTTTAATTATATTTGTGTTTTAATTTTACACATCAGCCATGGGTTTCCCTGTCCTCCCCCCTCCTGCTCCTACCCCTACTTTCCCCCCAGCCCCTCCCCTCCATTCCCATCTCCTCTAGGGCAAAGACTCCCCTGTGGATTCAGCTCAACCTGGTAGATTCAGTACAGGCATGTCCAGTCCCCTCCAACCAGGCTGAGCAAAGTGTCCCAGCATATGCCCCAGGTTCCAAACAGCCAGCTCATGCACTAAGGACAGGTCTGGGTCCTGTTCCACTGCCTGGGGAGGTATACAACTTGAACTTTTATCGTACCTTGACAAAAGCTAAAGTTCCTGAGTGTCTTAGGGTCATTATTGCTGAGATGTAAAACAATGACCAAAAGTTACTTGGGGAGGAAAGAGTTTATTTTGCTTACTCTTGCTTACCATCAAAGGAAGTCATAACAAGAATTCAAACAGGAACTTGTAGTCAGGAGCTGATACAGAGGCCATGGAGGAGTGTTGCTTACTGGCCTGCTCTCATGGCTTAATAACCTTGCTTTCTAATAGAACACCAAACCAGGGATGAGACCACCCACAATAGGCTGGGATGAAGTGAGACACTGATGAAAGGGACCAGGTAAAGTTTATTAGGGGAAGAAATCAAATGAGGTACACTCACAATACAGAACAGAGGAGATCCCATTGCTGATCCAGCTGCTGTTGCCCTGCAGTTATGCCCAAGGCTGACATCAACTAGCCGCAAACTACACTTCCTTCTGCTCCAACCACCCAAGATCAGAGAGAATAACCCCTCTCCTCAGTTCTCATCTGGTCAAATAAGCAGACAATGGATTTGTCACCCCAGTACCATTGGCTGAATGGATAGAATTCCCACAACAGTGGGCACTCCCAATTCCATAACTAATTAAGAAAAATTCCATACAGGCTGGGCTACAGCCAGATCTTCTGGAGATATTTTCTCAACTGAGGGTCCCTCCTTTATGATGATTCTAGCTTGTGTCAAGTTGACATAAAACTAGCCTATACACAGATTGATGTATACACAGATCAATCAAAATGGAAAAAAGAAAAACCCAACTGAACACTGACTTTTTCATCACTATATCAAATTAATGGTTAATGGAGGAGGGCTCAGCCCATTGTGGGTGGTGGCATCTCTGGGTTGGTGATCCTGGGTTCTATAAGAAAGTAGGTTGAGCAAGCCCCGAGGAATAAGCACACCCCTTCATGGCCTCTGCATTTGCCCCTGTTTCCAGTTTCTAGCCCTGCTTGAATTCCTGCCCTTACTTCCCTCATGAGTGGACTTTTACCTATTCAGTATAAACTGAAATAAACCCTTTCCTCTGAGGTTACTTTAGTCATGGTGTTTCATTGCAGTAATAGTAACTCAAATGATATTCCAAAGTTCTGCAAAACCTCAGAGGTGTCTATTCTGTCATCTGCTGGTTGTTCTTTTTCTTTCTTTTTTTGTTTTTGTTTTTTGTTTTGTTTTGTTTTTCAAGACAGGGTTTCTCTGTGTAGCTTTGAGCCTTTCCTGGAACTTGCTTTGGAGACCAAGCTGGCCTTGAACTCATAGAGATCTGCCTCTGCCTCCCTAGTGCTGGGATTAAAGGTGTGTGCCACCACCACCTGGTTTGCTGGTTGTTCTTTTATAGTAACTGTATAAACTGAGGTGGATAATCTAGATCTGACTCTCTTTAGTTTCAATAGTTCAACTTCAAATCAGTTAAATAAGATGGCCCAGCCTCATAGACTTCTCCATTCAGGACTTCACTTTCTCATCACACCAAGACTGACAACAGCTACCTCTACCAGGACTTGGCCATTATCTTACTTTTCTCAAGTTAAAGATGCTACCTATCATACCCAGACAACTGGAAGTAATTTTAAGAACATGATGCCCACATACACAAGAGCTTGCATAGGTGTTTTTTGTTTGTTTTGTTTTTTGTCATTCTGTGGGTTATGGATGGCTGCCATCATTTAGGAGGATTGGTTGCAAATTGTTACTGATAATGATAAGGGAGGAAACTAAGCAAAAGAGATTAGATTCAGGGATCTCTTTCTGTAAAGAAAAAGGGGATACAGGAATGATAGGATAAAAAGTAAAATTATTGAATCTTACTTTTAAACTAAAAAGCAACTACTATTCTCAAGCATTTTACATTAGTAGTGATTTTTGTACACTGATAAAAAATTCAAGTTATTTTTGTTATAACATACTGTATCTATGTATCTACTCTTGTTTAAGGTATTATACCTATGCAATTCATTAAAAAAAATGTGATTTAAAGTTCTAGTCCTTAAGAGCTATTATTACAAAAGGTTTAGGAAAATTAAAAAAAATGCAGGTTAGTAGTTAGTCATTTATAACAATCAATCTTGTTACCATGTTAGGTATATTTAAAAAAAAAACATATTTTAGATAGATAGGTGGCCTCAAACACTTCAGAGATCTTCAGAATATGGCATTTAATATGTTTTAATAACATATGGATTTTCATTAAAGTGAATCATGTCTGTTCCTGGTAGTACCAATTTACTTCTGAAAAGGATAGTGGGCATCAAGAAACCTTCATATGGAGTTTGTTTTCATTTGTGGCAAAGTAAGCCACTGGGCAAGAAACTGCCCTTCCCTCAACTGGATAGTATGCTGTCCAAATTGAACAAGCAAGACACAAAAGAAAGTGATTCCCAAACTTTGACAAGATAAGGAAGAACAGTCCTTCCTAATTCTTGCTTCACAGAAAAGTCTGTCAGATATTCTAGGCCTGTAGGCTGAAGATGGGTGCCCCAACATTGCAGAGAAACTCTGGTTGTCTGTCTCTGTCATTCCTATAGTATTGGAAATTGTTCGTTCTACACTTCCTGTTTATTCAGGTAATATTTCATTGTCTTGGGTCTCTGGTAGGGGTTGAAGATTAGATAGTTATATGGTTTTCTTTATTACCAATTCGGATAAGAAACTTATAAAAGAGATCCAAAGTTTACGAAGTTTGAAAGACATAAAAGCTTAAGCTGTTTATCTAAGAAAATGTTTTAAGGTCAAATCGATATCTTTAGATTGGCAATAGAAGTTGTGATAAAAAGTTCTTTAGGTATAAACTTTGAACTCACCAAGATAGGATAGATAATAGAGTATCTTCTCTGAATTTGCCAAATACAAATGAATTGGACACTGTAAATGTAATTCTTACCTGATGATTGTTCTTATTGTATATAGATTTATTGTGTTAGAGTTAAAAACATTTACTTTTTATTTGGGCAATTCCTGAAAATTGTTCTAATTGTATATGATTTTACTATGCTAGAGGTAAAACATTTCCTTTTTATTTAGACAAAAATGGGAAATGTTGCAGAATATTTGATCACACTGTGATATTCCTTGTCTATGTCAATAAAGTTGCCTTTGAATCAGGGTTGCAGCCAGTAATTAGGTGACTGGAATTAGTCATAGAGAAGCAAAGGCTACAGGTAAGGAAGACAGACAGAAAGGAGAAGGGAGATACTTGGAATTCACATGCTCTCTTCAATCTGGAATGTGTGGAGAGAAGGGGTGCTGGCTGGGTCTCTGGTAAGAAAGAAAGGTTTCTTTGATCTATAAGGTTTTCACCCCAATATCTGACTCTTAAGTTTTTATTGGTAATCCAGTAATTTAGCAAATACAGTAATCTAAGGTCTGTTTATACATGTTAATTCTCTCATTCAACTATGTACATAGCAGGGATTTAACTCAGGTCATCAGGCTTCATAGTAAACTTTACCCATTTAACCTTCTTGACGGCTTTAAGCTAAATATTTCTTATGAATGGAAGATCATTTCTTCAGCCTTAAGGGGAAAATAGGATTCTGAGAATATATGATTTAAAATATGACCTTAATATAAATAAAGTCAAAGTCAAAATATCAAGTACCCATCATAATAAAAAGTAAGGCAATATAAGAACAAGATATGCAATAATGAAATGAATATGAGAGAAGGCAAGACTTCGAAGTCCAATAAGTAATATTTTCCTGAAAAGCAAGAAAGTATGAGACAAAAGCTAAAATAGGATTTAGAAGAAACTAGAGACTGGAGTTTGAGAAGTTGTTTAAATTGTGATAAGAGTGGCAGAAAGACTAAACATCAAAAGCACACAGACAATAAGAAAACTGAAGAGTCAGCTGACATTCTTACTGGTTTCAAGTGCTCTAGAGAACTCAGCTTTAGTCTGTGCTGTTATTTCTAACATCAGCTGTGGGCTGTAGCACATGTTCTCAATGCCAAATCTTAATGTACTTCCTCAGGCTTACCATAGTCATGTTATTGTTACTAAGGCAGTTGGATTACATCTTCTCCATTTGTAATAGAATAGGTAAGAGACAAATACAAGTTTGGAATAACTGAATCTTGAGAAGAAATGTGTCTACCATGGTTTAACTAGGAGCAAATAACACACTGGAGATCTCTACCTGAGCCTGACATAGTATGCTGGAAGAAGCTAATCTGCTGCTAACATAAAGTGATAACAAGCTGTCATTTATTGAACAACAGTAAGAACCAGGGAGCTTGAGGGAAGAATACTTGCACTTTTCACCATGTTCTAAATAAAATGTATGAAAGATACCTCTTCATAATTCCAAAACAACAGATAAGAAGATCCAACATTTAGAGAAATAACTTGCTTTAGTCCTCATAACCCAGAATCAACAGAGAAAATGTTCAATTCCAACTCTTAACATCCCAAATCCAATTTGATTGCCTTATACTTTCTTCCTTCGTATTAATACCAAAGTGGTTGTATTGGGTGAGATTTGTTTGAAGATAACTGTCCAGTTTTAAATATGAACCTTTTAAAGAATTTCTCATAAAAGATTTATTGAGGCCTAAAAAACTGAAACACTAAGACTAAATAATTAATTTGTATTAGTATTAAATATTCACAGATTTAGGTAAATAAAGTAATTATAACTTTTAATTATAATTACTTACCTATTTTTTCAATATATTATCATAGAATATTTTAGGATTCAAGAGCCACATTATCTATCATGATTAATTCTTCATTAATTTCATCATCACTTCAAAATACCTAGGCATAATTTATTTGTCCTTAACACAAAGCAGGTGTAAATCTTCCTGATAGTACCACACACAGATATAAAGAGGCAATAAGAAGAGAAATCCACAAAAACTATTTATTTTGCAAACATAGGAGTTAAAGTCCATTTTGATGAGATGGCCATATTCAACAAAACTGCTTAATTAAAAAGGCCCCTTAGTTAACAAATGCTCAAACTATGTTCAGTGACCTGATCTTCTGCTAGTAATGATAGAACACTGTGTATGACAACATCTGCAAATGTATTCCTTTATAAATGCACTTCTGATTCTTCATATAAAGCTTTAATAGGAAATGCCCTAGTGGAGTAATTACCATCACATGCTAACCTTAAATATGTCTTGATTATTCAGTACAATTTTATTGATAAGGCCTTGACCATATATAGACATCCTTTAACCTTCCTTATAATCTAGTAGGGGAAAATGCTTAACTGGAATACATTATAGACCATGAAACTATGAAGGAGAAAACTAATATTCATTACTTTATATTCACTGAAAAACCTTAACCTTTAGGAATCATTAGTTTCCAGTATAGTCTATAAAGTTAAACCGACCAGCACAAGGGCAGATGGGGACGATTAGGGAGGAGAGCATACCATAAACACATTACCATTTAACATTTGTTGAATGACATTTCTTCCCATCTCTAGACTTAACCCAAGCAAAAAAAAATATTTTCAGATCTGATTCTCTTCAAATAATCTAGCTGAAAGGAGGTGTAATTTGATTTTGATTTTTAATGTTATACAAAATATCAAGGCTGATAGAGAATGTCTTTTATGGTTGTGGATGAATATGAAATTCTTACAGCCTACTATACAATGCAGATTATTGTGGTTAATGAGAAATCAACTACTCAAACACCTTGGCATTGTCACTTTTGTTGGAGATAAAGGATATTTTCAAATCTTTTCTGTGTATGAACAGTGTATGTGTGTGCTTGAATACTCTTGGGATACTAAAAGGAATTTCATAAACCACATAATAGATTAACCACAGACATTTACATCCTACATTTCTGGAAAAATACAATATCCATGACCTTATAAATTGCAGGCTTTGAGTGATGAGCCTGCCTACTCTTGGATGCTCATCTTTTCTCTGTGGTATCACTTGACATTGGAACAAGGGATTTCTTTTGAAACTTTGAGAATGCTAATTCCAGCATTGAGCGTTCTTATTTATGGCCTAGTTTCCCCTCAGAGGACGAACTTTCTCATACATTGCCATGGAGTGAAAGTTTAGCATATGATAATGTATAAATATTCAGACCACAATAGAGTATGTGCATGTTCAATATTGATTGTAAATGTGAAGAAATTTAGAGTCACCATGTAAAGAAATCTGTGAATATGTCTATGGGAGATTAGTAGACTAGGTTAATTGAGATGAGAAAAAATACATCTTAAATGTAGGTGGTAAAATTTGTTGGGTGATACTATTTCTTCTGAATATGTGTGAATAAACATTATTTATCCCAGATAGGGAATCTGATGATAGATCAAAGCAATGGCATATTCAAGTCCAAGTTGATGGACCAATGAGTTACTTACAGGATTGTAGGGGAAGGTTTACTTATAGGAACACAGGTAACTCAAGAGCTGCTTGCATCACAAAAGCCAACCCAACATGAGTGACAATGCTGAAATACTGGAATCATGGAGCTTCAATACCAATTGTGGGTAGCTCAAAAGGTAGGAAAGTCTCCTTTTCTCAGGCAGCTTGGTGGGATCTCAGCAGTTCGTATTGCACATATAGTCAATTTCAAAGAATTTGTGAAAGTTATTGCTTTTGCTGTTATTTATTTGCTTTTTAACATGCCTTCCTGATTCTTAAAGTGTGTCTATTAGAGATAACATGTTTCACATAAAGGAAATTGCTATACAATACCATTCCATTGCTGGGGTTCTGAAATGTACAAAGAAAGAAAATGAGCTATTCCCAAGCATTCATCACTATTTCTGAGTGTGAGAATAATGTGGCCTGATGTGTCTTGCTCCTGCCACCATACATTTCCCACCATGATGAAATGAATTTCTTGGGGTTATAAGCCAATATAATTGCTTCTGTGTGTAAGTTGCTTTTGTCAGCTTTTTCCCCCCACAGTAAACAGAAACTAATTCAATGTGTGATTCCATAATGCATCAAATAAACCACTCCGAAAATCATTATCTTAAAAGAGCAATTTGTTATAACTGTATGGGAAGCCTAGTAAGGCTTTAAGGCTGTAAGGCTGTAAGGCTGCCTGAGTTTCTTCCTGATCTTGGAAAGCACCAATCATCTTCACACACCATTTGTATATTCCAACTCCATGCAAATTTCATGTTGTGCCAATGACAGGGATGCAAGCTGAGAAGAAAAGACACAGGAAATAGAAATATACATTTTAGTGACTGCATCATATTTCCTGACACCCCAATTCTCAAAGCACCATGCACTCATCATTATGTCATGTAGCCTTACAGAAGGAACAGTTTGTATACATCAATTGGAGTGAAAAGTAGAAATTAAATTATCCTCACATAGTTCATAAAGGAGTATTCAAAACTAGACATTGAAATAATCTCTCCACAAATAAATTGAAAAAGTCTTAGAGTTATTAATGAACAATATTGTTCCTAAGTATAGAAAAGAAAAATATTTGCTTAATGTGTATCAGATAAAATATCCCTGATAATGAGCAACTAATTCCAGAATAAAAGAACATAGACTGGTGCTTTGGCACAAACTTTAAGTCCAATACTTGAGAGACAGATGTAGGTGGGTCTCTATAAGTTCAAGGCTAACATCATGTATGTAATGAAAGCTAGGCCAACCTGGACTGTACAGTGAAACTCTGTCTCAAAATACTTTGGCAGATGGAGAGATGATGTGGTGGTTAAAAGCACTTACTGCTATTGGAGAGGGCCTGGATTTCATTCCCAATACTTACTTACATGGTGCTTACAACTATCTGTAACTCCATTTCTGTGGTATCTGACACCTTCTTCTGGCCTCTAAGGGCACCAGGTATGCATGGTGGTATGTGTGTGTGTGTGTGTGTGTGTGTGTGTGTGTGTGTGTGTGTGTGTGTGTGTATTTATATATGCTCATGCAAGAAAAAACACATACACATAAAAATAAATCTTTTTTTTAGTTTAGAAAGAGTATATACAATTAGTAAAACACATTCTTAATATAGAGTGTGTATCTGAATTATCCTACATGAATTGATACAAACCCATTGCAATAACAGAACTCTGCCTTATGTCTCCAGTTAGAAGCTTAAGTTCCCACTGTAAGTTGCTCATGGATCTGTGCTACTCTAGGTGAGTTCTTCATACTGAGAGACTGACTCTTATATTTTTGGTTGTGAGCCTAACCTTTAATGGCTGAGCTATCCCTCCAGCCCAAGAGACTGACTGTTTATATCACACTTGCAGGATATCATGGTTCAGGATGCATTTGTTTCTAGTTCATGTTGGTTGTGGCTCATAATCTCATATTAAGTACAGATTAGCTTATTATTGTATCTACACCATGATCAAAGCACAGATTCTGGTGTTTCCTCTTTTCTTTGTAATATCTTTTATAAGATTTATTGTTTTTCTGAACATTATCCACTACTTGTAAGAGATGACATTAAGCACACATCAACTTCTAACTTATTATATTCTTTTACTTGACACTAAAGTTTCCTCAGTATTTTTCTGAATACTAATTGCTGGTCAATCTCCTATTTTCATAGGAAGGAAGTTTTTATATGCATTGTACATGAGCTTGCTTTTATTGTTGAGGATATTAAGGTTCATCAACATGATGTTATTGTTATAGGATGTATAAGTATGTTAGTTAAGCAGAAATAAAACAAATAACTACTGCTGTATAATATCCTGCAATTATCAGTTACTCATGAAAGAGATAATAATAAATTTTATGGTAATATTTGTAAGTAAAGTTTTTTTTTCTTTTAATAAAACCATTCTTGAGTGTTCATGCTCATAATAAATAGAGAATCTACTTAGAAGGGGCACATGTGTAGCTATATTTCAAAATAGGATGACGTATATAGTATAAAATCAATTTATTACATCTTGTAAGATAACCTTTAAACTTTTTCTTTGAAAAATAATTCTATTGGGCTAGGCAATAAACAGCCAAAACCATGTAGTTAAAGCAAATTAGCTTCCTCATCTTTAATGAGCTCAGCTCTCTACATTCTTCTTAGAGCAGTATGATTTTGATGTGTGATTCATAACTTACTTTCTTATTACTGGAAACTTTTCAAGATATTTTAAATGTATTCTGTCTCAGTTACTGTGCTAGTGCTGTGATGAAACACCATGGCCAAGGCAACTTATACAATAAAGCACTTCATTAGCGGCTTGCTTACAGCTTCAGAGGATTAGTCCATGATCGTCAAGACAGGGAGCATGGTGGCAGTCAGGTTTCTGAGAACTTACATCCTGTGCTACAGACAAGAAGCAAGGAGAGAACAGTACTAGTCTTGGTATGCATTTTTGAAACCTCAAAGCCTACACCAGTAACACAACTCCCCTGACAAGGCTTCACCACCAAATACTTACTAATCATTCCACTAACTGGGATCCAAACATTCAAACATGTGGGTGTATGAATACTATTTCCATTTAAGCCATCGTACATGCCAATATTGTACTTATTCAAAACAGACACATTTGTTTCTTATGTCTAGACTAACATTTTGTGATTCCCTTGAGCAAATGACACTTTTTGAAGATACATAGCTTTTCTTTTAAAAACTACCTTTTCCCTTCCCATCTATAAAGAGTAGTTCTGGATCCTGACTGTGTTTTACAGCAGCATTCTCTGTCTAATGGTACAGTAAGTAAGTAAGAGCAGAACAGGAAATATAAGAATGGCAAATAGTTAACAAGGGCCAGAAAAGTATTCAGGAATAGGTATGGAAAGAAAAAGAATGGAACTATGAGAAACTTTCTTAGATGGGCTATGAGAATAAACAAAAATAAAATAGGAGGAAAGTATTCTCATAGCGCCTGGGATGTCTTTTGTCATTTTCTGTGTTTACACTTCACTTCTTCATTTTCAATAAAACATATTTGATCAGAAAGTCTGTAGTGGAAGCTGCAACCTGCCATAAAAACACTGAGTGGACACATCCACCTACAGTTACTCTGCCATCTTTACTGCCTGTTTACATTGGACAGATCCACCCACAGTTCCCCTTCTATCTTTAATATCTGTTGTACTATATTTGCACAAGCTTTTGCCACTATACTCAAGGACTGGACATGCACTTGGTTGAAGAGAAGTTCTGATTTGAAAGTCAGAGCTGATATCTGGTACTGTTGGCAGATACTCAGTTTTTTATTTATATATATAAATTCTTAAAGGGACATCATTTTATTGAAATAAGACTAACCTAGCCAAACTTAGCCAGAAGGAAATTGTCCAGCAGAATTTCAACAATCCTGTCTGCTAAGTGTTCCATAGTTTTTGATTTTTCACATAGGATGAATAGTAATAAAATCTAAAGTCTATAATATTGCTATTTTAATACATTTGATTTTTAAAAATACTTTCACAGTGTTATCATACAAAATGATAGTAGTCTTAAAATACTTTGGAAAATCTCATGAGTTTTTTAATGGGATATTCAAAGTTAAATTTTATTTTTGATACACAATATTAAAACAGCTTTGCCATTATGTTCCTAGGAATATCAAGTAACAAAGATTATGGGTAGTGTCAGAATCAGAACTAAAAGATGAGTCATATATTATCATAGTATTTAAATACATATCATAAACTTCTCATAGATATAATTTAAAAATATTGTTCTGAAGGCAAAGAGCATCTCTGGTTTGACTTGGCATGGAGATATTTTTCTAATTGGCCTCAATGTCTTTACCTACACAAGCATATTATGGAATGACATTATCAGGTATGGCTGTTATGAACATAGAATTCAACCTATGTCTTGAAAACCAGGTCAAGAGAGAGTTAAGAGGACAGATAAGGAAGGCTAGAATTGAATTACGTGTACAGAAGAGATGAATGTTGCTGAAAAAGATGAGGGAAGAAGGCACAAAGAAATGAAAAATGACAAATGACACATGAATAGTTAAAGGATGATACACAACATTGGAATGATGAAATTCCTTATTAATTGATAATTTGTATACTTTTATGATATATAATGTGATATTTTGAAATATGTACAGACATGGAATGATTAAATTAAGCTGAATATTATAAAAATGTTTACTTTATATAGTTAGTATGTATTTGATGGGAAATATTTGAAATCTATTCTCTTAAAAATTTTCAACCATGTAATATGAATTTAAAGACATCATACACCTTCAAATCTTTATTTTCTTTCTTCTTCTTTTTTTTATTTTTGTTTTTGTTTTGAGACAGGGTTTATTTGTGTATCCCTAGTTGTCCTAGAGCTTGATCTGTACCAGGGTGTCCTTGAATTCATAGAGTTCTGCCTGTCTTTGTCTCCTGAGTGCTGGAATTCAAGGTGTGTGCTACCACAGCCTGGCATCTTCAATCTTTTATTACTGCTGAATTTTATATGCTTTTACAAATCCCTGTGGCTTGTTATCATATCTTTTGAATGTTAGGTAAAATTTTTATAGCATACAAAAAAGATATACAGTTCTTTAATGTACTAAAAAAAGAAATAACATATCGCCCGGCAAATGCCTTTAATCCCAGCACTTGGGAGACAGAGGCAGGTGGATCTCTGAGAGATTGAGGCCAGTCAGGGCTACAGAGTGAGTTCCAGGATAGGCTCCAGAGCTACACAGAGAAACCCTGTCTTGAAAAAAAAAAGCAAAGAAAGAAATAACATATCATCCACAAAGATACATTAAAAGAACAGCTTGTATAAGCTGGGACTCCTGCTCTTTTGATGAATAATGAATGTGAAAACACTTCTATGATGTACAGGCATCTGAACTCTATGTTTTAGTACTCATTTGTTTTTTAATTTACAATATAAAAACAGTTTATTTAGTTAAATTCTTATATTGAAGCTATAACCTCTTTGTATTCATTCTTTTATTGATTTATTTAATTAATTCAATATATCCCTGAAGCTATTATTTTTATTTTTAAAATTTTAAGCTCATGTATATATATATATATATATATATATAATCTCATATATATATATATATAGTATATCATGTACATGATTTTTTTAGAAGATATAATTTATTTATTTTATTATTGTTGTTATTATTATTGTTATTATTATTATTATTATTATTATTATTATTATGTGTTTTAATTTTATACATCAGCCATGGGTTCCCCTCTCCTCCCCCCTCCTGCCCTCACCCCCAGCTTCTCCCCAGCCCCTCCCCTCCATTCCCATGTCCTCCAGGACCAAGATACCCCTGAGGACTCATTTAAACCTGGTGGATTCAGTACAGGCAGGTCCTGTCCCCTCCTTCCAGGATGAGCATGTGTCCCTGTGTAAGCCCAAGGTTCCAAACAGACAGATCATGCACTAAGGACAGGTCCTGGTCCCAGAGCCTGAGTGCCTCCCAAACAGATAAAGCTATTCAATTGTCTCACTTATCCAGAGGGCCTGCTCCAGCTGGGGGCTCCACAGCCATTGGTTCATAATTCATATGCTTCCATTCGATTGGCTATTTGTCCCTGTGCTTTTTGCAATCTTGGATTCAACAATTCATGCTCTTGCAGTCCCTCCAATTTCTCGACAGTTGGACACATAGAGCTCCACTTGGGGCCTGAATGAGGATCTCTGCATCCACTTCCATCAGTTATTGGATGAGAGTTCCAAGACAACTGTTAGGGTGTTTACACATCTGATCACCAGACTTGGTCAGATCAGGTTTTCTCTCGACCATTGCCAGCAGTCTACAGAGGATGTATCATTGTGGATTTCTGGGGACCTCTCCAGCACTCTGCCTATTCCTGTTCTCAGGTGGTTGTAGTGGGTAGCCATCCCAGCATTGGCCTGGAAGTTCCAACCCCCACTGAGGCTTCGGTAATGGTCACGCCCACAAGGCGGGGCAGAGGAGGAAGCAGAAGACCAAGGATCGGGAAGAGCTCTCTCTCTTGGTTCCCAGACTCTGGACGCTGGAGGGAGACCGAGCAGAGTTCTCAGGAGAACACCGCCGGACTGCGCTATACCCTTGCCAGACCCTGTAACCTACCCCTTCATTTGTAAGTTACCCCACAAAATAAACCTCCCTTTTAACTACATGGAGTGGCCTTAATAATTTAACCAATATGTGGTCATCATTTATCATGGTCTGTTATTCCTTGTTCTCCCTTTCTGTTCTTGATCCAGCTGGGATCTCCTGCTCCCCTAAGCTTTCTTTCCCTCAAATCATGCCCTTCATTACTCCCACTGTCGTCCAGGTTGTTCATGTAGATCTCATCCATTTCTCTGTCATTGGGTGATCCCTGGGTCTTTTCTAGGGTCTTCTTTTCTAGGTAGCCTACCTGGAGTTGTATAGCAGTCTAGTCATCTTTGTTTTACATCTAGTATCCTCCTATGAGTGAGTACCTACCATGTTTGTCCTTCTGAGTCTGGGTTACCTCACTCAGGATGATTTTTTCTAGATCCATCCATTTGTCTACAAACCTCATGATGTCATTGTTTTTCTCTGCTGAGTAGTACTCCATTGGGTATATGTACCATATTTTCTTTATCCATTCTTCAGTTGAAGGGCATCTAGGTTGTTTCCAGGTTCTGGCTATTACAAACAAAGCTGATATAAACATAGCTGAGCAAATGCCCTTGTGGTGTGATTAAGGATTCCTTGGGTATATGCCCAAGAGTGCTACAGCTGGGTATGGGGGAGGTGGATTCCCAGTTTTCTGAGTAAGTGCCATATCGATTTCCAAAGTGGCTGTACAAGCTTGCATTCCCACCAGCAGTGGAGGAGAGTTCCCCTTGCTCCACATCCTCTCCAGCACAAGCTGTCTTCTGTGGTTTTGAACGTAGCCATTCTGACAGGTATAAGGTGGTATCTCAGAGTCATTTTGATTTGTATTTCCCAGATAATTAGGGATGTTGAACAATTCCTTAAGTATCTTTCAGCCATTTGAACTTCCTCTGTTGAGAATTCTGTTTAGTTCTATAGCCAATTTCTTAATTGGACTGTTGGGCATTTTGATGTCTAATTTCTTGAGTTCTTTATACATTCTGGGTATCAGCCTTCTGTCAGATGTGGGGATGGTGAAGACCTTTTCCCATTCTGTAGGCTGTCGCTTTGTCATGTTGACCTAGTCCTATGCTCTGCAAAAGCTTCTCAGTTTCAATAGGTCCCATTGATTGATTGTTTCTCTCAGTGTCTGTGCTACTGTTGTTATATTTAGGAAGTGATCTCTGGTGCCAATGCATTTAAGTGTACTTCCTACTTTCTCTTCTATCAGGTTCAGAGTAACTGGATTTATATTGAGGTCTTTGATCCTCTTGGACTTAAGTTTTGTGCATGGTGACAGATATGGATCTATATGCAGCCTTCTACACAATGACATCCAGTTATGCCAGCACCATTTGTTGAAGATGCTTTCTTTATTCCATGGTACATTTTTGGCTTCTTTGTCAAAAATTATATGTTCATAGGTGTGCGTGTTAATGTCAGGGTCTTCAATTTGATTCTATTGGTCGACATATTGGTTTTTATGCCAGTACCAAGCTGTTTTTGTTATGGTAGCTCTATAGTAGAGCTTGAGGTCGGGGATTGTGATGCCTCCAGAGGTTGTTTTATTGTACAGGATTCTTTTGGCTATCCTGGGATTTTTGTTTTTCCTTAAGTATTATTCTTTCCAGATCTGTGAAGAATTGTGTTTGGTAATTTGATGGGGATTGCGTTGAATCTGCAGATTGCTTTTGGTAAGATCGTTATTTTTACTATGTTAATCCTGCCTATCCATGAGCATGGGAGATCTTTCCATTTTCTGACATCTTCTTCAATTTCTTTTTTTCAGGGACTTTAAGTTCTGGTCATATAGGTCCTTCACATGCTTAGTTCGAATAACCCCAAGGTATTTTATATCATTTGTGGCTATTGTAAAGGGTGATGTATCTCTGATTAACTTCTCAGCCTGTTTGTCTATTGTATATAGGATGGCTACTGATTTTTTTGAGTTTATCTTGTATCCTGCTATGTTGCTGAAGGTGTTTATAAGCTGTATCAGTTCCTTGGTTGAATTTTTGTGGTCACTCATGTATACTATCATGTCATCTGCAAATAGGGAAAGCTTGACTTCTTCCTTTCCAATTTGTATCCCCTTAATCTCCTTATGTTGTTTTATAGCTGTGGTTAGAACTTCAAGTACTATATTGAATAAGTATGGGGAGAGGGGACAGCCTTGCCTTGTTCCTTATTTTAGTGGTATTGCTTTGAGTTTCTCTCCATTTAATTTGATGTTGGCTGTTGGCTTGCTGTAGATTGCCTTTATTATGTTTAGGTACGTTCCCTTTATTCCTCAAGGCTCCAAGACCTTTATCATGAAGGCGTGTTGGATTTTGTCAAATGCCTTTTCTGAGTCTAGTGAGATGATCATGTGTTTTTTTTCCTTTAGTTTGTTTATATGGTGTATTACATTGACGGATTTTTGTATGTTGAACCACCCTTGCATCCCTGGGATGATCATGGTGGATAATTGTTTTGATGTGTCCTTGGAGTCTGTTCGCCAGAATTTTATTGAGTATATTTGCATCAATGTTCATGAGGGAGATCACTCTGCAGTTCTCTTTCTTTGTTGCATCTTTGTTTGGTTTAGGAATCAGGGTAATTGTAGCATCATAGAAGGACTTTGGTAATATACCTTCTGCTTCTATTGTGTGGAACAATTTAAAGAGTATTGGTATTAAGTCTTCTTTGAAGATCTGGTAGAATGCTGCAGTGAAACCATCTGGTCCTGGGCTTGTTTTGGTTGGGAGACTTTTAATGACTGTTTCTATTTCCTTAGGGGCTATTGGACTATTTAAATGGTTGATCTGGTCGTGATTTAACTTAGATATGTGGTAGGTATCCAGAAAATTATCCATTTCTTTTAGATTTTTTCAGTTTTGTGGAGTAGAGGTTTTTGAAGTATGACCTGATGATTCTCTGGATTTCCTCATTGTCTGCTGTTATGTCCCCTTTTCATTTCAGATTTTGTTAATTTGGATGCACTCTCTCTGTCTTTTTGTTAGTTTGGATAATGGCTTGTCTACCTTGTTGATCTTCTCAAAGAACCAATTCTTTTTTTCATTAATCCTTTGTATTGTTCTCTTTATTTCTATTTTATTGATTTCAGCTCTTCATTTGATAATATAATGGCATCCGTTCCTCCTGGGAAACTTTGCTTCTTCCTGTTCAAGGGCTTTCAGGTATGCTGTCAAGTCACTAGCATGAGATTTCCCAGCTTCTTTATGTGGGCAGTCAGTGCTATGAATTTCCCTCTTAGCACTGCTTTCATAGTATCCCATAAGTTTGGGTATGTGGTGTATTCATTTTCATTGATCTTTAGGAAGTTTTTAATTTCTTTATTTCTTCCTTAACCCATTGGTGATTCAGTGGAGCATTATTCAGTTCCATGAGATTGTAGGATTTCTGTAGATTTTTCTGTTCTGGAAATCTAACTTTAAACCATGGTGATCTGATAGAATACAGGAGGTTAATCCAATTGTTTTGTATCTGTTGAGATTTGCTTTGTGGCCAAGTATGTGGTCGATTTTAGAGAAGTTTCCATGGGGTGATGAGAAGAAGGTATATTCTTTTTTGTTTGGGTGGAATGTTCTGTAGATATCGATTAAGTCCATTTGAGCCATAACATCAGTTAAGTCCATTATTTCTCTGTTATGTTTCAATTTGGCCAATCTGTCCAGAGGTGAAAGTGGGATGTTGAAGTCTCCCACTATTAATGTGTGGGGTTTTATATGTGATTTAAGCTTTTGTAATGTTTCTTTTACATATGCGGGTGCCCTTGTGTTTGGGGCATAAATGTTCAGAAGTGAAACTTTATCTTGGTGGATCTTTCCTGCCATGTGTATGTAATGTCCTTCATCATCTCTTTTGATTGATTTTAGTTTGAAGTCTATTTTGCTGGATATTAGGATGGCTACACCAGCTTGCTTCTTGAGACCATTTGATTGGAATGTCTTTTCCCAGCCTTTTATTCTTAGGACATGTCTGTCTTTGAATTAGAGGTGTGGTTCTTATATGCAGCAGAATGATGGGTCCTGTTTTTGTATCCATCCTGTTAGTCAGTGTCTTTTTATAGGTGAATTAAGTCCATGGATATTAAGGGATTTTATTGACCAGTGATTGTTCATTCCTGTTTTTTTTTTTTTTTATTTTTTGGTGGTAGTGTGTGTGTACTTCTCTTCTTTGTGGTTGCTGCTGTGGTGTTATCTATTGCCTATGTTTTTATGGGTGTATCTGCCTCCCTTAGGTTGGAATTTTCCTTCTAGTTCTTTCTGTAGGGCTGTGTTTGTGGATAAGTATCGTTTAAATCTGGTTTTTTCTTGGAAGTTCTTGTTCAGTCCATCTATGATGATTGAAAATTTTGCTGGGCAAATTAATGTAGGCTGGCATCCATGGTCTCTTAGTGTCTGCATTATATCTGTCCAGATCCTTCTGGCCTTCAAAGTCTCCATTGAGAAATCGGGTGTTATTCTGATGGGTTTGCCTTTATAAGTCACTTGGCCTTTTTCCTTTGCTGCCCTTAATATTCTTTCTTTATTCTATACGTTTAGTTGTTTAATTAATATGTGGCCAGGAGACTTTTTGGGGGAGTCTAGTCTGTTTGGTGTTCTATAGGCTTCTTGTATCTTCATAGGCATTTCCTTCTTTAAGTTGGGAAAGTTTTCTTCTATGATCTTGTTAAATATATTTTCTGTGCCTTTGAGCTGGTATTCTTCTCCTTCCTCTATCCCTATTATTCATAGGTTTGGTCTTTTCATGGTGTCCCAAATTTCTTGGACATTTTGGGTCATGACTTTGTTGGTTTTCTTTGACTGATGAATCTATTTCTTCTACGGTATCTTCAACACCAGAGATCCTCTCTTCCATCTCTTGCATTCTGTTTGTTATACTTGCCTCTGAAGTTCCTGTTTGTTTACTCAGATTTTCTGTTTCCAGCATTCCTTCTGCTAGTGTCTTCTTCATTTTATCTATTTCCCTCTTCATGTCTTAGATTGTCTCCCTTGCTTTTTCATGATTTTCTTTCAGGGACTTATTGTTTTCTTCTGCTTTAATCGTCCTTTCCTCTAGTTTTTTATAGCGTTCTTCCCATTTTTTGTTTGTCTGTTCCTCTACTTTATTTTTGATTTCTTCTATATAAGGCTCTAGCCTCTTCATGATGTTACTTATAAGGTTGTTTTCTTCTTCTTCTTCCATTCCGTGATGTTCAGGTCTAGCTGTTGGAGAAGGGCTAGGTTCTGGTGATGCTGTATTGCTCTTTATTTTGTTGTATGTACTTCTGCCTTGACTTCTGCCCATCTCCTCTTGTGTTCGTTCTTGGTCTTATCAGTGTACTTGGTCCAGAGAGAGCTGACAGATTTAGGGAACCTCTCTCGTCCTGATGGAAACTCTGGGACAGATGGCAGCGCTGGTCCAGATGAGAGTGCTGGCCGGATAGGAGCTGGGAGGCTGGACTCTGAGTCTGGGGAAGTCCCTGGGGTCTCCTTATTTTGTCCAGATGGGAGCTCCTTTTGTCCAGATGGGAGTTCCTCTGGGCTCTGGTCCATGTACCTGGTTTTATGTTTATATTTTTATATTTATATATCAATGGAAAATTTGATATGTTAACATTACAAAACAACTCCTTAGGACTAAAAATATTCATTTATCATTTATACTCATAGTGAGTAAATTATGTGCAGCAAATTGCTGAAGCTATTTTCTAAATACTTTTACCTTTTTGTCTTTTAATTAAAAATGTAGTAAATTTATACTTATTCTAATTTACCTATGAGTTTTTGTGTATCAGTTTGCTCTGTTTTAGGTAGCATGTCTAGACCCTGGATGCATGGTAACCACAAAATGATTACAAGTTATATTATTAAAAATCAATTTGCATGTTATTATTTGGGATTATTTATAGCATAGCAATAAATTAGTAAGGACAACTGTCAAAATGTAGAGAACAATGTGTTCGAAATTTGGCTTTGGGCATAGATTTCCAATTGGTTTTATGCATTCTACAGACTTAACTCATTACATCTCACTTTCTTATGAAGAGATATGCATATTTATTCTCCTTAGCATAGAAAGTGCTTCCTCGTTATTCTGAAGAAACCTCATGGGCAGAAACAATTGCTTGAAGTGCCTTTCATAAAATGTTACCTTACATGATTCTGGGGGCTGTGATAAATTCTTCAGTGGAGAAAAGCATGACCCTTCCTTATATATTCAATAACTTTGATTTATACTTCTAGAGTTAACCCCCACTTACCATGTGACCCCATGGTCAGAGATACCTACAGGAGTTTCACCAAGAGGTTTTCATTTTCAGTACTTAGTTCACATAACTAAGAGATCTGGATGTGAAGTCACAGAATGGACGGAGCCTGGGATTAAGACATCCGTTCCTCTGTTGTCTTAACCTATTCCCGTCTATTAGTCTGCATGCCCAGACCTACATATTCCCCTATTTTAAGATAACATGTTGCCTCTCTCACACTTATAGTCATGATTTGTTATCTAGTATTTTCAGCTATAATATAATACATGATTTGTAGTGACTGCCTTATTCTTTCAAACAAACTGTACAGAGAGGTACAGTTCTCTTTTACCCTGAACAAGAGTGCTACCCCTGAAGGACCCACATGCAGGCAGAATTAGGATTCCCAGATTCACCACAAAAAGAATCTCAAGATGAGCTTGTGTGAAGCATAATTGGAAATGTATTAGTATAGACCATAAGAACAATGGATATTACAAAGTTGGGCAGAGGTAGAGATAAATAAAATCCCACCTGACAGATTGGCTTCTCCAAGAAGAACAATGATTAGATGTTTTTTTATAGTAGATATACATAAGATTTTGGTGGCCCTCAAGTTGTTCTGATGGTAGCTAAGCAATCCCTTTCTTCTTTAACATTGCTCAAACAGTGCAATTCATAGCAAGATTAAAATGTAATAAAGATTTCTTTCTGTAGACAAACTTTAAGAGAACTTGAATTCACAAGATCTAGTGTTTAGGTTTAAGTAAAGAAGAAGCACTAGAAACTCAAAACTATACATTATTCTGGCCTTAAGTAAGAAGAATTCAATTAATATTCTCAATGAGATATCATGAAAATGAATTATCATGCTAGATATGGTGGCTCATGCCTTTAATCCCAGTACTCAAGAGGTAAAGGCAAGCAAAACATCAGTGAGTTCAAGGCTACCACATCTATAATAATGAGTTCTAGCCAGGCATGGGTACATAGCAGCACCCCATCTTAAAACAAACAGGCAAACAAAAAAGCTAAAAATAAAAAAAGAAAAGGAAAGGAAAAACACATATATTCTTAATGTGCACAGTGAACTTAATCAGTGATGTTCTCTGACTGATCAGGATAGGCAAGCCAGACCCTTTTTCTTGTCCTTTCCAGATCAAGTCCCATCATTTTCCATTTCTTTATCTTGCTTCATCATAACTACATTTAATAAATGTCTGTTTTACGTTAAACTTTTCCTTTCATCATTGATTCTGAGTAGAGTTTCTGTTTCGTATGACTCTGAATAATACAACTTAGCAAAATTCAGAGGCTGGACAAGAGAAGTGCACCATAATAGAAAAGATATCTCGATGAGAAAAGAAAGGGAAAGAATGAAAAGTACTCATTATGTTGTATTCCAAGAGCAACCTGGCTAATAGTGCAGCACAGGTTGGAAATATCAAGATGACAGAAACTTGAAATTATTGGTTCCACAGCACCCATAGTCAAGAAACAAAGAAGGATGCATGCAAGATTTCTAGTGCTCAGCCTGCCCTCTAAATCTTATACAGTCCACCAGGCCCTTTCTAGAAATGGTCCCACCAAAAATAAAGATGGATCTTCTCATATTGTTTAATTTATCCAAAATTATTAGAATGCCCAGAGACCCATCTCTTACGGGACTATACATTCTCTTAAATGTCAGTCCATACTAACCATAACAACATCAAAGGAATTAAAATAAAAAAGGAAAACCAGAGATAGATAGATATATAGAGAGATATCATACCAGACTTTTTTTTTGAGCTGAGGATCGAACCCAGGGCCTTGTTCTCGTCAAGGAAACGCTCTACCACTGAGCTAAATCCCCAATCCTCTCTCTCTCTCTCTCTCTCTCTCTCTCTTTTTTCCCCCCTCCCCCCCGTGAGTGTGTGTGTGTGTGTGTGTGTGTGTGTGTGTGTGTGTGTGTGTGTCTTCTTTCATAATATATATATATATATATATTAATGTTTCAATAGTCTATTTTGGTTCAGGGAACACTCTCTGGGTGTCTTGATTTTCTGGATCATATACTTGTTCTTGACCCTGAGATATATGGCTTGAATTGCAGATGTGTCAACTAGGGTAAAAAAATGCTTCTATGAAATGTCAACAATATGATTGCCCAAAAAAGACTGGTGTAATGATCATGCCAACCTGGATGGGAGGAATTTCCAGGCCTAGACAAAGTGCTACCAGTAGCCAATGACTGAGCCATGGAAATTCAGTGTCCTCCAGAAATAAACAACACTATATGTTTTCCAAGCCAAACTGGCTAGCTCTGGAAACAAGAAGAAAGTGGTATGGACTCAGTTACCATGGTCCTGCCACAGCCTGGGTTAAGGTCCTGAGATGGAGAATGGGCTTAAGAAGAAGAAATGAAGGAGTGGCCGATCACTAGATGAGTTTCAAACTGGCAGGCCCAGAATAGCTCGATCACTCTTTATTTATGCTTCAAAAACAAGCATGTTTTTCTTTTTTCCAACTTTTACATCAAAAGATCTTTTAAACCAAAAATAATGCTCAGCATTTTGCTAATTTGGTTAAATATTGAGCCAGGTACATTCTGTCTTCACAAATGAAAAGGTGATAAACATAGGCACACAGGCCGGGTGGTAGTGATGCATGCCTTTAATCCCAGCACTTGGGAGGCAGAGCCAGGTGGATCTCTATGAGTCTGAGGCCAGCCTGGTCTACAGAGTGAGATCCAGGACAGGCACCAAAACTATACAGAGAAACCCTTTCTCCAAACAAACAAAAACACAGACACATATTCTCAAGAACTAAAATATCATTCAAAACTTAAGAAAGCCTATTTATAAAAATAGGAGTGATCTGCCCTAAACTTGAACAGTTAGCTTGAACTTCTTCAACTTCCCACCTTGGATCCTGTCAGCACTGATCAGAACAGTTCCCAGGGTCTGGAGAGATAGTGGGTATTTCCAGATAAGAAACACGAGAAGCATCAATTCCCAAAGGATTTTAGGGGAAGTATTTGAGAGAAAAACTGGGGTTTCCAGGAATGATCACATACATCCCATGTATGACTGACAAAATGACACTAAAAGCTGCCAAGAGGATCATCAATATTATGAGAGAGAAGAGAGCATGCAGGCTGCACAGTTCCAGCAGTACTCTGTGCAGTCTCAAAATCCACTGGTCCTTGCCAAGTGAGACTGTCTCCATGGACTTTGCTTCAAGGAGACCCATTGGAAAACACTCATATACTGGTCTGAAAGTAGGCCACAGAGTTCCCAAAACTCAGTAAGTTATATATCCATTTGTGTGCCTGTGTGCGTGTGTGCATGTGGGTGAGTGTGCGTGTGCGTGTGCATGTGTGTGTTTAAAACAATGATAAATACAGAACAAGAGATCACAAATTTGGGAGTGGACAGGAGATGAGTAGATGTGTTGCTCATGTATGGAGTTCTCCAAATAAAATAAAATTCTATTAACCTGTTTTCTGACATCCTAATACTGTCTTAGATACCTTGATTCCTTATATTGTCTTAAATCTCTGTAGAAACACAAATTGAGACAAAGATTTCATTATTAATAATTTGCATGGGAAGTTATCTTTATAAATGCTTGTTAGCAGTTGATCATAGAGAAACAACCTAGCTACTGTTGCATCTGGCTTAGGAAAACAGAGGAAATGCCTTGGGCCTTTTCTACCTCAGCAGAAAGGGCTTAGGGATTTTTGCAACTGCTCCCATGAGCAGTTAACTACCCCAGATGCTGGGTTTGCAGTATTCTAGTAAGAGTCTAATGATGAGAATGTATTCAGCCGAAAGGTGGGAAGAGAAAGTAGGGTGTCAGCTTGAAGCAATCTGTCCACAATTGTTGCTCTCACCATTCTGTGACAAACAGCCAGCTTTCCAAAGTCAGTACGTCACTGTCTTCCTGCCTCTTAGGCTTTTGAATTTCATCATGGGCAGTGTCAACACTTTGAAATACATAAGTCAACATTTTGCAGAATTGAGTTTATGATTTGACAAGAAGCATGGTGGTAGTGATTCAAAAATCTGAATAGAAAGAAGGTATGAAATATTCATAGTCTACTTGCTTTCACAACACCTCAAATACATTATATTGACGAAGATTTCAGCATTCTTCCTCTTTTATTGTCTCCAGTATTTGATGTGATACCAGACAGTACTTTAAATGTATATAAATTGTAAAAGCAAACACATAATGTAAATAGATGCTCATGCTTTTTAGGACTATTATAGAATGCATGTTTGTGGCTAATCATCTTGTTATTTTAAAGTTATTGAAGGTATAGAATAATAACACATAATGAATAAAACTTTACATGCATATAGAATAATGCTGTAATTAATATTTTACTTACACTACCTCAGTAAGAGAAAGAAATAGTTTATCGTCACCTGAGTAGGTACTGTAAAGGATTATTGTTAGTTAGTTTCATGTCTAGACTTTAGACAGCTATTCTTGAGTATGATGTTACATGTATAAATCAGGGTCTTCATATCTGTTGGTTCCTCATTTATAGATTTAAGTAGGTACATATTAAGAATTATTTAAAAACTTAAGTACCTTTGTTGAATATATTCAGACATCTATTTTTATTTCATTACTCCATGATTTATTCCAAATTCATTCCATTATTCTCTGTAGAATCTGATATATGAAATAACAATTATTTAAATAGTATCCACATTGAATTAATTTAAAATAATCTAATGATGATTTATTTTATACATGGTTACTGCATGAAAAAAGTGTTTCCTGGGAGATACAATACACATGTCTACTTACTCCAGATAGGAAACTCATAACAAGCCAAAGCATGGATACCACCAAAGTCCATCTTGGTGAACCAATGTGTTTTATTGGGATTATGTACAGGAATATAGGTGAGGAGATGCTTAGAGGAGCAGAAATAACTCAAAGACAACTGTGCTACTAAAGACCACCCCTGCACAGGTGACATTTCACAAAGCTAAGAACCTGGAGTACACTGCACAGCCTGTAGGCAGGTCAACAGTTTGGAAAGTGTCCCTTTCAGGTGCCTCAGTTGGTCTAAACCTCTTCTAGGCAGCTTGGCTGGTTTATGCTTCATCCAGGAAAATGTTCTGGTCTTGGGTTCTCCTTGGCAGCTTTTGAAAATCTGAGTGTCTTCTGAGCAACTCTTTGTGTCTTAATGCAACTCAGCTTCCTGTCAACTGGGAAGGTTTTTCAGTTTTATTGCTAGCTATGACAGGGAGGGCCTAGAAATTCTTGTCAGTTTTAGCAGTTTCCTGAGGCTATTTTGATTTGTTTACCTTCTTGCTAAAAGAGATTCCTGAGGAATGGAATGTTTCAAACTTGGAGTAAACAGTGGATATTTGTGTAATTTTGAGTCAAACATGATGGGATTTACTAAGGATATGTGAGCATCCTTCACTTTTGAGAGACAAATGAGTCTTAAAATAAGCTCCTTGTGAATTTTGAAGCACACACATGCATGAGTAATGTATGTTCTGTTTGTATTTATTACTTGTATATATTATTTGAGTAAATAAAAATATATATTTTGCTTGACCTAAGTTCTAATTATTCTCATAAAAGGAAAATATTATAAAAATTATCTAAAATACTATAAAGATGCCTGTGGAAATAAGGAGATGAATGCTTGGGCTATGGATTGGTATAGACTATGGATTGGTATAGAATAGACTAGCTTGACAACAATGAGGACAGGATATTTTAAAATTTTTTAAAGCAGTGAACAATGTGGCAAGTGTTTCTCTGTACTGGCAGCTCCCAAATAATGACACAGGGACTTATTATTACTTATAAAATCTTGGCTTTGCTTAGGCTTGTCTCACTAGTTCTTAAAACTTAAATTAATCCATTTATTTTAATCTATGTTTTATCATGTGGCTCATTACCTCGTTTCCTCATCTCTCCATGTTGCTCATGCTGCTTTCTCTGCATCTGGTTTACAATCCCACGTTTCTTCTTCCCTGAGTATTCTCTGTCTCCAGAAATCCTACCTAACTTCTACTTGCCTAGATATTGGCCACTCAGCTTTTTATTAAACCAATAACAGTGACATATCTTTGAAGTGAGAACCCACAAATCAATTTATAAAGGAGTGCAATGGAAAAACAGACTCAAGAATATAGAGTAAGACTCCACTACTGATCCACCTGCAGTTGTCCTGCTGTCCTACCCAAGGGCAATGAAGACCAACTGCAAAGCCACATTCTCCACCACTTTCTCCTACTCCAACCATCCAAGAGAGCACAGGACCCCTCTTCCTCATATCTTATCCAGTCACATATATAGACAAGACCATGCCCTAAGGCTTGTCACCCCAAAGTCATTGGCTGAATTCCCACAACACATTTTCACACAGTGTAAAGGAATATTCTCCAAAAAGAATATATCAAAGAAGACATCATAATTTTTCATGAAAACAGAAAGATAATGAATAGTATAAAATAACTAAATATATGAATTCTTGTTTTTAAATATATAGCAAATATCCAAGCTTTGTTCAAGTAACCCCCAGTGACTAAAGGCTCTGAAACAGAAACTTTCCATAAGGTGAATAATTTGGGTGTTGATTTCTGTCTATTTTTTTTTCCTTTTTACATTTGCCAATTTCTCATTTCTGAAAATGTCAAACAATTACAAATTAGTAGACACATAATATTTTATCTCAAAATAGATAAAATAAACATACATTTATTTCTAAGTCAATATGAAAGATTGT
This sequence comes from Onychomys torridus, assembly GCF_903995425.1. Classification (NCBI taxonomy): domain Eukaryota; kingdom Metazoa; phylum Chordata; class Mammalia; order Rodentia; family Cricetidae; genus Onychomys; species Onychomys torridus. The sequence continues at coordinate 93,548,837 of NC_050452.1, read as the reverse complement.
CAGGAATGTCATGAAATAATATATAAGAATTTGCCTGGCAAAGTCATAGGTGTCAGGTTTACATTTGGTTTATTTGTTATCTGGCTTTTTTTATTTGTTTCTCTGAACCTCATTATATTTATGTGTAAAATGAGTTTTCAATGAGTTAGAAGTCACACAGCTGATAGGATTATTCAAGGTACTTCACATAAAATATAATGCAAATGCCTTTTAGTCAACACATAGGAAAATGCTTATTTTCATGAAGGAATTTTTTTCTGTGAGACATGAGATTAATATTTTCTTTATAGACCCTAATTATCTTAATCCAACTAGGAAACCTTGAAGCCAAAAGAAAAAAAAATCATGAAAAACGTGTGAACCACAAGACATGGATAACTATGAGAGAAGGGGAAGAAGAGAGATTTTCTGGTAGGTAAAGTCCGGATGTGGAAGAATATTTGACTCTCTACTACCATTGACAGAGCTTAGGCACCTACAAGGAATTCTTAGTAGGGAAAACAAGAAACAGGGCTGGGGAAGAAACCCTGTTTTTTGCCACATAAGATATGATAAAGCTCAGAATTTACAAAATGAATTTGGACAAAAAGAAAACCTAGAATTTTCACATGTGTAATGACTAGCAAGAAAAGGATGTAAGATATAATTTAAAAAGCTATATGTGGACTTTATAAAATGATAGTGCTGAACATATGCATTGAAAAGATCAAAAACCCACAGGATTTTCTTAAATGATATTTCAAAAATCTTCTAAGTAAAATATTAAAATTCAAATGCAATATCCTAGTTATGTTATAATTGCACAAAACATGCAGATAGCTTGTTAACACGTTTTAGCTTTCTTTCCATTTTGAGGTTCACTGTGAAGGGTGGATTTTAATAGCAACAGTTACTGTGAATAAAAACAACATAATTACCATGGTGAGGGCACTAGATCCCTCCCTCAATTACTTTCACTTGTCTTTGGATAACAAGATGAGAGTTACAAAAGAAAAAAATACCTAGACTCATTTAAAAGATGAGTTGAAATTACGCTTTAAGTGTTTATTTGTTACTTTCTGATTCATTTTGTAGATGCTGTTTTATTCATATGTTTTTAATTTCCCTCTAAATGGAAAGGACTACCCAGTATTTTACTCAATTCTGATATCAGTTAAAATATGACTGAGAAAAATGTAGGTAGTTGGCAGGTGAATGAACGATACATGACCTATGCAGTCAATATGCAAAAAGTTGGAACCCATTTAGGTAAACAATCAAGTGTCCATGCTCCTTTTCATTTCAGGTCATTTTTGGACAATGTATGTAGGATCCTTTAATGTTGATATGTACTGAAAAAAATAAATTCAATTGAAAAAGAATTTAAAGTTTAAGAGAAAGGACTATTAATTCAGTAATAACTCATCCTATTATCAGCATAATAGAGTTCTTTTTATTTATTTTAATTATAATCATTTTTCCTACAAAATATTGTGATCATGATTTCTCCTCCACAAACTCCTTCCAGATTTTTCCCACTGTACTATACCTAAATTTATTCTCTTTCTTCCTCCCTTTTATAAAATAGAAGACAAATACAGATAAAACACAAAAATCAAAATCAAAACAAACAAGTTAAAGACCAAAAAGACAAAAACAAAAACAAACAAACAAAAAATACAAATGCCCAACCAGAAAAAAATGAAATAAAAAGTCCATAAAGGTAAAAAAAAAAGTGGAGTTTGTTTCTGTTGGCCAACTGCTGGGCCTGAGGCCCGCCCTGGAGTGTGGTGGATATATCCAGTGACATTCCTTTGGAGAAAACTCATTTTCCCTTTCCAGCAGGCGTCAATGGTACAATAACCCCTTTCTCTAAAATGGGAGGTTTTCACCTAAGCCATCACCTCAAGCCTCTGGGACCTGTGTGGAAGCCAGAGGTGAAGGATGAGTCCAGAGAAACAGTGTCTTCCTACAAAGGACCTATGCTTATAGAAGTCACAGAATGTGGCGGCATGCAAAGACCCACATGGCTTCAGCTAGAAAGAATCTCGGTACTGAGAGGGAGTAGCAAGCTACTGGGTTTTGCCTCTAACAAGGAAGTATCACAAAACTCTTAAGAATAACTTTTTATAATGCATCTGAGTGGTTGTCAACTTAGTTTCACACAAGTAAGGTTTCTAATCTTCTAAGGCCATAAGTCCTCTTTATTTAAATATTGAGATCAAATGTCTATAACAAAATTTTCATCCTAACCTTTTCTAAAAGTAATGCTTAATGATGTAGAATATATTATTGTTGCATCACCACTACATAACCCAGAATATATATGCATATACATGTACACATGTACATATTAATATGGAAGCTGCATCTATTACACAATAGCTCTAGTTTTCCCTAATATATGACATTAAAACCACAATTTACTTCTCTGTTTCTATGAACTTGACTATTTTTTGAACACTTTGTTTAATCAGAATCAACATTTATCTGTCTTTTATGTTGGCTATATTTGCTCATCATACTATCAAGACTCACCCACATGCATTATATAAAACATATACATCTTTTCATGGATGAAATAGTTTTTTATTGTGTGCATGTACCATATTTCCCTAGTTCAGGCATCCCATGATGGACACACAAACTTTTTCCACTCTTGACTGTTGTAAACAGTGTACAAAGATCTCTTTATTTTCTTGCTTTACCCTGTTTGGTTATACACTGAAAATGAATTTTTCATTTTTTTTTTTGCTACACATATATCTTTATATTTAAATTTCGAATTAAAAATAGCTGTTACAGATTCAATTATGTAATGTCAGGAACCTAATACATAATTGACAAAACTTACTAGCATGATCAGAATTAATTTTAATTAAATAAGGATAATCAATAATTTAAGGTGCAAAATATTACTTTCATTCATTATCAGTTTTACTCAGCATTTTAAGCATTATTATTCTATAGTTTAAACAGAAGTCAATATACAGTGATTCAGTAATGAACTCAACAGAAGTAAAGAGAGTAATGTCAACAGTATTTTTAATGCTGTTAAAAAAAAGCAAATATTTTTACTCAATAATGAGATTTATCCCCACTAGGGTTTCAACTACAAAAACACAAAGATGGGATAACAGAGATACATTCAGTCAGTAAAATGCAATGAGGAAGGATAAAGTATCACATTCCCAGGTCAAGAAATGACATGGTAGGGATTCTGGAGAAAATGTTGGATATAGCCATGAAGATTCTATCAACTAGGTAAAATTAGTACTTTCCAATTCAAAGCCAAGACTCCAAAATTAATAGTTTGATTTTTATTATATGGTAAAAATTAAACAAGCATAAAAAGAATAGGATTATTTGAGTCTAGAAGAAAATAAATAGCCCTGTGGCATATGGAGTTTCTTTAGGTGTATTTGTTTAATTACAACTCATCAGTCTGGTGCCTTCTCACAATACAAAAATTAATGATTTGCTTCCTTTCTTGTGAGAATAAACTGGATTGGTAAATTTAAAGATTTATTTTTCAGACTAGCTTCATGTCAAATGTTTTTGTTTTTATTTTTTCCCAAATGTTAATAGTAGATGTTAGAAAACTGAGAAGTTAGGGTATAACTGTTTTGGGGAAACAGGGAAAGTGTCATTCTGCAGAGAAGTCACTCTTCTGCTGTGTGCATCTGTGAGAGTTTGTCTGCACATAAAACTGTCTCAAATGAAATAAGATGGATTTGATCATTTATTAACACAGCCATAAATTTCTACCTCAACAGGATTAGTAGATGATAGGGAATGCCTTAACTCTTAAACTAATCGGCTCTGCTAAGAGTTTATCTATAGTCACCTACAGTTGAAAGCCTGGTCTTTCAGCCTGTCAATTATTATATCTTCAAAACTGAACTACTTTTAAAAAATGGGAAATCACACTAACTGGTTTCATATCATATCTGTGATGACTGGACTGGATAAAGACTGCTTTCTTCACATAAGTGGAAAGGCACAGATAAGAAAAAATAGTCAACAAATTTAATTTTCACCTTAATTCTTGGTGTATGAAAATGTGTGGAATATGGCTAATATGAAGTAATCATAGTTTATTTAAGAGGGAAAAAAGGGCCATCATATATTTAGGTCATTACTCATCTATCTTGTTAATAATTAACATTTAGCATAAACTTTGTAGTTTATCTCTATTTATCTTTTTATTTATGTATCTGTCTTTCTACCTACCTAACTACCTATCTATATAATGTATATAACAACAGTAATGGCAAAAGAGACCATGGATTTGAAAGAGAGCAAGGAGGGGTATTTGGCAGTGTTTACAGGAAGAAACAGAAGGGGAAAGGATGAAATTATGTTGTAATCTCCATAAAATGAAGTAATTAAAAATATGTGTTGTAGTTAATAAAGGTTTCTTTACTCAAGTGTCTTAGTATTAAATATTTTTAGTTGGATTTTGTTTTGCGATAGTGTCACTCTGTTGCCCAGACTGGCTGCACATTCATAGCTCTCCTTTTTCCTAAGTTTCCCAAGAGCTTGTTTTATAGGTGTGTGTGATGATATTTTATTTGTGCTAAATATGGTGATATTTTATTTCTAAGTTAGTAAATAAAGTTTGCCTGGAGATCAGAGGAAATAGCAAGCCATAACACAAAAATCAGGCAGTGGTAGCATATGCCCTTAATCTGATCATTTGGCAGACAAGGTCTCTGAGTGTTCAAGGTCGCACTAGGAAACAGAGCCAATTGTGGTGACACACTTCTTTAATCCTAGTACCAACCATAGAGACCTGGAGGTCTGTACAGACAGGCAGTGATAAGGAAGTAGGTAGCTGGGCTAAGAGCCAATGAGAGGGCAGAACAGCAAGGCAATAAAAGCCTGGGTAGATAGGAAGTCATGGAATTTTGGAAGCTACAGAGCTGGTGAGGTAAGGTGGTTGGTAGCTCTCATTATTTCCCTGATCTCTAAGGCTTTCACCCTTATATTTGGCTCTTTGCGTTTTATTTAATAAGACAATTTAGAAATTCATTACAGGTGTGAGCTGGCATGCCTAACTGTTTTATTAGAGACCCAAGTTTTCCTGTGTCCCACAGTTTCAGTCCCAAATAAACACACAAAAGCTAATATTAATTACAAGCTGTTTGGTCTATGGGCCAGGCTTATTACTAACTAGCTCACTCATCTTAAATCAACTTATTTCTATTAATCTATGTATTGCCATGTGTCTCATGGCTTTATCTCAGTTCCATTACATCTTGATTTTCAGAAAGCAGCTTGCAATATCTCCCTGACTCTGCCTTTCTTCTCTCTGTATCTTTGCTTGGATTTCCTGCCTGGCTATAACTTGTCTTTCCATAGGGCAAAGCAGCTTCTTTATTAAACAATGGTAGCAAAACATAATCACAGCATACAAAAAGACCATCCCACAGCATTTTATCATTGAATTTTATGTATTATGCTTCTTCTTATGGATGTGCCATGCTGTGGGGTATCTATCTGTATCCTGTGAATATGTGTTGCTCTGATTGGTTGATAAATAAAGCTGCATTGGCTCATGGCAAGGCAGCTTAGAGGCAGGTAGGAAATCCAAGGAAAGAGACAGGAAAGAGAAAGGCAGAGAGGCGGGAGAGATGCCAGCTGCCACCTAAGGAATAGTAAGATGCCAGTAGACTGGTAATGACACAGCCATGTGGCAAATTATAGGTTAATAGATGTAGGTTAAGTTATAAAAGCTAGCTAGCAAGAAACCTGCCACAGGCCATACAGGTAGTAATTAATATAAGCTTCTGTGTGTTTTCTTGGGTCTGAGCAGTTGTGGGAATTGGGGACGGGGTGGCAGTAAAACTTCTGACTACAATGCCATCAATATTTTCAATAAACAAATATCAGTAGTCATTTAAAAAGTGGCTTTACAAAGTCTCTTTAGCCGGACAGTGGTGGCATGTGCCTTTAATCCCAGCATTCAGGAGGCAGAGGCAGGTGGATCTCTATGAGTTTGAGGCCAGCCTGGGCTACAGAGTGAAATCCAGGAAAGGCGCAAAGCTACACAGAGAAACCCTATCTTGAAAAACAAAAGGAAAAAAAAAAGTCTTTAGGGAGAGTTTCCCAGAGTTTTTTGTGTAATTGTAGTTTTCTAGATTAATACTATTAAGATAAGGTGAAAACAGTGGTAAAGTCCCATGAAAAACAAACATCCTTAGAATTCACTCTTTTTTTTTTCCTGCTATTTCTTCATGGCAATGTCAAGTACATTACACAAATATGAAACTAACAACTTAAGACAGAGTAACAATTCTTAATCACAGTTCCCAAGGAACCAAGATTACCTCAGAAAGACAGTACTTATGCTTTGTAAAATGTTGATTTTGAAAAAAAGTTTTTCCTTAAAAAACATAATATAACATTTATTCAATATGTCTTTAATTAGTTTATGTCCCAGTAGTAGAATTTCACTGTAGCAAGTAGAAGGCTATTTTCCTCTCTTCCTAATACAAGCATACACAAAAGCAACTTAATTGGAATTAACACATAATGTGTAATGGGAGATCATAATGCCCCAACTAGAGATCATAAGCAATCAATATTTAACCCCAGTACCTACAGTCTGTCATACATTTTTTAGTTGTTGGCCAAAGGGTTTCCACAGACTTTTTGTAATTACCCGCTATAGTCAATGCTACGGATTATCCTACACAACCAGATGGTAAAGCCTATTGCTGAAGACATCACCTATTTATGATATCCAAAATGGAGAAACTGAGAAGTGATTTTCTTCCTTTAATTTGAGTAACAGTTATTAGTATTATTTTCTAATCATATTAAAGAATTAATAATGATCTGTATCTTAGCCATTTTGACAAGTGTAAATTAGAATCTCAAAGTAGATTTGATTCGCCTTTCCTTGACAGCTCAGGATATTGAACATTTCTTTAAGTGTTTCTCAGCCATTTGAGATTCCTTTATTGAGGATTTACTTTTAGATCTGAACCCCACTTTTTAACTGGATTGTTTGGTTGTGTTGATGTCTAGTTCTCTGAGTTCTTTATATATTTTGGATGTTGTTCCTCTATTGGATGTGGAGCTGATGAAAATATGTTTCCCTTCTACAAGCTGTCATTTTGACCTACTGACACTGGCTGTTCTTTGCCTTACAGAAGCTTTTCAGGTTAATGAAGTTCCATTTAGTGCTCATGCTGGTGAGCATGTGGTACAAGGGGAGCACTCCTCCATTGTTGGTGGGAATGGAAATTTGCATAGCCACTATGGAAATCAATTCCAGTGGTAGCTCAGAAAATTGGGCATCAATCTACCTCAGGACCTAGTTATACTACTTTGGGGCATATACCCAAAGGATATTCCATACTACTTCAGAGACCCTTGCTCAACTATTTTTGTAGCAGCTTTACTCATAATAGCCAGAAACTTGAAACAATCTATATATCCCTTAGCCAAAGAATGGATAAAGAATATGAGGCACATTTATACTTCCAGATGCTTAAAAACTATATATCTAAAAATATGCCAGTTTGGAGCTGGAAAGGCGGCTCAGGAGTAAAGAGCAGCACATACTGTTCTTTCAGAGGACCAGTTTGGTTTTCAGAACTCAAGTTGGCAGCTCACATGTACCTTTAACCCAAACTCCAGCCATCCAATATGGTCTTCCAGCCTTGGAGAGCATTGTACTCACATGCACATAGCCACACAGACACATAAACATACATATAATTAATAATATAACAAAATATTTAAAAACACCTGCAGAAAAAATGATACCCCTTAAATAAACCTGAATTTGAGTAAAAATTAAAGGAAAATGAAGAGATATTAAAAGCAAAGCTCCTTTATTTTTATTTTTGTATGCTTATTTTAAAATATAATGTGCATACTATATATGGTAGTATAAAAATTAGTAAAATAAGTCAATGTCACATGTTCAAATGGAGTAAATATTTGATTGTGTTCTGTAAAGCAATTTATCAAGATTTGTTGGAAAGTAAACTCATAAAATTATATATATATATATATATATATATATATATATATATATATATATATATCATAACATGGTCAAACATAAATATGATTGGGAGATTATTTATTAGAACATAAAATATGTGAATAGGATGTAAAATATTCTCATTTTGCCAAAATTTTGTGCTGTGAGATTGCATTTAGTCAGGAATTTAAAAATGTTTTATTGTTGGTGTTAGTAGATGAAAAAACCTGTTCTCATCCAGCAGTTATTACATTTGATTTTGAGTATTCTGATAAATTAGTTGTTTATAGGCTGGCATCTGCAGAAGTATATATCAGAAATATCATAGCTGAGCATCTCCATTTTCATTTACAATAGCAGAAATTTCATGAGTAGCATTACCTGGCAAGAATTATTTGTTTTAGTACACTGTCTTCACTTGATCATACCAAACATTTAAACATGTTTGACTATACAGAGAGGGTTTAATAAAATAGATCAGTTTAATGTGGAACAGATTGTATAAACTGACTTCACATTTTCAGCACTGTCCAAAACGTCAGAGAGCATATTTTGGTTTTCTTTATTTTTCATCTTATAAGGAAATATGATGAGATAATTGGCTTGTCCATCTCACCTTGGGCACAGGAGTTAAATTAGAGTACTTTCAGGTTTTTTCTGAGGGGGCAAGATGTCTTTCAGATGCCATCAAATACAAATGTATGTTTGTTTTTCTTGCATTTCTCTCCTACCTCTGTTTTTAAAATATAGCTTTAGGTGATAAACCTAATTTTGGTAATTTTTATACACCAAATTGTCTGCATTGTGCTTCATTTTAAAGTCTTATTTCTAAGTCTCTCCCAAAACTAACAAGTGTTAGATTCTGTTTTATTGAACACTTGATTTGTGTTCATATTGTTGTGAAATAGTGTTGTGGTGTTGATATGCCTCATTTTGTTTCTGTATCTAACAACAATGCTCACAAATAGAGATAATTATGCAGCATATGGATTGGAGAATTATGTTTATAAATTATTTGATGTATGATCATGGGTCCTTACTCTCTGTGCATGAGTTTTCTTATCTTAAGATTGAAGTGTTTACAGGCTTTATTGAGAAACACATCCTGGCAGCCATATGTGCTTCTTTGCATAGTGCTGCTAAAACAACTACCTTTGATTTTTTCCCCCAGATTCCAGCCTGCTTTCTAAATCTTACTAACAAATGTAATTTAGTGTAATGCTGGAGTGTCAGTGATTGATTTTACTTATATCTCGTCTACTCTTCTATATATCTATATCAAAGAAGATTAGAAACAGTTATCATTTTTCACTTATATTGTAAAAATATATTCTAGAACCTTCTCTGGCATTAACTACTAAATTTACAAATTTAATTGATTAGTGTTTACGCTTATTACTAAGTAAAAAAAAAAGAAGAAAGTAAAAAAAAAAAGAATAAGAGAACATGTTTTTGTTTTTGTTTTTCCCACCAAAATAAATACAAAGAACATAAATCTTTGAAGTTTTTGTCTGGAAACATAATTAGTATAGACAATATTACTCCATGCTCCTAGAAAATAGCACTCAGGTGTGGTTATTGGACACCGACAGTTTTACTAGTGAGAGGTTATTTTTCTCTGTCAACTTAACTGGGTCATCAGTTACTCAAATATTTGGACGACTATTATTTCTTTGTATGCTCTTAGAATAGTTCAGAAGATTAAGATTTGAATTGGTATACTAAGAAATTTAGCATGCTAGTATAAAGTGGCATCACCAAATCTCTTGGGGTATGAAAATAAAAACAGCTTCTAATAATTGCATATACAGACACACCTTGGTGATCTGTCCCACTTTTCTACAGAGCCTTATCTTTGCATATTTTGTAACTGAAAATAGTTCCTAAGAAATATAATTTTAAGAGAAAATTTTAGTAATTTATTTTTTGATTTAAGAAATAAGCTTTCTATCTGATTATATCTAAATATGTCTTTATAGTTTCAAAGAAACAGAATTATTAGCAAGGAAGATGTAGTTTTTTTTAATATAAAATCTGAAGTTTTCATTTTTTATTTAATATAATTTCTTTATTGATTCTTTGGGAATTTCACCTCATACACCCTAAGTCCACTCACCCCCAGTCCTCCTGTAATCTTCCTTCCTCCTGCAGTGCCACTCAAAAGAAAACTAAAAAAAAAAGATCAAAACAAAACAAAGCAAACAAGTAAGCAAACAAACAAACAAAAACAAGAACAAAACAAATCCCACAGCCAGCACCTCTTCCTTCACCCTGGTGGTGTTGGGAGCAGTGTGTCGTGTAGGATGCCCTGCGTCCAGTCAGCTTTACTAGCAGGCAGATGTTCACTGCAAGGAGTGGTCTTATTTAAGGGCTCTAGTTTCTGGCACACCATCACTGGATCCTTATGGAAACTCCTTTGGGCCATCCCATAGCCACCCGAGTCATGGCAGTGTCCATGCACAGGAATAGTTGTTTCTTGAGATCCAGAGGGCCCTAGGTGAGGCAGATGTTAGAGTATTTGGGTCCAGCTGTGGGCGTGGGTGTTAACCTGAGCTTTTCTGCTGAGCTTGAGGCCACACACCTCAGGCAATGGGGTGGAGCCAGCTCCCCTAAGCTCACACCATCAGGGTCAGTTCTCCTTTGCCTGTGGTGAGTAGTGGGGCCATCTTTCAGGAGTGCAAAGTCGGTGGTGGCGCATGCCTTTAATTCCCACACTCAGGAGGCAGAGCCAGGCAGCTCTCAGAGAATTGAAGCCAGCCTGGTCAACAGAGAGAGATCCACAATAGGAACCAAAACTACACAGAAAAAAACTCTGTCTTGAAAAACAACAACATATATATAACTCAGGAGTGCAAAGGTCAACTCTTCTGCTTCTCCTACTTCAGGTCCCCTGAGAGGCAGGGTCAGCTTCAGCATGGCCCTCTGGTTTCATCACTCATGGTCCCTAGGGTCCCATGAGGTGATGCAGGCCACAGATATCAAGCAAGAATGGCTTATAACAGTAATAAACACAACGGACTATTTGTACCCATCACTTACATGATAGAATTAATAGCAGCTAGATTTCTAATTAATTCAAAGATTTCTAGAAAACTAACAAATTAATGGAGGTGGCTGTTTGCTTTTCATATCATTGTTCCAAATAGAGATAGATAAGGATGATCACAGAGAACACAACTCCCAGTTGAAGCACCCCATGAATCATTTATGAGTATTTATGAGTGTCCTGAGAGAAGCCTGTTTCTACTGGAGCAAATGTTGAGGATGCTAAAGTCCAGCACAGAAACCCAACTGCAGCTGTCTGAAGTGGAGTGGGATTCAGAACTCTACAGGGAGTGTCCTGTGAAATGAGTGCACAAAGACAGAGCTCTTGTAAACTGGGGTGCACATGTGTGCGAAGACACTAGTGATGATAAGGCCAGTGAGCCTCTACTTTATGATGTGGCTTTGTGTGTGTGTGTGCGCGCACGTGTGTGTGTGTGTGTGTGTGTGTGTGTGTGTGTGTGTGTGTGTGTAAAAAGATGCCTAAATTACACAGCTAACAGATATAAAGTACTTAATTTTTTATTTTATTTAATTTTATTCAGGGCCTATTTAACTATAGTCACATTTGGGGATGGCTACTCTTGATTACAGGTCTGGAAAAGCAGAACTTAATTTACAGTGATAAACATGTTTATATGCATCTAGTTGATCAGTGCTGAGAAAGGAACTCTTACAGTGTTGCTTCTCACAACAATCTTTTTTTTTTTTAATTTTGTTTTGTTTTGTGCTTTTTTTAGAGACAGGGTTTCTCAGTGTTGTTTTGGTGCCTCTCTTGGATCTCTCTTTGTAGACTAGGCTGCCCTTGAACTCCCAGAGTTCCTCCTGGCTCTGCATCCTGAGTGCTGGGATTAAAGGCATGCACCAGCACAGCTCCACCCTAATTTTATTTCTTATGTTCATATTCTGCATAGACTATTTCAGGAGCAACACTAGTGTTTGAACTGGTAAAGTAACTGATGCAACTCAGAATGCACAAACAGGGAGAAGGGGGTGGGGATGAACTTGCATAAACTCTACAGATTTGACTGCAGTACTCCTGAGACAGAACTGGTCAATCAGAAGGTCAAAGCTATCTGTGCTGACAGTTTTATGTCACCTTGACACAAGCTGGCATCTTCTGAACTAATATCAAATCATAAAATGTCTCTGTAAGATCTGGCTATATGACATGTTATTAATTTGTGATTGGTGGGAGTGGGCCCAGATTATTGTGGATGATGTCATCCCTGGGCTGGTGGTCCTGAGTTCTACAAGAAAGCAGGCTGAGCAAGCTATGATGAGCAGTTCAGCAAACAGCCCTTTCATGGTGTGTGCATCAGCTCTTGTTTTCAGGGGTTCCCACCTTGCTTGCATTCCTGTCCTGACTTTCTTAAGTGATGGAAGAAGATGTGGAAGTGTAAAACAAATAAACCCCTTCCTCCCAACTTGATTTTAATCAAATTGTTTAATCATAGAAATAGTAAGACCCTATGTAAACATAAATAAAAAAGAATAAAAGAAAAAGATGACTCACTACTTTTCAGAATATTTATAGAGTAAAGCTTACGTCCTAATGGGAACCAAATTAATAAATAACGTATCTAAAGCTTCACAGTGGGATAAGTACTTATAAGTTTTTTTTTTTTATATTTAGTGTGGTATGTAATTTATTTTACTTTGGTATGATACTATCATTTTAGCTTGTGATCATGTTTAGAAATGGTTTAAAGCATATGTGTAGTGATATTGTGTTCCCAAAATATTGTGCACTCTAATAAACTTATCTGGGGTCAGAGAACAGAACAACCACTAGATACGGAGGCCAGAAAATGGTGGAATACCATTAATCCTGGCATGCCAGAGGCAGAAATCCTTCTGGGTCTCTGAGTTTAAAGCCACACTGGAAACAGCCAGGCATGGTAACTCACAACTTAAATCCCAGGAAGTGATGGCAGAAAGCAGAAAGGTATATAAAGCGTGAAAACCATGAAATAGAAGCTTTTGGCCTCGTTAAGCATTCGGGCAGTTCAGCTGAGATCCATTTGGATGAGGACTCAGAGGCTTCCTGTCTGAGGAAACAGGATCAGCTGAGGAATTGGCAAGGTGAGATGACTTTGGCTTGTCTGCTTCTCTGATCTTCCAGCATTCACCCCAATACCTGGCTTCAGGTTTGATTTTATTAATAAGAGCATCTAACAATTCTGCCACACATATGCAAAAGGAGAAAGTACTATATAGACAAATTATTTTATTTTAATATTGTTCTTCATATTTGCTTATGTGAGTCCACCAACAGCAAACAAATTGTAGTCAGTTAAGCATTATGAATTAGGGGTAGAGTCTTGAGGATTCCAGATCTAGAGTATTTAACTTAAGATAAATGTACTTTGATATTTTAAAAAGGTTGCTGTGAATGTTACCAACAGAAATCAGAAGGAAGAAAAAGCTCCAAGCTGGTGTGAATAACACACCATCAGTGAACTTCAGATTTCCTATCCCCGATTGCCAAAGGTGTAAATGAGCATCTGAGGCCATTGCTAATTACAGCAGTCTGCAGACAGAAGCTGCTGTTCTCAATGTAGGAAGCAAAGTGAGATGTGGCAGCGATTTCCACAGCATGCAATTTTAGAATTCTTCTCTGTGACACTGTGTATCTGATCTTACCGACCACGGCTCACAGTCACATGACTCGTCTGGAGCATTTTATTTACAACCTTTTTTAAAAATGTACACATTTATGATTAATAGCAATACAAAGATTTCTAATTAGCAACACTCTCTTGCAGTATCCCAATCCTATGATCCTAGTTAATCGGATAGTTTAAAAAATGTTATTGATAGCCTTTCAAAAACTCAAATCTTAGTAAAAGGCTACAAACTGTTTGGTTGATAATGAATTAAGCTAGGAGATTAAAACAGCACATTTGTTTTACAAAAAAAATATTTTCATATTTGATATTTTACACTTAGTCTCTCAAAATTGTTTTTACATATTTAAAGTGAAGATGTTAGAATGGCTAGTACTTGGTAACTTTTGGTGGAAAAATGATTACTTTTTTCAGATTTTGAAAATTTTTTTTCAATACAACCCAATCACAGTTTCCCCTCCCTTGACTCCCCCACAGTGTACCCTCCCCAAATCCCCCAGATTGACTCCTCTCCATTTCCTTTCAGAGAATTGCAGTCCTCCCAGTGTTATCAACTGAACACTGCATAATAAGATGCGGTAAGACTGTGTACAAACCCTCAGATCAAAGCTGGACAAGACAACACAGTAGGAGGAAAAGGGTCCCAGGAGTCGTAGACAGCCCCCACTCCCACTGTTAGGAGTCATACACAACCACCAAGCTAACAAGCATAACCTATATGCAGAGGGTCTAGAACAGACCCATGAGGCCCTGTGCTTGCTGCTTCAGTCTCTATCAGCCCCTATGAGCTCTGCTTAGTTGATTATGCAGGCTGTGTTCTTGTGTCCTCTACCACTCTGGCTCCTACAATCTGCCTTGGGTATTACTCTGTGCTGATTGGCCAGTAGCCAGGCAAGAAGGTTAAGGTAGGCGGGACAAGGAAGAGGAGAAGGCTGGGAACAGGAAGGCTGGGAGGAGACACTGCCATCTGCTGCCATGAGAAGCAACATGTAAAGACACTGGTAAGCCACAAGCCACATGGCAAAGTATAGACTAACAGAAATGGGCTAAATATAAAAGTAGAGCTAGACAGTTTAAATAATATAAGTGTCTGTATGATTATTTTATACGTGGGTTGTGGGACCGCGGGGGTTTGGTGGAACTTGGGGAGAAGCTCTCCAAATACAACAATCCTTCCTTCTCCTCTTCAGTTGGGTGCCCTGAGATGCAAGGGGAGGGACTCAATGGAGTTCTCTAATTTGGACTTTCTCCCCACCTACTGCTTGGCTGTGTGTCTCTGCATCTGCTTCTACCAGCTACTGGAGGAAGCCTTTCTGATGACAATTATACTAGGCACCATCTATGAGTACTACTTTTAAATATAAGCATGTTCACCCATTACCACCCTTTTCACTCTCCCATTCTTCCCATCCAACTTTGAGATTAATATTTTTTCTTCTTTCCCCATGAAGGACAGTTTGTATTGTCTTTTTATTCTTAGGAGTTGAGTATGCCTTGATATGTGGTCATGCCCTACCAGGGACCAGGGGCCATTTCATTAAAGAACATTTATTCTCTCTTTTTCCCAGTGGCTATTAGATACAATAACTCCTCAGTTAGTGGTAGGATATGCCAACATTCTCACATTTATGCTGGGATTTCATCTGGTTGAAGATTGTGAACTCCTGGTATATGCTGTTACAATCACTGTGAATTTCTATGTATGTCTGCACTGTTTTGTTGGAAAAATTGTTTCCTTTTTTAGCTTTTCAAAGTCCATTGTTTTCCCCCAATCCTAGCTGATATATTGGTCCATTACCAAACTGATCAAGTTTTAGCTGTCTATTTATCTGGGGAAGACAGGATATAATTTATTACATGTCAGTTTCCCTGGCACACAGTAGCCAGATATATGTTCAATTATTATTGGATCTCACCAAATTTTAGCAGTAGCATTTACCCAGTTTCATTTTACTTTTGAGGTAATGAGACTGAAAAGAGCCCTGAACAAGGGAGCCTTGTGAGTAATTCTTTACCTTTATAAACCAAAGCCATGTTTTCTTGATTAAGTTGTTCTCACTAAAATTTCTCTTGTTATAACACTTAGATCTAAGCAATGTCAAGCCATTGGTTATGAACAAAAAATTTAATAGGATATGACCACAATTGATTATCATCAAAGCATTTGCAATACTAAGAGAAGCTATGTCTTACTTCAAGTATCATGTGGTCAATGTTTTTAACCTAATAGGCTCATGAGCTCTGTATCTTAAGCTTGATTGGCCTTTGTCTTATCATACTCAACCATATTTTTTTATGAGTCTACATGCTTGCTAGAGAGATTTTTCACAGAGATGTTAACAGTTCTAAGATTCAGTTCAGAGCTTTGTACATGCTAGAACAAGAGATCTGTCATTTACATATATCCTCAGCTACATGGAAGACTTGATATTTTTTTTCATTGTATCCAAATGTGTTTTGGTTCCTCTATTCTTTTCTTTTCCAAATCCCCAAAATGGCAGTCCTCTGGCAACCAGCACAGATCAGTATTCTCAGAGCTCTGTTTCTTAATTTTCAGGATGCATTATGTGGCCAGAAAATTCCACTTGCCCATATTCTGTATCAATTACAGAGATTGCTGACATGCTAAAATCACTTCTTCCTTTCTGACCAGATAGAGGCTGAGCATTTCCTTGACATGGTATGTGAGCATTTCATCTGGGAGAACATAATGGTAAAGGTCTCTCTGAAGTCACCATCAGGTGGGGGCTAGGAGTACACATTTTTGATGCCAGTATTCTCCATTCTGAGAAAAGATATCAGAAAGTATCAGAAAAATGGTGCTCTTTTCTTAGAATTCATGTTGAACTTGATTGCTCCTGTCAAAGATGGAGAGAGAGGCTTTGACCTAAAAGAGCAGGTTGTAGACCTGAAACAGCTTATCTGTCTCACTAGTATACCTCTATTTTACAGATCGTTCCTTCTTATTCTAAATGTCACCTTTGAACTTCTAACTAATCCCTCCAACTTCTCATGAGCTTTATCTCCTATTATTTAAACTTCACAGACTATACATGGTATAATTTGAATGCCTTTTGTTTCAATGAAAATTATAGACAAAAATCAACTCTAAGTGACATGGGATACACTTGTAGCAGAACTTTATCCAGATGTTGATGGTGATTCTGTTTATTTCTTTTAAGAAACTAATATTGTTTTGAAAATTTAGTCTATGTGTCTATCACACATTCTTGACTACAGCCAACTTTAAAAGAAGTAGAAACTAGCAAGGCCCCTTCAGTCTTGCTCTTAAGTAATTATTACATTCTTTCTGTTGCTGTCATAGCTTGATATTAATGGAGGGAGTGGATGATCAGAACACTATATGCAGAAATGTGTATGCTACTAATTTAAATGGTGATTGTTCTCATACAGAGTCATCTTATCTTAATAAATGGATAACAATGCAATCTTAGGTCAAAATAAAGGTTGTTCTCATCGGATTTGTATAATCATGAAAGTGAAACTGTCCCCTCCTTGCTTCTTATATTTCTGCCGGCACATAGATAGTGTGAAATTTTAGTAAACTTGTGTCTTTGGGTAATACAGGACTACATGGAATTTATGAGCTACTAGAGTAATTTTCCTGTTGCAGTTTTCTTATAAAACATGTCAGCCTAAACACAAAAGAAACAAGTTACATAAAAATTGTATTAAAAGTTACAAAATTGTAAATTATTGTTCTCTTTTATCCTTCACTCAGCTAAGAAATTCATCAAAAGGCTACTATTTATGAACCCCTTTTCTAAGGCAAGAAAAAAATAGAAAGTCAAGATTGGAAACTCTATCTCAGCTATTTGAAATTAAAACATGCTAGAGCTGATAAAAAAGAGTAACAAAACAGGCAAAGGCAGAAGACCTGCAAAGGGGCAGACTCAAAAGGAGGTCCCATAAATAGAGCTCAGACGGTAATTGCTAAAAGAGCTCAAAAAAGGATAAGGCCCATAACTGTCACCCATGTATTCAGAGTTGTTTATTTTTTGTCCTATTCCAAGTCCTTAATTAGAATGCTCTTTTGTAATTCCCCCTCTTTTGCTTAACAAAAATAAAAAGGAACTCTTTCTCAGGACTTATTCAGGGCTGCTGAGTGTCAAAAATCCATCCAAGTAAAGTTTCTCCTCTGCTGGGAAACTTCCTTCATTTAGAGTTTGTTGCCTATATCTGTTCTTCAAATTGTTCCCAATTTAATTAAAAGTGACCTTTTGAATTGTCTACAATTGAATTTTTCTTACTGATTTTTTTCTCTCTACTTATGGAAACCAGTTCTTTGTAGTTATTCCTTTCATTATACATAATTTCTGTTTATTTTTCAGCTGGGATATGAAGATGACAAGTTCACATATTCTCTCATTGGCATCAAGCATTTCTTCTAGCTTCTTATACTGTAAGAGTGAAACATGTATTTATTAGCCTTCAGTATATTTTATTTTACATGTTCTATTGATTTCAATAAAATCATTATTACTTTGAACTAACACCACCTTTAAAGCATTTTACAAGAAAATACAAATAGAAAACATCAAAGTTGTATCTGGAAGGGCAAGATAAAATGGTTTCTAATATAATTCATACACTGAACTATCTATGCTAATACTCCTATTAGGAAATTATAATCACAGTATCCTAATCTACAAGTATGCTAATTTATATTTAAATGAGCATGGAATTGGCACATAATTCTCATTGTTTGTAGCTTAGAGTTATAGGAAGCTAAGTGATGGATAAATGGTTTGTTTTCCTACAAAAAATTTATGGAAGAAATGAATAGAACAATTTCAGAAACATTTTAAGGGATTACTGGGAAACAGTGAGAATCATAGTACCCACTACACTTTTTGAATCTGGTATGTATTGTACTAGTCTATATACAGTAATATCCTTTTATTTTTATTTATTAATTTTTATTTAAACGGAATTAAATTTTATTGAAACAATCTCAAGTTATCATAGTTAGAACCAAGGTTAATCAGAATGTCTCAGCTGACAGCAGTAGCTTCTACCCCTTTCTAGCATTTATTGTTTGGTTTTACCTAAAACTTATGAGAAGATGGGTGCTGTAGCTCCAGGAATCTCAGCATTAAAAACCATCTGTAAAGAGAGCATCCTTCTTGGGTTTTACTTTCAGTAGAAAGAAATTTTTCTTAAGCTATTCTGTGGACTTCTTCTAACATTGGATAGTAGACCTACATGTAACCCTGTTGCTGACAAATGGTCTATTATAAAAGGATCAGACCAATTAGGAGATATATCCAAGACTAGAATAAAAAAAGTACTTCAAGAATTAATATGACAAATGTTTTTGATGTACACTTATAAAAACATTATAACAAAATATGTTTGTTTTGTATTAATAATGTATACATGCACATTATTTTCTTGGAGAAAGGCTATATCTGCAAACATTGGACTTTCATCCACTTGGAAAGTCTGCACACAAAGGCGATGGCTACAGACGTGCGCTGTCATAATGTACTACACATGGATTCCTCCAGCCTCCCTGGAATGTAGACAATTGAAAAATGACAGCTTGACAAGTCTGATTTTCCCCAGCTGGAAACTTGCTGGGTCAGGATCAGAAACTTCATCCCATTCCAAAGCCAGTGTCATTTATCCCAAACTACATAGTTTAATACTGAATCCAGGATCATCTAACAGCATGTTCAAAAGTTCCATTTTTCTCTAATAAAATGATTTAAAAAAAAATAACCGTGGAACTAATCCAAGGCAAAAGTTGAAAGACTGTAAGGTTTTTCTGCTCCTTTCCAACTCTTTCCTACATTTTGTCATTGATCAAACCCTATTTAATTGAGGAGTATTTTATCTCAAAGTAAAGCACCCCAAAGATGACATACTTGGGTTTAGATTTTATTTAGACTATCCACAGGGGAAACAAATTGAGTGACTTTTAATATTCTTTTTTTCAGCAAGATGATCAAAGGCTGATGGAGGTAAGGATTTTTATCTACTTGCTGATAATTTAAGAGCACTTGGGATATAAGGATTAATACATACATTCCTTAGTCAAAATAAATAAAAATGCAGGGTGGTGGTGGCACATGCCTTTAATCCCAGCATTTGGGAGGCAGAGGCAGGCGGATCTCTGTGAGTTCGTGGCCAGCCTGGTCTCCAAGCGAGTTCCAGGAAAGGAACAAAGCAACACAGAGAAACCCTGTCTTGAAAAACAAAAACAAAACCAAAAAACCAAAAACCAAAACAAAACAAAAAAAAATTAAAACAAGGAGAATAAGTAGGCTTGCTGAGTTTTTGCAAGTTGAAAAAGACCTGACAAAACTGATCTTTTCTACTCATGAGTTTAAAAAATGTTAGATTGCTGTGGATATCGCTCTGTGTAAATACAGTTCTGATTGGCCAGTGGTCAGGCAGGAAGTATAGGCAGGACAAGAGAGAAGAGAATTCTGGGAAGTAGAAGGCTGGAGAGAGACACCGCCAGCCGCCGCCGCCATGAGAAGCAACATGTAAAGACACTGGTAAGCCACAAGCCATGTGGCAAAGTATAGACTAACAGAAATGGGTTAATTTAAGATAGAAGCAGATAGCAAGAAGCCTGCCACGGCCATACAGTTTCTAAACAATGTAAGTTTCTGTGTGCTTCCTTGGTTGGGTCTGAGCGACTGTGGGACTGGCGGGTAAGAGAGATTTGTCCTGACTGGGCCAGGCAGGAAAACTCTAGCTACAAATGGCGTCCAATGTGTTGGCAAGAATTTCCACCTAAAACCTAAGAAAAAAGATTCTAAGACGGAGCTAAAAACAGCTTCCTAATTGTCTCTCTCAAGTTAGCAGCAGCCTGCCGGTTTGAGCTACTATGGCGGGTTCCTGGCGTGTGCGTCTGACCTGCAGTGTGGCGGGAATGAGGAGTCTACAAGCACCACTTTACTCTGCTGCGTGGTAGATTTAGCCTTTGCTAGTTTAAAAAAAAAAAAAAAAAAAGTTTCTGCTCTATGCGCTGCTTTGATAGAACTGCTTCTGATAGTTAATGGTACACATGGCTCCAGACCCAGAGCTGGCAGTAAACTGTACCACTGCCATGTTGGGAAGCTGAGGTGGGTGGAGCCAGCAGCCACAGCGGCATTTCAGGCTTACAAAGATGGATATTACACAGAGAATCTGGTTTATGTTGTCTTTGGGATTTCTAACTGCAGAGAAAGATTTGATCATAAAACTGTTGAGTTAAACAAATATGTAAATTTTAAAGGTACCTTGACTTCGAAATTTGGATATAAGGATATGTTGCTTTGGAAAAGAGTCTCTGCTTTTGTTTCCACAGAAAGCCAGAGGCTGTGGATTTGTTCCAGATTAAGATATATCAGGTTGGATCAGCCAAGACCACCTGAAAGGTCTCCGATGACACCATGGCCCAGATGATCTGACATCCAGAATGGTTTCAAGGCAACTGGCTCAGAGGTTCACCCTAATGGGCTACTCTGTAATCCTAAAATTTTCTTTATATCCCCATAAGATACAGTGCCCCCCTCCAGCAGGAAGTAGTTAAAAAAACTACGCCCACATTCCCAAAATTATCAAGCTGGCTTTGGAGATGGAATTGGCTCACTCCTTCTCTAAACCCAGACATATTTCTAGAAGACAAGGTTAAGAGATTCTTGTGTCCCAAATCAAAAGAGCCCTCTGGTATGGGACAGAGAAAAACCAATATTTTTCTTTAAAGCAGGTTGATTATAAATGAGATCTCTTTCTAAAGAAGAAAGGGGGATATGATATAGATATAATAGGATGAAAGGGTAGATTAAGGAAGGAACTTATATCTAAAGAGCAACAACTTGTTTAAAATGTTTTACATTGGTATAGATTTTAGTCTATTGATACAAAGTTAAAGTCAATTTTGTTATACTATGTATATATTTCTACTCCTGTTTAAGGTATTATGTTTATATAGCTCATTTAAAATTGTAATGGATAATTAAAAATAGATTAATAACTGGTCATCTATGATAATCATACTCATAGCCATGTTAGTTAAGTCTTCTGGGTATACACAGAGATATTTCAGATAGATAGGTAATCTTCAAATACTTCAAAGACCTTCAGAATATGGCATTTAAAGTATTTTTAAAATTTAGACTTTCTGGACAGTGAGACATGTCTGCTCCTGGCAACACCGATTTACTTCAGAGAGGAGGATGGGCATTAAAGACACTTCATATGGAGTTTATCTTCACCTTGACAAAAATAGCCATTTGGGCAAGAAACTGTTCTTGCCTGGACTGCTCGATCAACTGGACATGCAGGACCCATAGAAAGGTGACCACTGAACTTTGCTTGACAAAATGGTCCTCAGGCTCCTGCTTCACAGAGGAAACTGACAGACATTCTACGGGACACTGAGAGAAGTGACCAAGAGACTCTAGCCCTGTGGGCTGAAGACAAATGCCCCAACATTACAAAGGAACATTAGGTGACTGTCCAGGCTGCCAGCTGTCTCTGTCTACCCTGCAAGACTCCCAAAAGTTGCTTACATCCTTCTCCCGGTTCTCAGGTAATATTATATCCTTCTAAGGTCTTTGATGTGGTTAAAGACTAGATAGTTATAATTTCCTCAGTTATGATAAAAGATACATTAGATATAAAACCTTAGACTCATAAATATAAGATAGATAGGATATCTTCTTTAATATTATAACTGTAATTCTTGCTTGATAATTGTTTTGTTATATGTAATTGTACTATGTAAAAGTTAAAACCTTCCTTAAAAAAAGAAAAGGGGAAGTGCTGTGGA
Organism: Onychomys torridus; assembly: GCF_903995425.1. Lineage (NCBI taxonomy): Eukaryota > Metazoa > Chordata > Mammalia > Rodentia > Cricetidae > Onychomys > Onychomys torridus. Next base: position 93,526,393 of record NC_050452.1, on the reverse strand, counting down.
TATCGCTCTGTGTAAATAAAGTTCTGATTGGCCAGTGGTCAGGCAGGAAGTATAGGCAGGACAAGAGAGAAGAGAATTCTGGGATGTAGAAGGCTGGGAAGAGACACCGCCAGCTGCCGCCATGAAAAGCAACATGTAAAGACACTGGTAAGCTGCAAGCCATGTGGCAAAGTATAGACTAACAGAAATGGGTTAATTTAAGATAGAAAAGGTAGATAACAAGCAGCCTGCCACGGCCATACAGTTTATAAACAATGTAAGTTTCTATGTGCTTTCTTGGTTGGGTCTGAGCGACTGTGGGACTTGCAGGTAATAGAGATTTGTCCTGACTGGGCCAGGCAGGAAAACTCTAGCTACATTAGATCTCTTTGAAAGTAAAACCAAGATATAGAACAAAGTCTAATACTTTAGAATAGGACAAATGAAGCAAAGAGAAGGGGAAAAAAGACACAAGAACCCCAAACAAAATCAACACACAGACTCACTCCATCACACACCCAGGAATCTCATAAAAACACTAAACTTGAAACTGCAATAGGCAAAGGGCATGTGGTATTATAAGAGGAAAAATATAAATAAAATAGAAAAATGGAATCCTTTGTATTTAAAACAAGTAGGAAACTGATGTTTGTGGTATGTGTATGGTAGACAGAGCAAGCAATTTCAGCTTGTAAAAACACTCACCAGGCATAGTGCATTTTCAAATTCTGTGCAAGAGATTCTACTTCCCTTGTCTCTAGTCCCCATCCTATATACAGTCACTATGTAGAAATAACAAGAGAAAAATCAGAAAGAAAGGAAAATGACCATAGTTACATTTTTAAGAATAGATTTCCAATTTATTTAAAGGAGGTGGATAGATCTTTAAACCCCATGAGGACTTGAATTACAGGGCCTGCACAGGTTCTAGCCAGACTGAGTCCCATCTCTGAGAGGGGAAAGTGGACATGGGCTCCTATTGCTAACCAATAAATTATGTCCAACTGATATCTTCTTTCAAAGGAAAAGAAAAAAAGAGCCAGTTTTGTCCAATGGAGTCTCACTGGTTGTATTAATCACACTAAAGGGTAACTAACCCCCAGGCCCAGCAGTAAGATGACCAACACAAAGTGAACCAATGGTATTTTTATAGACACTTTTTCTCAGATTGTTTTGTTTGGTATTTCCCTTGAATATTATGGCTTCCAATTTTGTGTTTTTATGACGTGTGTGTGTGTGTGTGTGTGTGTGTGTGTGTGTGTGTGTGTTTGTTTGTTTATGGTTTTTCTTTGTTACATCTTTTAAAAGCATTGTTTATTCCTTGTCTTATTTTCCACTTTGATTTCTAAAGACAGAGAGAAAGAAAGGTATGGAATTGGGTAGATTGTTAGATGGGGAGGATCTGGAAGAAACTGGGGGTGTGTGATCAGAATATACTGGCTAAAAGAAAATTTGTTTTTAATATATATATATATATATATTATATTATAAAGAAAGTATGATAATTGTCTAAAGAGGAAATGAATGATGTTTGATTATGTAAGGTGACATTGAGGAACAGAACAATGAAATCTACTTTTATACAAAAGAACAAGTTCTGTCATAGTATGTCACTGTATTTAGATCTTTTGATAAAATTCTTAAAAGCAGATTAGACTTCAATGAAATAATCTGGCTAAGTAATGGAAAGAAATTCTTAAAGTATATATTTGGTGTACATTTCCCAGTTCAAATCTATTTGTTATATTCATATTTACCTGAAAACTTGTCAAATAAGTTTTATTTGACACCAAATAAAGTCCAATGTTAGAGGTACTTTATGCTAAGAGAAATGAGACATCAAGTTTTAGTGTAAAGTTCTATGAATTTCATTATAATTTACAGTTTCTTAGTTTCTCTCTCTACACTTTTATTCAGACAAGGCATAAGGTTTTATTTCCCATGTTTATAAACCTTAATTACTTCTGATGTTTTTGTTCAAAGACACAGTTACTAATGCTTCTTGACATTTATTAACCATAGCTTATACAAGGTCTCACAGACTCAGTCAACCATTCATGAGCAATTCAGAGCTTTAACCTCCTAAAGTTTTATCACATCTAATTCCACATCACATATCAAGGGCAACTTTGCATCATTCAGTTTCCACAAGAGAATTAATTGGGCCTTTTAGAAATCCTGGATTTTCTGATTGTGTCCTTCCAATGCAATCTTTGAATTCTTGAATGGTAGTCTCTTTGAATGGGTTGTAAATATTTCTTTTACTTTTATTTCATTAAAGAGATTATTTAAAAACAAATCAGTAGTTTTTTCTTTAAATGTTTACAAGATGTAAACAGGAGACCCACCAGGGAAAGGACCACTCTGTTAACAAGTCTATTAATTTTACTTCAAATTTTACGAAGAGATGAGGTCATGTATGTATTGTCTATTTATTCTTGTGTGAACATGGTCAAACATCTAAATGATTAAAGGTTGGGACATGGTGTGGTTCATTATTATCCCTTAATAGCCTTTTATTGATTACAGGACTTACAGTGCTAACTTCTTTTGTTTTCAATGTTTGACACTCATGACTTCTGTTCACAGCATCACTGGAATACTACTGGTTGCCTGTACTTTGGATTTGTTACATGGTTACATTTCTTTATTGTATGTCTGTTTTTAAGTTCATTGACTGCTAATCTATTGTTCTTTCACCTGCATTCATACTATTCATAAGCTATGAAGTAGTCTTAAGTTCATTTGATCAGTTTATCAAAGTTATGTAGTTAACTTCATACAATTACTATGTTTTCCAATAGTTTCCATATAGGACATGGGGATTTAAATAATTAAAAAACACCAAGACAGATTTTAATACAGGAATTCTAACTTTGTGAATAGTAACCATCCAATGATTTTCATTGTCTTTATTTTATGTTTATTTTATAAATTAGCATATTTATATTGATAAACACATTCTAAGCACCCATGTAGGCACTGGTGATTAGGCTTAAGAAGAAAATATTAAATTTGAACATGAGTAATGTAGTTTCAGTTTAAAATGAATCAATGCAGTAAGATTTGAGAGTTGATGATAGTAGTTCAATAGGCTGAACAATGTACTCAAATTTTTCGATTGAAATAAAATCCCCACTTGGATGGCATTTGGATGTTGCTTTTGGAGGTGGTTAGTTATGGAGGGGTATGAACTTGTTTTGGAACAAGTCAGATACCCTTTGTGATAGTTTCTATTGCCAGTTTCTTCCCATTCTGCTTCTAACTTGAGGATCCGATTTTAAGCTCTTAGCTACTGGCTGCTGTCATGCCGGTTACCATGATGGTCATGGACTCTACCACCCTCTGGAACTGTGAGCCCACCATTAATTGATTTCTTCTCTTATAAGTTGCCTTGGTCATGAGATTTTTTTTTAATCACAGCAACAATAAAAGTTCCTTTACCATGTGAATATGTATATGTGAGAAGACAGTTTTCCAGACTATGAATGGAAGCCTTGCCAGGCAGAGAAATGGCAGGTGCTTTTTATGTTAACTTCTCATCCAACAGTTCTGTGGTATTGCCAGTCATTTTTAATATACTATGTATATCTTGCATATACTAAAAGTGGCATAGCAGTTTTCTGAAAACCTTAATTAGTAAAATAAATGTGCAAATACAAGAACAGAATACTACTGTTGTCTTTTTTTTTTTAAGCCACACCTTCTGAACCAAGTTTTTTACTTATAAGTTTTCTTTCCCTCATATCACATTTTGGAAAAACTGGAACCCAAATATTTTTGTCTTTTATCTATTAAGCCCTCATTTTGCTTTGTGTGGTGGTGGTGGTAGAGGTGGTAGTGGTGGTGGTGGTGGTGTGTATGTGTTAGGAAGGTTTTGTAGTACTGGTTTCTATACAACTTTTTGGAAAGGTTTTCAATGTTATTTACTCTCCTACTATTTTATTCCCTTTTTCCAACCTGCCCTCAACCTCACCTGAATTTATGCATTCTCATTCCATTATTTCCTTTTGATCCTTTACACCATTTGTTCTGGCTCCACTCCTCTAAGCCCCGCTTTGATGGAACCTTTGTAATTTATATTCTAAATCGAACATGTATCTTCACTTCAAAGTTAACATCTGAGGATAAGATAAAACATGCAGAATGTGTGTCTTTTGGTATCTGAGATACTTTTTAGTTTGTTTAATTCCCGTGACAAAGGAAACTTCAATTTACATGGATGTACAGTAGGATGTGAAGTTCTTTGGGTGTATGTCCAAAAGTGTTAGTTACTTTTCTGTTGCTTTGATAAAAATACTATGACCCAGGCATCTTAAAGAAGAAAGAATTTATTTTGCCTTTACATTACTGGAGAGTAAGAGTGCATCTGGCTGAAAGACATAGCACTGACCAACAAGGATTGTGGCAAGAACAGGAAGCAGAGAGCTCACACCTTTCACTCCAAGCACCAATAAGAGAGAGCTACTGGAGAGACTATATAGAGTCAAATACAGTCTCTATATAATACATAAATAACCACCATCAGTTATGTATGTATTTCCTCCTTCAAGACCACACCTCCAAACTTCCCCAATGTCATCAGATGGAACTGAGTATTCAAATACTTGTAGGTACACTTTTTATTCAAACTATGACAGAAGTATAGCTGTATCATGTGGTAGATTGGTTTCCAGGTATTTGTGGAATATCCACATTGATTTTCACAGTGTCTGCAATAGTTTTGACTCTCAAATGCAGTGAATAAGTGTTGCCTTTTCCTTAATCATGCCAGGATTTGTCAGCATTTGTTAGTTATTCCTTTAGATTCATACTAAGATGTTTATCATGTTTCCTCAAGTTCATACCATTTTCTACATATACATGCAGTGCTTCTCTAGTGCATTATTTGTATATTAGTCATTAATCATCATAACTCTATTTCTAAAAACACAAATAGGCATTTAATTAAAGAGAAAATGCATTCTCTTAGATTTCTATTTCTCTATATTCTGAATGTAAAAAGCTATCCTATAAACAGATAATTACAGTTATTATCTCAAAAAAATTTAATATCATCTAACACTATTAGTTAATACAACATCCCTAGTGAATATTGTTGCCTTAGTACTTAAATGGCATTTATTACTTTCTTTGCTTATCCTGCTCCTGCTTAATACCTACTTAATGATTACTCATTACATTTAATAATTGCATGCCTTTGGTTTCCTTAAAAATTACAACCCCACTCCTTCCTTTTTTGTTAGTTTAGCTTTCCAATAATTGAATGCTGCCATACAAAAAGTCCCTCAATTTGAGCTGTCCTGTATTTCCATTATTTAATTTATTACATTGTAATGAAGCAATTTTTATATATCAATGGATTTTCGAGAAACTTGAAATTATTTTGGTGATTGACTACAGAGAATTTTATATATGCTTACTAGAAAGGATCTGTCTATATCCTTGGGTTCCCCTCTCTTTCTCCATATATATATATTCTTCAACTTTGTACATGAAGCTAGCCAGAGATTATCTATCTTTCATTATGCTAAGAGGTAACTTGGTTTCTGACTCTATGCTCCACAGGTCTTTATTGGTGATATAGTTTGACTCTTCAGTGTCCTCTACAGGCCCATAAGCTAAAATTTTGTTCACAAGATTCTAACATTATTAAGATGGGATGGGACATTTAATAGGTGGGATCTAATAGAAAGAGAGATTAAGTCATGACAATTGTAGTGTTGATGAACGTATTGGAAGTCTGCCCTATCTTTTTTGACTCATAGGATTAGCATTTTTTAAAATCTCTTTAAACCACCTTCTCCCTGTCATGATTATGTGAAAGTGAGTTGGCTTAGGGTTGAAACCTCTGAAGCCATGAACCAAAACAAATATATATGCTCCATATAAATTGTTCAACCCAGGCACTGTCCAGTGTGATGAAAAGATGATGCACAACTGGTGATATCACTGATGGGATGAGTTTTTGTAGGTTCAGTATGTTCATTGCAATTTTCCTAAGAACATGAGAATATCTTTACCTGGAGTTAGAATTTTTCTTATCATAGGTAGAAGATGCATTACCCAACCAATGAATGCTGTTTACAGATAAGGAAGCTCAATTATATTATTAAATATCATGTCCAAAGACACATCATTTATATAAAGTTTTAACAAAATAATTTATACAGGCTTTCAATATATCTTTACATTTGCTTCACCTCCACTTCTGCTGTAGAATCAGGACTGTGATTGCACACTGGGTGGCAGAATTGATGAATTTAATATATCATGTTAATAATTCATCTTAAAATTATGTGGAAATTAGGTATGTGTTAATTTTAACAGATTTAAAATTTTAAAACATCTTTTAGTATCAGTGCACCAAACAATTCGTATCAATTTAGAAGGCTACTCTTTGGAATTGAAGAACACGCCTTTCTGCTGATTTGGGCATGTTACATTCTACTTGACTTATAAATGCTGAGCCAGTTTGCTTGATTTCATTTTATGGTTTTAAAACATGTTCCTACTAATTTTTATGTTTTATTTTTTGTAACTTAATTGTATTATTTAGGAGCAATGGATGAATAATTAATGATATAAGGGAAATAAACAGTCATGCTCCCTCTTCTACTGTAGTGGTGGGGGAGTGGGTAATCCAGTATTTCCCATTTCCAGAGTGACCTTGTCAATGCATTTCTTAGAGATCTTAAAGAAACAACTACATACCTGGCTATTGCCTATACTGTAGATATACTGAAGCTTTTGTAATCAGATATCTGCAAAAATATCTGGAAATGTGATATGTATTGTAGAATATACCAGTGCTTACCACAACACCTGTATCAAATTAGGGAATACCCTCAGTTTTTCTAGTAGCTAAATTATATTAGCCACCTAGGCCTTCCAAAGTGCTTTGCTGGTTCAGTCTGACCTCTCTTTACAATACGATGTAAGTATGGAAAAAAGAAATATCAAGATTATTCTGTGACTGTGTGCTCATTTTAGTGTTCAGAAAGACACTGACTTATATTGTACCAACAAAGATTTATCTATAATTTCATTTAGTATTATTATGACCATGTCTGTGAAATTTTCACCTTGTTTCATATTAGCCACAGTCCTCAGGACTAAGTCATCTCTCTAGTCTACTGACTATGCTTCATGTCACTGTGAGCTCTGAAATCTTCCTTGATGAACTTAAGAAGCAAGGCTTCATGTTTCCATGGAAGATATGGGAGAAACACAATTGTTACACACTCACTTCTGTATATCATGACTGTGACTTTGTCTCTAACCTGGACTGCTAACATCTACAGACAAAGGCTTCATCCATAAATTCTTTTTCTAATCAGCTTCCCCCCCACAAAAAAAAAAACACAAGAAGTACTTCTTATGAAATTTCTGTGGGATTATATTTTACATATTAACAACAAAGCTTCTACCTCAAGAAAAATTACATATATTTACTATATATAATTTATATATTTATCCACACTATAATAATATAAAATAAATATATACTTATACATAATATATTATATATTGAATATTTATATATAAAACAAATATATTTATATAACATAAAAATTATTTATAAATTATACAAATCTATATTTATATAGAGTAAATCATATAAAATATCTATAAATTACATATAGAATAGATTATATGAAATGTATTTATAATTATACATAATCTATAATCTATATATATTTTACCAGAGGTATACAGTATTAGGATTATCTGACCATATTTAAATGACCAAAAAACCCCTACCTTATGATAGAAAAATACTTGATATCTGAAAATAGAACAATTTTTTATGAGTTTCTTTTAAGTCTATGAAATAATGAAAACATCTGATACTGATAGAGCCTTCCTGATATTTAAAATAGATAGTGATCATGCATTATGACATATTAAGATGTTTATACAATAATTTTATTAATTATTTTTAATACTGGTTTTGTGAAAAAGCATCATCCAGTAAAAATAAAAATGACATTCCCACACAAAACTACTTTTTTTCTTTAGTGCATATTTCATATATTATAATATATCATAACACAATTCTAAACTGACAGAAATCTATAGTTTTAAGTATTACATTAAAGTTTTAAAAATAAATCTTTGATAAAGATTTACTTATTCTCACTTTATGTGTGAGTGTTTTGCTTTTATGTATGTATGTGTTCCACACAAGTCCTTTGTGTGACCTGAGGTATGATTAGAGCACTAGATCCTCTGGAACTGAAGTTACAGATGCTTGTGTGCTGGGAACTGATTTGAGATCCTTCTCAAGAGCAGCTAAAGTCCTTAACTATTGAGCCATCTCTGCAGCCCCCAGAAACCTTTTTTTTAGGGTGTAAGGAAAAACAAATAAACGAATACTGGAAGCCAAATGTGCAACATGGAGTGATGTGGCTTTACATACATAATGGAAATATGGAGTCTGAAAATAAACTGTGTGCTTTGAGGTGCATTCAGAAAGTTAAAGTAGGAATTACAAGGTCTTAGACTAGTAATTAGTTGAAGGAATCAAATCTACTCTTGAAAATATATCTGAAAAAACAGCCTGTCAGAATCCTAAAATTAAATTCTCTAATGCGTTGATAATCTGAAATTACAAGCTACACAAGTTCAAAGACTCTTGAAACAAAGGCAGAATTGATAGTTACAGCTTCATGGAATGTGCTTTATTCTCCAAGGTTTATTTAGTCCACTTTCCCAACAATGCCAGTAATTTCTCTCCAATTCTGAGTGGAATAACATTGCATTCCCTTTGGGTCTGTGTATTTATTTTGTTGGCTTTATTTATTTATTTTTATTTTATTTTATTTTTTGGTAATTTGAAGAGGCACAAACATTCAAAAACATGTTATAAACAGCTCAAAGATGTCCTTACATCATCCTTTCATGATCTTTCTCTCACTCTATTCATTATTTGTTTAATGGGGATACAATTACTCATAAATAAAAGAAGTGAATAAATAATATTGGGTATATATAGATTTTCTTCCCCCTTTTTCTCTTCTTCTGCTCCACTTTCTCTCTCTCTCTCTCTCTCTCTCTCTCTCTCTCTCTCTGTGTGTGTGTGTGTGTGTGTGTGTGTGTGTGTGTGTGTGTGTGTGTAGATTGTTAGCCTGTGAATCACTTAAAATAACAACATGAAGTTGTCTGGAGTTGATTTCTGGAATATTCTAAATGAACAAAACTCAAAAAATAATCTAAATACATATATTTTATTTTTCTCTTCTTTTAACAGCAATCTGGTTGATAATATTCCAGGAATTGTTCTAAAATATTTACAGATGAGAATTCCTTGATTCTCATGATAATGTTACATGAATAACTGATATTCTTCCCAGTTTTACCATCTCTTAAAACTGAAGTGTGCAGAGGTTATGTAGATATCCCAAGACTGAATAGGTGAAACTAGCAATTGATCTCTTGAAGGCTTACTCCACAGTCTGTAATTTTACATAACCCTCTCTCCTCACATAAACAAAAAAGAGAAACAAAATATTTGATTGTGACATACCTATATTAATATTAAACCATCCTCCAAGAGCACATATAAATTCTATGCTTCCTAAACTTTTGAATTTTGAACAAATTTTCCAAACAAATTTTGAACAATGAAATGTGAAGAATGATAGCATATATTCAACTTCTGAGTTATATTGTTCAAGACAGTGGATGCATACCCTTTATTTTTCTCCTTACTAATTCTATTCAGAATTGGGTCATTCATTATGAATAGACTCATAGCACATTCTTTTGAGTTGGAAACAATACACTTTGAATTATCTGATATTCCTCTGGCCACATTCTTATACTACACATTTAACTATAGGTTTTATATTCTTAAAATTATTCTTCCCATTTAAAACAGAAACAGGGATAATGCGATGCACCTCAGAACAAATATAAATTACGCTGAGGCTTGTATCTCTAATAATATATCCATTCAAATATATTAGTATTTCCTGTTGAAAATTCAAAAGCTGTTCAAAAGCTGGCACTGAGTTCCTCTCTGATCCAGTGGTTCCATCTTGTTTGCTCTGCCTCTAGACTAATCCAAACTTACTTCACACAATTTATTCAATAAGAATGAAAAGTGAATAACTCAGCTTTACTGTTTCCTGTCTTGTGTTTTAATCTCCATTTGTACTGGAAGTTCCTCTGAACATCCTGATATCTCCATGACATATTTCTTTCAATCAACTAAGCAAGGCTCATATGGGCTCACAAAGACTGAAAGAGACAGACTTGCGTGGGTCTCCCCAGGTCCTCTGCTAATATGTTACGGCTGTTAGCTTGGAGTTTTTGTGGGACTTCTAACTTTGTGGGTATAGGAATGTCCCATACTCTTCGGCCTGCACTTGGCAATTTTTCCTCTTATTGGATTGCCTCAAATAGGAGGGCTTTCTCCCTGTATTCTTGTATCTTGTTATGCATGCCATGTTTGGTTGTTGTTTCTTGGAGGCCTGCTCTTTTCTGAAGGTAAATGGAGGGGGAGTCAATCTGGGGAGAAGGGAGAACAAAAAGAAGTGGAGGGGTGGACAGAAAGAAAAATAATAACATAAAAAATGACAGTTTTTATCCTTTGTCCCATACATAATGGCATCCTAAAAATTTCAGTTAATATCTTTGCTAACATGTAATAGTTAGTCATGGTTAAAGTGTGTTGGATTCCATATAAGTTACAGGAAATAAAAGACATTTGGAATTCAGTAATTGCTGTTTCTAGTGACCTGGTTCTTCTTGCAGACTTAGTATCTTTACACAGATAAATGTATATATATTGATTGTATGAACATATACTAAGCCAAAAGAAACTAAGCACTTATGTCCAACTAGTAAGTAAAATATGCTTGAATTTTTCACGGTTATAATTTTTGGCTTTAAGATTTTTTTTAATGTCACTTTAATGACAATAATTATCCCTATTGACTTCAATTTAATGTCAAACACAATTTTCTTCTAATTATAAATTAGATGATCTCTGCCTAAATGTTCTGTCCAAAGTTCTATAATTATAATCAGGCTGCTCTTTGTGGCAGTTGAGAAACCTTTGACTGTCATTTCAAAGAAAAGATATGAACACTGCTCCACAAGAAGCAGCACTCTATAAATAAGTTGACATCACCAGAGTATGTTCTGCCATCAGTATGTTCACACTCAGCAACAGGTTTCAAATGTAAAAGGTATAGCTGCATATTTTTTACCATAGGATCTAAATGACACACCCGTGTGTTAACTTGCTCTACATGACATAGATTCTTACTAATGATAAATCGCTAAGTGATAAGAATATACAGATCAGCAATTTGGCCCACAATACCTCACACGATAAGGCACATCAAGAAAACATGTCCATATCTTTTCTTGAATCCATACTAGGAAGTGATTCCATTTACTATTCACTTACTTTCCTTTAAATTTAAGTTCCATTTTAACTAACATGAAGTTCACATTTCTAATGCTATAATGCACGCAAAGAAAGAAAATTCCCCAGCACTGAAAGAACAAGTAAACTGTCTCACTACATTTAAAATTTTGGATAGAAATCACTAAAAATTACATTTCAACCAATTATCTTTCTCTTGATATGTAAATAAAGCTATGTGTGTATATATAAAGTGTACATTATAAAATATAAAATAGCCAACTTTGTTATATTGGTTCAGAGTCCACTACAAACAAAAATTTCCATTAAGAGTAAATTATGCCCTGTGACACTGCTGTTTAAATCAAATGCAAAAGTTTTCTGTGATTCTCTACATGTACACTATCCTGGTTTGCTTTTCTAAACTTGACACAAGCTAGAGTCATTCACCTGGGAAAAGTAAACCTCAGTTCAGAAAATTATTCTTTCAGATTGGCCTGTAGGCAACTCTGTGGATCATTTCCTTTTTCCTTTCTACAATTTTAAATTTTACTTTTTGTGTATGAGTGCATGGCCTGCCTATATGTATGTGCACCAAGCATGTGCATAGTACCCGTGAAGTCCAGAAGATGGCATCAGATCACCTGGAACTGGAGTTACAGATAGTTATTGTACTAATTACTTTACGTGCTGTGACAAGATGCCATGACCAAGACAACTCACAGAAGGAAGGCTTATGGTTCCAGAGGGATAAGAGTTCATCACTATCACAGCATGGAAGCAAGGCAGCAAGCCTCAGAACAGATGAGTGCTCACATATTAAACTATATATAGGAAACAGAGCACAAATCAGCAATGGAGCATGCTTTTTCCAACATAAAATCCCACTCCTGGTGACATACTGCTTTCAGCAAGTCCACACCTTATTAAACCTATACAAATAAGACCATCAACTTGGAATCAAGTATTTAAATATGCAAGAATATGAAAGAAATCTCATTCAAATAACCACAGTTGTGAACACCATGTCATTGGGAGCTAGAATTAAATCCATTCAGGTCTAATGGAAGATAACCAATGCTCTTAACTGTTGAGTGTACTTGAAGTTTTCCTGTGTCCCTCCTAGCCTGTGGTCAGAACAAATCTCTCTCATTTCCCAGTCTTGCAGCTGCTTGGACCCAAGTAAACACAGAGAGGCTTATATTAATTAAAACTGTATGGCCTAATGGCTCAGGCTTCTTGCTAGCTAGATCTTACATCTTAAATTAACCCATTTCTATAAATCAAGGCAGCAAGCCTCAGAACAGATGAGTGCTCACATCTCAAACTATATATAGGAAACAGAGCACAAACCAGCAATGGAGCATGTTTTTTCCAACATAAAATCCCACTCCTGGTGACATACTGCTTTCAGCAAGTCCACACCTTATTAAACATATACAAAAAAGACCATCAACTTGGAATCAAGTTGTTTCTCATGGTGGTGGAGGCTGGCAGCATCCCCTGACTCAGCCTTCCACTTCCCAAAGTTCTCCTCTCTGCTTGTCCTGCCTATACTATACTTCCTGACTGGCCAATTAGCATTTTATTTATCAATCAATCAGAGCAACACATTCACAGCATACAGAAAGACATCCCCAGCAGTTGAGCCAACTTTCTATTGAAGCATCTTCTTGATTGATGATTATGTGTGAGGGCCCAGCTCTTTGTAAGTCATGCTATTCCTGTGAAAAGTCCTGGTCTCTAGAATAAAGCAGACTAAACAACCAAGGAGTGCAACCAAATAAGCAATATTCCTTTAAGTCCTTTGCTTCAGTTCCCTTGAGTTGCTGCCCTGGCTTCCTTGAATATTGGACTATGAACGATGAGATAAAATAAATGATTTTATCTCCTCTCCAAATCATGGTGCCTATCAATGCAATATAAAGCAAAATGGGACACACATAAAATGTAGAAATTTGTCTGTCATATTGTTAGTCTGTATGTGTTAGTGATAGGATGCTAAAAGAGAGAAGTCAAGAGACTGTATATATTGGAGAATTTTAATTTTATTTGAACTGTTAAAACATCAAGTTGTATTTTTTACAAATATTCACTTATTTTTGTATATGTGTTTGTATGCATTATAAGTGCAGATTCCTGCAGGGGCCAGAGAAGAGAGTTAGATCAGAATCTGGAGATACAGAAGGCATGAACTGCCTAACATTGGTGTTGTAAACACAACTCTAATCCTTATGAAGAGCAGGAAAGTTCTCTTAACCATTGAGATAACTCCTTGGCCACATTTTGGACTTTTAAAAAAGTAACATAGAACATAATGATGTATGAGTAAATGTTCATAAATATATGAAAATAGTATTTATAATAATCAGTTTCATAAACTTTCCTCTAAGAACTCCCTAATCTTCACTTATGTACTTGACAAATACTTAAGAAATAAAAAATTTGAGACTGTTTTTCACTCTAATTAATATCTTATTTGTAGAAGCTCACATAGGGGAATGTAATGAACATACTTAAAAATTACAAAATTCTTAATGTACATGCTTACTAGAAATCAGTTAAATTAGAGAGTGCTCATAAATCCATCTATGAGCCTTTGTGATAAAATACATAAATAAAATCTATAACTATCATTCAAAGGTCTGTAGGAAAAATATATAGGTAGGGAAGGATCTATAGATAAATGGGGAGAAAGAGAGAGAGAGACAGAGAGACAGAGACAGAGAGAGACAGAGAGAGAGACAGAGAAGAGGAAATAAGAGGAAGAGGAAAAAGGAGAAGGAAGAGGAGGAGAGAAGAGGGGAGGCTAGGAAATGGAAAAGGAGTGAGTCTGGGTAGTTCAACAATGGGTGTTTGCTTGCCAGATAGGCCGAGACACTGGAAATAGTTGATTTTACAAAACTGCATTCTTGGCAGTACCGATCTGAAGTTGAGAGCCTAGAAAACTCAATTGCTGGCCTTCAGTTCATGTTTGAAATCTAAACACATGAAATCTGATGTCAATCAAGACAGCAGCAACCAGAGTACTACTACAACAGCAGTAGACAAAATCACCAGCAAGATGTGAAGGTGGACAAAACCCAGTGGTTTTTGTCTTTATTTGGGCCACCAGTGAGAGGTCACCTACTGCTATGACCAGAGTCCTCCTCCCTTATTTGATCCTTGCAAGAATGTTCCTACAGATCTACTTAGAGTTATGTTTCTAGGTTGAATACAAAACCTATCAAGTACACAATCAAGACTATCCATTAACATGTGTACAAACAATGATAATATTAAGGTGTATGTGCAAGGTTTCTAGCTAGCATGGCATCTTAATTTGTTGTCTGATGTTTCATTCAGCCCTGAGCTCAAAATTACACATAAACCATATTCAAGCACCCGAAAAGTTCCAGGTCAGGTGGACAAGTACACATAATTCTATATCCAAGCAGACTGTTCAACTTGTGAGATTTTTTTTTTTCTTTCTACTACACTATTATATCGAACTTTACAGATAAAAATACTTAGTCTTGGGAAGTAAGACAAAACCAGATTTAAACAATACTTATCCACAAACCCAGCCCCACAAAAAGCACTAGAAGGAAAATTCCAACCTAAGAAAGTCAGATACACCCATGAAAACACAGGCAATAGATAACACCACAGCAGTAAACTCCAAAGAAGAGAAGTACACACACACTACCACCAAAAATTGAAAATAATAACAGGAATGAACAATCACTGGTCATTAATATCCCTTAATATCAATGGACTTAATTCACATATAAAAAGGCACAGACTAACAGAATGGATATGAAAACAGGACCCATCTTTTTGCTGCATACAAGAAACACACCTCAAATTCAAAGACAGACACCTCCTAAGAATAAAAGGCTGGGAAAAGACTTTCCAATCAAATGGTCTTAAGAAGCAAGCTGGTGTAGCCACCTTAATATCCAGCAAAATAGACTTCAAACTAAAATCAATCAAAAGAGATGATGAAGGACATTACATACTCATTGCAGAAAAGATCCACCAAGATGAAGTCTCAATTCTGAACATTTATGCCCCAAACACAAGGGCATCCACATATGTAAAAGAAACATCGCTAAAGCTTAAATCACACATAAAACCCCACACATTAACAGTGGGAGACTTCAATACCCCACTTTCACCTCTGCACAGATCAGCCAAATTGAAACTTAACAGAGAAATAGTGGTCTTAACTGATGTTATGACTCAAATGGACATAATCGATATCTACAGAACATTCCACCCAAACAAAAAGGAATATACCTTCATTCAGAACCCATGGAACCTTCTCTAAAATCGACCACATACTTGGCCACAAAGCAAATCTCAACAGATACGAAAAATTGGAATAATCTCCTGAGTTCTATCGGACCACCATGGTTTCAAGTTAGATTTCAACAACAACAAAAAACTACAGAAATCCTACAATCTCATAGAAACTGAATAATGCTCATCTGAATCACCAATGGGTTAAGGAAGAAATAAAGAAAGAAATTAAAGACTTCCTAGAGATCAATGAAAATGAATACACCACATACCCAAACTTATGGAACACTATGAAAGCAGTGCTAAGAGGGAAACTCATAGCACTAAATGCCCACATAAAGAAGTTGGAGAAATCTTACGCTAGTGACTTGACAGCACACCTGAACGCCCTTGAACAGGAATAAGCAAAGTTTCCCAGGAGTAACAGATGCCAGGAAATTATCAAATTGAGAGCTGAAATCAACAAAATAGAAATAAAGAGAACAATACAAAGGATTAATGAAACAAAGAGTTGGTTCTTTGAGAAGATCAACAAGATAGACAAGCCCTTATCCAAACAAACCAAAAGACAGAGAGAGAGCATCCAAATTAACAAAATCAGAAATGAAAAGGGGGACATAACAAGAGACAATGAGGAAATCCAGAGAATCATCAGGTCATACTTCAAAAACCTCTACTCCACAAAACTGGAAAATCTAAAAGTAATGGATAATTTTCTGGATAGGTACCACATACCTAAGTTAAATCAAGACCAGATAAATCATTTAAATTGTCCAATAACCTCTAAGGAAATAGAATCAGTCATTAAAAGTATCCCAACCAAAAAAAAAAAAAAAAAGCCCAGGACCAGATGGTTTCAGTACAGAATTCTACCAGATCTTCAAAGAAGACTTCATACCAATACTCTTTAAATTGTTCCACACAATAGAAGCAGAAGATATATTACCAAACTCCTTCTATGATGCTACAATTACCCTGATTCCTAAACCAAACAAAGATGCAACAAAGAAAGAGAACTACAGAATGATCTCCCTCATGAACATTGATGCAAAAATACTCAATAAAATACAGGCAAACAGACTCCAAGAACACATCAAAACAATTATCCACCATGATCCAGTAGGTTTCATCCAAGGGATGCAAGGGTGGTTCAGCATACGAAAGTCCATCAATGTAATACACCATATAAACAAACTCAAAGAAAAAAACACACATGATCATCTTACTACATGCAGAAAAGGCATTTGACAAAATCCAACACCCCTTCATGAACTGGAAAAGGTCTTCACCAACCCCACATCTGACAGAGGGGTGATATCCAGAATATATAAAGAACTCAAGAAATTAGACATCAAAATGCCCACAGTCCAATTAAGAAATTGGCTATAGAACTAAACAGAGAATTCTCAGCAGAGGAATTTCAAATGGCTGAAAAACATTTAAGGAATTGCTCAACATCCCTAATTATCTGGGAAATGCAACTTGAAAGGATTCTGAGATACCACCTTAAACCTGTGAGAATGGCTAAGATCAAAAACACAGAAGACAGCTTATGCTAGAGAATATGTGGAGCAAGGGGAACTCTCCTCCACTGCTGGTGGGAATGCAAGCTTGTACAGCCACTTTGGAAATCAATATGCTGCTTCCTTAGAAAATTGGGAATCCCTCTCCCCCAAGACAAGCTGTAGCACTCTTGGGCATATACCCAAGGAATGCTCAATCATACCACAGGGGCATTTGCTCAGCTATGTTCATATCAGCATTGTTTGTAATAGCCAGAACCTGGAAACAACCTAGATCACTTCAACTGAAGAATGGATAAAGAAAATATGGTACATATACACAATGGAGTACTACTCAGCAGAGAAAAACAATGACATCATGAAATTTTCAGGCAAATGGATGGATCTAGAAAAAAATCACCCTGAGTGAGATTATCCAGACTCAGAATGACAAGCATGGAATATACTCACTCATAGTGGGATGCTAGATATAAAATATGGATGACTGGACTGCTATATAACTCCAGGGAGGCTACCTAGAAAATGGGACCCTAAGAGAGACACAGAGATCACCCAATGACAGAGAAATGGATGAGATCTACATGAACAACCTGCACAACAGTGGGAGTAATGAAGGTCACGATTTGAGGGAAAGAAAGCTTAGGGGAGCAGGAGATCCCAGCTGGATCAAGAACAGAAAGGGAGAACAGGGAATAAGAGACCATGATAAATGATGACCACATGAGAACAGGAATAGGCAGAGTGCTGGAGAGGTCCCCAGAAATCCACAATGATATATTCTCTTTAGACTGCTGGCAATGGTTGAGAGAAAGCCTGATCTGACCTAGTCTGGTGATCAGATGGCCAAACTCCCTAACACTCATGCTGGAACTCTCATCTAATAACTGATGGAAGTGTATGCAGAGATCCTCAGCCAGGCCCCAGGTGGAGCTCCAGGAGTCCAATTGTCGAGAAAGAGGAGGGACTGTAAGAGCATGAATTGTTGAGACCAAGATTGGAAAAGCACAGGGACAAATAGCCAAACTAATGGAAGCACATGAATTATGAACCAAAGGCTGTGGAGCCCCCAGCTGGATCAGGCCCTCTGGATAAGTGAGACAACTGAATAGCTTGAACTGTTTGGGAGGCACCCAAGCTTTGGGACCGGAACCTGTCCTTAGTGCATGAGCTGGCTGTTTGGAACCTTGGGCTTACATGGGGACACTTTGCTCATCCTGGAGGGAGGGAACTGGACCTTCCTGTACTGAATCCACCAGGTTTTGATGCATCCTCAGGGGAGTCTTTGCCCTGGAGGGGATGGGAGTGGAGAGGAGGGCCTGAGGGGAGTGTGAGGCCAGGGGAGGAAGGGGGATGACAGGGAACCCATGGCTGATGTGTAAAATTGAACACAAATATAATAAATAACAAAAAAATAAAAAATAAAAAACCCAACAACAAACTGTTTTCTTTTCTTCATCCACTGCTCTTGACTCTTACAGTCTTTCTACCTTGTCTTGTGCAGCAATTGCTGAGCTTTAGCAGGGCTGAGTGTGATATGGAGGTCCCATATTGGAGTGAAATTCCAGAGTTTGTTATTCTGTATACCTTGACTACTCTGGGTCCCTGTGTTAATCATCATCTACTGAAGGATTAAGATTCTCTGGTGAATAATTAAAGCTACACTAATCAATGACTACAGTTTTTAATCAAATAATATAATTAGAAATTTGAACTGTCTCCTAGTAATTAATCAATCCCCTGAATAAATTATGTGAGATAACTATGTTAATTCATGAATTTTTCCCCTCTAAAGAACTATCATTGAATACAGTTATATTGTGACCTAATCCCTTCTAATGATAGGAATGTTGGAAGCCATGATTTCTTTCTTTTCCTTTCTTATTTTTCTCAAGACAGTGCTTCTCTGTGTAGCTGTGGCTGTCCTGGGACTCACTCAGACTGGCTTTGTGGTCAAAGATCTGCTTGCCTCTGCCTCCCTAGTGCTGGGATTAAAGACATGGGCCACCATAACATGGTTGGAACCCAAATTTTCAATCTATATTTTGAAACTAGTTTGTGACAGTTCTTTTACTTTTTCATGGCTGGAGAGATGGCCTGTGGTTTGTCTGCTGTCACTGAAGCCTTATAAGTACACTTCAGGTCTCCAGAACCCACATAAATGCCAGGTGATAATTCCAGCACTTTAAGGCAGAGACAGGTGATCCTCATAGCAAGCTACTAACATAGCCTAGCCATATCAGCAAACTATAGATTCAGTTTACAAACCTTGCCTCAATGAATAAGGTTCAGTGATATAGGTATACTAACAAATATCAAAATGGGGCCTTACACACATATGAACTTGTAAATCTACATACATATGCAACACACACATACAGATAAGAACATTAAAGAGATTACGATATTATGGACATAACCTGACTATTGAACACATCAACTCAGTAAATGAGATTACTTGATGAAAACCAAGTAATCAAGTCAATCATAATTCTGCATTTGACAGTTGGTAGTTACCAAGGGAAAAATAATCATCCCTTTAAGAGAGCTTTTCCACAAGTAGGTTTTCTGTGCTATTGTATTTTCTTGGAAGGATATATACCCAGGCATATATGCTTAGGACTAACCAGACTGGGTAGTCAATTATACAAACAAACAAAAACAAAAGACATGGAGTTAGAAGAGCCATAAGTCAGAAAAATTATTGGGAAATTTTAGGGTGGAAATGGCAAGTAAATATAATCATATTTCATTGTATGCATGCATGAAATGTCAACACAAAGTATAATTTATAGAATTCACTGTTATAGGGAAAACATTTATGCAATCTCCAATCAAAGGGAAGTTGGTTATTTCAATGCTGAGCATACATTTTTCTCAAATACATTTTGCATTAAAATTCGTTTGAACAATAGTTAGTTAATAACAGAGGTTCCAAAACATATGAAGCAAGCATTGAAGTTTCTCCTTGCATTTTGAAAACACATCTATCCTCAATGAAAATTGATAAGATTTTTAAATTATATTCTCTGATATAAAAATAAGTCATTGATTTGTGCACCTTTCAATATTCATCAGAGAAGCTTCATCCTTCAGTAGACCGTAACTTACCCAGAGGTCTGGAGTGCAGAGAATAAGAGACTTTGGAATTTCAGACCTAAATGGAACATCATCTATATCACATTCAGTCAAACCCACAGTTCAGTCACTACAACACAAGATGTGGTAGGCATATTGTAAGACTCAGAGGCAGTGCATGACTAAAAGGAAGGAGTGTTTTTTGTTTGTTTGTTTTATTTTTTATTTTTTGGTATAGTCAGACAATTTCAAGTATGAACTCACATTGGTTAAGAAAACATGGAGAATGCCTGTAAAAGCCAAGCCAGAGAATTTCCCAACCTGCAGCAGGGAGGTGGACACAAGCCCTCTCCCCATAGTTCAGATACTATTAACAAATTGGTAGCTGCTGGAAGAGGGATAGTCAGTTGACTTTAAGTGTGTATCCTCCAGTAAACTGACAGTTATCCAGTGGAAGGCCACATATCTAAGAATATATGTACTTGCCCAATTGGATCTGGTATGTTTAAATAATAAAACAAAAAGGAGATAAACCAAGTTGGGTAAGTAGGAAAAAAGAGTGAGTCTTGGAAGCATTGGGGGAAGATGATGAATATTACCAAGAAAAATGTCATTCTGAAACAATTAATTACAATATATGTAAAATATAGCCACCAAATAAAACTTGGGATTTTAGAATTATCTGTACAATGTGTTGTTTCAAAATAGTTTTACACAGATATTAACCTATATTGTTTTCTAATTCCTTTTATTACTGAATCGTGGTCTATTTTTTTCAGATCCCAACGTTGATAAATACTAATAGAAAGCAATTGTGGTAGTTTTGAATTTAATTGGTTCCCATAATCTTATAGAGAGTGGCACTATTAAATACAGCTTTGTTGGAATAGGTTTGGCCTTCTTGGAGAAGTGTGTCACTGTGGAAGCAGGCTTTGATGTCTCATATATGTTCAAGCCATGCCAAGTGTCTCAGCTCACTTCCTGTTGCCTGCATTCTAGCAAGTAAAACTCTAAACTCCTTCTCCAGAACCATGTCTGCCTGTTTGTCACCAGGTCCTACCATGAAGATAATAGACTGAGTCTCTGAACTGTAAGCCAATCCCAAATAAATGTTCTCTTTATAAGAGTTGCCACAGTCATGGTGTCACTTTAGAGCAATAGAAACCCTAAGACAGCAATGATGTTCATTAATTTACAGTATATTAACTAACACTCATGTAGAGTTTTAATAAGATATTAGTCTTTATTCTGTTATCTTGACATTTACCATGTAGAACTTTGGGAAATCCCCAAGCATTTATTTCAGCTTCTAATACGGCTTCTTCCTTTGACAAGTTCTGGAACTCACAGTGTTCTAATCTATACTGCTATTTGAGGGGATATTTGACAAAACACTGTGTAAATCATAGAATATAGGATGCAATACAACCCAGAAATTGTTTTAAGTGTGTTCGTTCATTTGTAGTGGGTACCACCTCTCACTAACAAGTGTATTCAGAAGCCCTGGACTAGTTCAAATCCAAGACAGTAGAAAGTTCACAAAATAAATGTATATTAAATTCTATTCTTTGATGACTTATTCAGAGATAAATAATATTTTCATAAACCTGAACTAAGGTAAATGGAATGATGTTGGGGTTTTCAAAGCAGAGCTAAACGCTTCTCTGAATGGTATCAGGTTTAATATAATTATCCCCAGAGATGGAGAGGAAGGGAATGACTGCTTGATAATTTATCAGAGTCTATTTAGAAATAGAAGGTTGTGATACTGAAAATGACTGTGAAAAAATATGGTAAATTTACCTTCATCTCAACCAGGTAGCAGCAGAAAATATTGCATCATGGTTACCATACTTCTTGCTGAACTACCATCATATTAGTCTACCCATTGCCCTAGCCTAATCATCTTTAACAAGACTTCAACAGGTCTAACAGACACTGATGTTGCCCATGGTTGTTCTAATACTAGACATAGCTACGTCAAAGTAAATTAGCACACAAGATTGAACTGATGTAGTTAGGAACCTAGGAAGACTGTAATAACCTGGAAGGTTTATTGGTGTTGCTGTTGGAAGAACTATTGAAGTGTATTCTACTGCCAGACTCTCACTTTCATTCCTTTACAATAAAACTCAATGAAATACTATATATTATGCCTAGGCTGCAACAGTTTTCTTACTTTACAAAGTTAGTCACAGTGTGTATTTGTTTTTCTATCTGTGCACAGGTTTCTGAGATCACTTTGGTCTGTAATAAACAGTACATCAAGTGGTATCAATTTTTGATGCATCATTGTTTTCCTGTTGTTCTTTGAAGTCTCTCAGATTTTTGCAACATTGTTTCTTAAGTACTGGTTATTTTATTTCATTTTTTAAATTTTTTTTTATTTCTACCATGCTGAAAACCTCAGTATGTTTAACTATAAGCAGAATTTGTTATGTCTGGAAACTCGTTGCTGTTATATAAAAAAATACCATATTCCCTACTCATCTGCTCTTAACTGTTGGAAGCTGCAACATACCCTTCCTGTTTTTCCTAACATTCACTCTCTCTAATCATTGAAGTTCTCAGGTGCTCAGGGTTCAGGCTTCTTTTATATTCTGGAGTCTTCATTTCCTCTGTAACTAATGAAAGATTTTTAATTAAAAAAATTAACAGTGGTGTGGAGGATAGGGGAACAGCATGAAGGAGTTAGGAAATCAGTGATTTACTTCTGCAGTGTGAGTTCCAGGTCCTCAGAACTGGCATCACATTCACTCAAACGTGGTAATCTATCTTATGAGTCCTGCTTTTAAAACTCATAGAAGATGTGTTTACTTGTTCTCAACAATGCATTTGTTAACATGTCTGGGAAAAAGACATGGCAAAATTGACAGTTTTACCCTTTGGAATTTTGGAGGGTTTTTGTATTTCCTCCTATTTTTGTTTTCTAGGATCACGTGTTCTAAAAGAGGAATAACACCTATAGTGCTATCTCCACTTAGGCTTTAGAAAATGTCTTCATATTTAAGACTTAGAAGTTCCTTTGTTGTCTGATGACATCACATGCCCTTTGCACTCAGTAATCTGAATGCTGCTTTTTGATGTCAGTTATGTCATCTCAAGATCCCCTGATTTTGGCAGCTAATTGCTGGAACTTTCTGACTTGGGTAGAACCCAGCATTTTCAGTGAAGTTATGTAATGTATTCTACATATCAAAATCTCCCATTCCGTCTTTGGTCTTCCCATACAGAACAGTATCCAAGAGCATGTTTCAATAGATGCTTGATGACAGTGATTGAAGTGTTCTCTGAACACTTTCAGCAAATGCAGCTGTCCCTTACCAATTGGGGAAAGTAATGCATGTTTGTGGTTAATGCTTTCTACTACTTACATTAAATAGCTAACTTAAAGAGGAAGATCTATTTTTTGCCAAATGAGTTTCACATTGATTACTGTATAAATGAGTTCCTTAATTTTATTTCATATGAAACAAAATTATGTTTACCACTCGTAGGTCCAATATATTATAGATGTAAGTATCCATGCTTCTAATACAAAAAGCAAAATATCATTGTCTTAGAGATTCTATTTCTGTGAAAATATAAGATGGTCATGGCAACTCTTATAATGGAAAGCATTTAATTGAGGAGGTGTCTTACAGTTTCAGAGGTTGTGTCCATTATCACCATAGTGAGGAGCATGGCAGTGTGCAGTCAGACATGGTGCTAACTACATCTAGATCAGAAGGCAGCAGGAAGTGGATTGTCTGTTACATTGAGGGAAGCTTGAGCGAAAGAGACCCTCCAAGCATGTTGAAAAGTGACCCACTTCCTCCAACAAGGCCACACTTTACTTAACAAGGTGACACCTCCTAATAGTGTCACTCTCTATGGGGGCATTTTCTTTTAAATCACCACACTCATTTAGTTTTCAAATATTTCTTATATTCTTGAGAATTGCACATGATGTATGTTCATCATATTTGCCACAAATCCTTATCTTGACTCTTCCCAGATCCACATCAATCTGTCTATGCCCCAACTTTGTGTCATCTTTTTTCTTTTTCTTTTTTTTTTCAAATTCAATAACCTACCAACTCCGGTTTTTACTGTTCATATACTTCTGGGTGTGGAACTAAACACTGTAGCTTGTCAACCTATCAGGGTCCATGCTCTTAATAAATAGACTTTCACATTTTTAAAAACCATCAACTTTCCATAGCTCTTCAGCTAGGAATGGAGGCCTATGGTCACCTTCCCCTTTCGCGATCAATCGCTCACCTCCCTCCCTGGCATGCTCCTTGGACCTTACGGGGTGTGGCAGCAACATCCCGTTTGTAGCTGTGCATCCCACTGACATTTCTCTGAGTTTTGACCAGTTGTGAGTTTCTTGTTCTAACCACGCTTTACTGTGAAACATCTTTGATAATGGTCTGAGAACTGTGCTGATGTGAGTATTATAGAGAGATATGAATTTAATACTATGCCCATTTATGAAACTAGTAGGTTCATCCCTGGTGCCTGCAAGCTCCCCAAACGTGGATCTGTGGTCAGATCTATGAAACAGACAAGTGTTTCCCCTTCTAATTGGCCTAAAATCCAATCAGAAAGTGTTTGGTTATTCCCATTACATACATGCCACCTTTGTACCCATAGGTATATTATCCCAGAACAATCTGTATTTCAGCTCACAGAGTTGGCAGATGGTTAAAACTGTTGATAATCCTACACACTACCAGTTGCTATTATAGCAACTTCCAGTACTGTGTGAGCTGATGGCCAGAAGCATCTTGATTAGGACCAACTTGGTTTCTCCATGTCTTGTGACCAATGTATGTGATGTCTTCAGGAATGCAATCTCATCATCAAGTTCTGGTGCAAATCCAAGAGGAATGGCAATAGTCAGTATTGTTTTGGAGATTCCCATATACTGATAACAACTTAAAAGGGGTTATCCCAAAACTAAAACTGGGCTTTTTATTTGGTAGGCCAGAGATTCTGGAATAAGCAAAATTTTCTTGGTAGGGTCACTTAGATTAAATTCTTTCATGTGAAGAAATATCAGTTTTAAGTATCACATTCACATTTGCAACCCTGCTGATTATTAGAGGGAAGCCCCTTCCAATTTTCCCTTTCGTTCTAGCAAAAATGCAAACAGGAAATATTTTGTATTGTGTTGATCAAGCCAATATCCTATATAAATTTTCAGAGAGGAGGATGTTGAGACACAGAATTATGTACAGCCATTTATCATACTGCTTTAGAAAATAAGAAAGAGACATTTCATTTTCAGGTCATGATTATTTTAGGATACATCCTTTGGCTCAATGCCTATCTTAAAAAATATATTATTATTTCATTGTTATGTGTTATTTTATCTGCTCTACCTATGTTCAGGAACCTGTGAAAGTCAGAAGGAACCTATGGAACTAGAGTTACAGGCTGCCATGATCTATCATGTAATTTTTGGAAACAGAATATGGGTTCTCTACAAGAGTAGTATGTAATCTTAATCATTGAGCCCTCTCTCTATCCTCTAAATCTCTATCTTTCTTGGCAGAATGACACTTGTATTACTATCAAGTATGGGTAATTTGTTTTCCTGTACTCTTTTAGTACAATTTTTTTATTTTCTTTTTTTTATTATATAAGGTAATAATTGTTTTAAGTACTTTACCTATTGGAAATGGAAAGTCCTCATTTTCTGTAAAAGAAAAAAAAAAGTAATATTTACTGAAAAGGCCAACTCTGCTGGCACACAGAAGACAAGTTGGTACCTTGCTCCAATGGTGGGATATCATACCTGGGAGCAGTCAGCTGATATATCAGAGCCTTCTGTTAAGTGGTGTTAGACAAAGGTGCATACATGTGACAAATCACATTAACAGAAACAGCATGAAAGGACAATCCAGGACAAAAAAGCCCATGATAACAGACGTGTCTTAGTCGGGTTTCTATCCCTGTGAAAAGACACTGTGACCACAAAAACACTTATAAAGGAACCATATTGAGGGGGCTCACTTACAATTGTGGATGTTCACTCCATTACATCACAGAGTGGGAACATCGGGGTGTGCAGGCAGATGTGGTGCTGAAGCTGAGAGACCTTACATATTGACCCAGAGGTAATTGGAAGTCAATTCACTGTCACACTAAGGGAAGCCTGAGCAAAAGAGACCACAAAGCCTGCCCCCTAGTGATGCACTTCCTTCAAAAAGGTCACAGTTCTTAATAATGCCATTCCCTTTGTGAGGCCATTTTATTTTCAAACCATCACAAGATGTATAGGAGTAATTTAATTATATATATTCCATCACACCTATTTTATTTTGCTGGGGTGAGAAGTTCTTGAGAATCACAGTTTGCACAAGCTAGAGAGGCAAGCAGGTACTCAACCACTGAGCTGTAGTCTTAGCCCAATAGTGAATGAATTCTCCAGGGCAGGAAGGTATTGCTCATATGTTTTTACTTTCATAGTAATAGTTTGAAAATACAGGACATATAAATGACTCCAAGGATTTGTCAATCTATTTGTGATCATCTTATCAATATTTATTTATCTATTGCAAAAGCAAGGCTTTAAATGAAATTAAAGATACTGTTAAACATCAAAGGGCTCAGACATTTGACTTTATGAACATAAAATGTATAATGACAATGATTTGGAAAATTAGGAAGACAGAATTTCAGGATTCACTGGAAGGAAATGGTATGACATAATGAATGGTATCAATAAAGAATGTTAAAAAATAGAATCCTAAACTCAAATGAGCAATTATGACAATACAAAATTTAATGAGTCCTATTACATATATTGAACACTATGATTTTTAAGCAATTGAAACACACTAATATAAAAATAGAATTATTTTTTCTTTTTCTCTTTCTTTTTCTTTTTTGGTTTTTTGAGACAGGGTTTCTCTGTGTAGTAGCTTTGCGCCTTTCCTGGGACTTGTTTTATAGACCAGGCTGGCCTCAAACTCACAAGAGATCTCCCGAGTGCTGGGATTACAGGCGTGCACCACCACTGCCTGGCAAAAATAGAATTTTTAAATATTTAAATAGTGTCTATGCCAAAATTAGTGAAAATGTCACTTTAAATTATCATCATATTATGTGGTGAGGTATATTTGGAATATAAATGAGTTTTAATGTTGAAAATCAGTTGCCATTCTTAAAATATCTTCTTATGATTATGAAAATATTCTATTTTTAAAAAAAACCTGAAGACTTTCCATTAGAAAGGGAATATCCCATGAATATTGCTGACATATTTTTTATTATGATATTTTTCACAGTTAGGACTACTAACAACTTGAACAGACTTCAACACAATATATAATACAGTTTTATTCTTTATATATAAAATTAATTAAAAATAAAAGTTAAAGTAATTCATGGAAAATAAAACTTTTGAAATACAACTTTAAGATGAAAACATTTTGTGGAAACTTCATGACCTTTCCAAAGGAGGGAACTGAAGAATATGTAATAATATTTTATATAAATACAACTATAACATTTGACAATTTAAAAATATAATGTCTATATAGACACATCAAGTTTTTAAAATATTTTGCTAAATATTTAAGTCAACAGTTTTGATATTATTATTATTATTATTATTATTATTATTATTCTGTCTTGTGTGGATC
Organism: Onychomys torridus; assembly: GCF_903995425.1. Lineage (NCBI taxonomy): Eukaryota > Metazoa > Chordata > Mammalia > Rodentia > Cricetidae > Onychomys > Onychomys torridus. The sequence continues at coordinate 93,498,515 of NC_050452.1, read as the reverse complement.
TAAGCCACATCTCTTCAGTTGCTGATGGTCATCATGCTGCTAAGAGTGTTTTCGTGTTTTGATGTGAATATTTTGTAATTTCTCTAAAGGTATTAATGAGAAACAAATTTACCTAAGCCAATTATGAATGAATTTGTCTACTTCATGCATGTTTAATTTACAAAAACAGATAGATTAAAGAATAATAATACCGCTGGGCAGTGGTGGTGCACGGCCTTTATTCCCAGCACTAGGGAGGCAGAGCTAGGTGGATCTCTGTAAGTTTAAGACCAGCCTGGGCTACCAAGTGAGTTCCAGGCTTTCAGAGTCTCCATTAAGATGTTGGGTATAATTCTGATAGGTCTGCCTTTATATGTGTTACTTTTCCTTTTCCTTTGCAGCTCTCTCTCTCTTATTTATTTATTTATTTTTTTGTTGTTGTTTTGTTTTGTTTTTGTTTTTGTTTTTGTTTTTCAAGACAGGGTTTCTCTGTGTAGCTTTGTGCCTTTCCTGGAACTCACTTGGTAGCCCACATCCACACAAGGAGAAATATGCAAACATCTAGCACTGATGTCAGAGGTTGGGGTTCTCCTTGGGGACCTAACAGAGCTTTGCACTAGATGTTTGTAGACCTGTCATGGGAGCAAGAAGAAAGGAATACCTTCAGTATGTGTAGCACTAAGCCTTGAGCTGCAATTAAGGAATCTATCAATTAGTTTAGAATTTCAGAATTAGATTGTAAGTGCTCTTTAATTCCAATTTAAAAAAAAAATGTGTTCTTAGGTCTCATGAGTCTTGTTTGATGTGTGTCTCCAGGTGTTGAATAATACTTTGAAAATACATTAGTAGCAGGGCATTTCTGACAGCTGGAGTAGCAGCTACTTTGTAAGGAGTTTGCTGTTTTTCTTATCATTTCTGCAGGTAGCAACGCTTCTTCCAACTTGGGAGAATTATGGACACTGGTGTGGCAAACAAAGGTCAAATTTTGTTTTCCATACTGCTTTTCCTTTTGTGATTCATTTTCAGCAAAAAAAAAAAAAAAATGGTTTGGGGAAAATTATTGTAAGATTTTAAATAGGTATCAAATTTAAATGGTCTGAAAATACAATTTTATTCAAAGTATAACTTCAGTAATGAAGAACAATGAAATTCTTCTTAGAAAAATGTTTGTGATCACATTCTTTCCTACCCCTTTTAAAGCTCTGCACCCAGCCAAGCAACAAATCGGTAAGGCAGTAAAATTTCTTTTCAGCATTTACCTACTAGAAACATTATTTTTTTCTCCTTTTTTTTTTTTTTTACTTTTTAAAATTAGAGATTATATTATATTTCTCCCTCCTCTTTCCTTTCCCTATATTCCTGTGGTGGTATTGTATTCCCCAAAATATTGTGCACCCTAATAAACTTATCTGGGGTCAAAGAACAGAACAGCCACTAGATACAGAGGCTAGAAAATGTTGGCACTCACAACTTTAATCCTAGCATTCCAGAGGTAGAAATCCCTCTGGATCTCTGTGAATTCAAGGCTACTCTGGAAACAGCCAGGGATGCCTTTAATCCCAAGAAGTGTACCTTTAATCCCAGGGAGTGACTGCAGAAAGATAAAGATATACATAAGGTGCAAAGACCAGAAACTAGAAGCTTTTGGCTGGTTATACAGTCAGGCTTTCGAGAAGCAGTTCAGCTGAGATTCATTTGGGTAATTACTCAGAGGCTTCCAGTCTGAGGAAACAGGATCAGCTGAGGAATTGGCAAGGTGAGGTAGCTGTGGCTTGTTCTGCTTCTCTGATCTCCCAGCATTCACCCCAATACCAGGCCCTGAGTTTGTTTTTAATAACAAGACCATTTAAGATTCTTGCTACATATACCTCCTTGCTGTCTTTCAAATTCATGGCCTCTTTTTCATTATTGCTTCATGCACATATGCACATGTGTATACATACATATTCCTAAATATAAACTGTTAAGTCCATATAATGTCACATGTAAAAATCCTTTAAGGGTTGACCAATTGGTATTGGGTAACCAATCGCTGTGCTTTTTCCTGGGAAAGACTGTTTCTCCCACTCCCAGCATTCCTCAATTGTCTGTAGTTGTTTGTGTAGGGTTGAGGCCTCACGGCATTTCCCTTGTCTGCTGCTGTGGATATCACTCTGTGTAAATAAAGTTCTGATTGGCCAGTGGCCAGGCAGGAAGTATAGGCGGGACAAGAGAGAAGAGAATTCTGGGAGGAGGAAGGCTGGGTAGAGGAGACACTGCCAGCCACTGCCATGAAAAGCAACATGTAAAGACATTGGTAAGCCACAAGCCATGTGGCAAAGTATAGACTAACAGAAATGGGTTAATTTAAGATAGAAGAAGCAGATAACAAGAAGCCTGCCACGGCCATACAGTTTCTAAACAATGTAAGTTTCTGTGTGCTTTCTTGGTTGGGTCTGAGCGACTGTGGGACTGGTGGGTAAGAGAGATTTGTCCTGACTGGGCCAGGCAGGAAAACTCTAACTACAGTCTGCACTAACATGTCTCTTTGTGTTGTCCCTGTTTGTACAATCATACTGTTCAGGTTGAAGAATTTTGTTTCTAATGTTACTAGGAGATACAATCTCACAACAAACTCCCTGATTCTCTGGCCCTCACACTCTTTCTAATTTTTCTTTTGCTATGTTTTCTGAGGCTCAAGTGGTAAGAGTGTTTTGTATATTTATCCATTCCTTTGGGCCTAAGCTCCATCAGTCTGTATTTTGATTGGTTGTGGTTTTCTGTAGCTGTTTCTGTCTGTTGAAAGAGACATTTCCTTTATGTGAGGTAAAGGCTACACTATTTGTAGGTATAAGGATGAGTGTTTAGATTGTTTGGGGATTTTGCTGGTTGAGTAAAGCAGGGGGTGTATATTCTCCTCCAGTAACCATGACTTCACTAGAACTGAGTAGTTTGGTAGGTCCCCAGTCCTCCGCATGGTCTCCTTCTTGTTGAGTGCGTCTAAAGTCCAATTAGAGATCTGTTGGTTACCATTATGTGTGCATAACTGATTTGTATTCTTATCTATTTACAGTAACTCCTTTACACTAGTTTAGAACACAGAGAAGCTGAATCCCTTCCAACTGAAAGCCTCACTCAGGTAGAGGAAAATGAGCATACTCTGCTGACAAGATACAATAATCTGGAAGACAGAAGGACCACTGATAGCGAAGAATATACACAGTGCTAACGGCTGAAGTGATATCAATAGAATCTTGAAATCCAGTGATGTTTAGAGGCTAGTGCATATTTTACTTTTATAAGATGAATTCATGAATCTTGCATTCAGAACCACAAGTGAACAGCACAGTGGTTCTTAGGCTGCATGGACAGCAGCATCTGCTGTTTTTGTATGTTTTTCTTCAATATTTATTAATAGACCCCGTGGAAGAAAACTCATAAATAAATTTGACAGTTGAGTCTTTTTTTAAACTTTTGTCCTTGCAAGACTGCTTCGTTTTCTTTTTCTTCTGGTTCTCTGAATAAAATTGCCAATGAAACTTAAATATGAATTTTCAATTTCAAATACTTGAGAATCAGAAGGACTTTGTGTTCCTTACTCTGGGGTTCTTCACACACAGTAATTACTTTGGTGAGACCTTTTCATTTTTGTTTGTTTGTTTGTTTGTGTTTGTTGTTTGTTTATTTTGGGTAACAATCCAATCTTTTCTTAATGAAAGTTTGGTTTCAAATATGTCAGCTCTAATATTAAAGGGAAAGTAAATATTTGTACTCAGATTTTATAATTCTTCATGGGTTATGAGTATGTTATTTACTTACATTTTCATTCCAACAGCACGTAATAACAGAAACTTAGCATCCAGTTACAGCTTTCTATTGCAACCAAATTAAATTTGTTAGTGAAAATGAAAGATAGAAGTGGGATATGACTATTAGGAATTTTTTTAAAAAAGCAGCAAGGTATGCCTGGAGGGTCTATGAGATATCTGTGATTATATATAAGTACTGACTTTTACCATCTACAAGAAATTGTTGATTTTTAAATAAACAAACAAATCACTTTGGTCAAGCTGTTACACACAGGAGACGCTTAAGGACAGCTTAGAAAATAGATCATTGTTTTAAGGAACTCAGGGTTTATATAGAGCAAAAGAAGCAATTAAGCTTGATGGAATTCCAATAATTTATATCTACAAACTATGTCTCAAATAAACTGATCTGTGCCACTTTCACTTTCTCCATCTAAATGCAAACAACTACCTCCTTGCCCAGCACAGAGTCCTCTTCAAAAGAAACTATTTAGCCCTATGCAGTCTGGGTTGGGATCCAGGGAGCCACCTTTGGAAAAGCAAATCAGGTAACAGTGCTTTTTATCTCTGTCAGATTATTAATTCTGCTTAAATCTAAAATTCTTAGCTTACAGGGTTTGAGAGAACTTACTTCTGATTCATCCCTGCATCTCAGCTCATGAATCGCCTCAGCCAGTTTAAATGTTTATGACATTTTAGTCTCTTTTATCTTCTCCTATTAGCTCTAAACTACATCCAGCGCTCTTTTGCCTCAGGCGTTTGTGCTTTCTCTTCCCTTGATGTGGACTATTCCTGCTGTTTTCTCATGTAGACTGCTTCACATGTGGCTGCAGAACTGATGAAACTACACTCTTTAGAAAGCCTCTTCTTGACTGGTGTGTTTAAAATAGGCCCAACGTATGGGCATAGACTGTACTTCAGACCTACTATCTGGACAGCAAGCATCCACCACCCTAGACTATTTCCTTACTAAGCTGATACCAGCCTACTTGGTAAGGTACTTGTTATAGTCTAATGATGTATTTGGAAAACTTAACTATTTAATAGCTACTTTATTCTTTCCATTAAGTATGGGAAGTATATACTCTATTTCCCAGAGCCAACATATAACAGTTAAAATATATCTGCTAAACTATTTTTATTGACTCATAAAGCAAAAACATGAAAATGTAACAGATAACCTGTTAAAAACCAGGAATTCAACAAGCAGCACAAAGGTTCCTAACCATTAAGTAACTCTCAGTTCAATAGAGAAAAAGAAAACATGGATGCAGGTAATATAATAATTAGTGTAATGAACACTATACTAGAGGAAAGGAACAGTTGCATAAAATTGACCTTAGCAGAATAAATCCTTTTTCATATGCAAAATAATGCTTACCATCTATCTTTCATGAAAGGGAGTTTTCCTAAATTTCCTAAATTCCATAAAACCTTTAAGGGGTATTTAAATTCTGAACATCTCTGGTTGCTAGAAGCAATGTACTTGCTCTTCGGGAATGTAAAAATGGTTTAACTGCAGTGCAGTGTAAAAGAGTAAACACACACACACATTGATAGTGATATTTCAGAAAACAATGGTAAAATAACCTCAGAGGCATCTTATATTCATGGAAATGGATGAAACATAGCATCCTTCAGGAGATGTTTACAAGTATTTGCATGCATATTTTAACCCAATAAAAATTCTGTAGAACAATAGTCTTTCTGGAAGTTCATACATTACATTGCATTTCCTGTGCATAAGATATAACATCAATAAATTGCATGATTTTATTTTTGTAATCTGCATTTTGAAATTGCAGTAAACCCAATACATATTTACAATATTATCAGTTATCTTAAAAAACTAAGATGTTTTCATGATTAGAGAGTCACTAAAATAATGTAATTTAACATAACTTTAATTTGTTTTTAATTATTCAATCAGCTTGTACAAAAAAGGCTATTTACATATTCATTACATGTCAGAAGGTATAAAACTAGTTCAAATATTGGGAATAATTAACTGCTGAAGAGTGTCAAGTTGTCAAAAACTTTTACAAATGATGCCAAGTATTTAATAAAATAATATAATACAATTCAAAATCAGTTCAAAAGGTTGGAATATGTTGAACACATAATTGCACATCTTAAGTTTTTTTTTTTTTATTGCTGTTATAAAACACCATGAACATAAGGAACTTGGAAAAGAAAGGGTTTGTTTCCTCATACAAATCTCACCTCACTTTGGGAAGCCAGAACAGGATCTCCGGGTGGAAATTTGGATACAGGAATTGGAACAGAGGACATGGAGGAATGCTGCTTACAAATGTGTTACTCCTGGTTTGTTCAGTCTGCTTTATTATACCATCAAGAGCCAAATTCTCATAAAATTTAGTTCTCTTATATAGCTTCAATCTGTGTCTCAAATAGACTGGTTTGTGCCCCTTTAACTTTCTCCATTTTAATTTAAACTGCCCATATAGCACTGCCTATTTGGAGTTCAGACCTCCTACATCAGTCAGTCAACAAAATGCCTGACAGATTTGCCTAGAAGCCAGTCTTATGAAGACATTCATGGTGGCTTGGGATCTAGCCTTAATGTCTGGTTATATTACTATGGTAGATTGTAAATTGAAGGATAATTCAACTTAAGCTGATGTTAGGATGTAATTGGTAAACCCACTCTCAGGGACTCAACACTATCACTTCTTAAGGATTACCTAGCTCTCACAAACAACGTTTTTTTTCTGATCTGAGATCAAATGTTCAAATAAATGAATCCATAGAGGATATGCTGTACTCACTCATAGTTTTCTGTTCCTCACCTTTGCAGGTCCATGCCTATATCAGAATGCAAGAAATGCTATGCTTCTTTGAATGATAAATGTCTTAATAGTCTCAGGCATTTGAAAACTTGGTTCCCAGTTGGCATTATTTGGGGGAGGGGATTTAGGAGGTGTGGATTTGTTGCAGACAACATGTCAACAATGTAAGTTGACTCACCAAGAAATCATTGAACATAGCCATTATTACACACTAGGCCAGTTCTTTAGTCTGTAAAATACTCAATACAGAAAATGTCTACTTTTGAAACATAAGAAATCATATTGAAAGTAAGATAAATTTCTTCTAATTTTGTTATAAATAATGAAACATCTAAAACAGTCAAATTAAATTGACTTTCTTTCTGTTATTTCTATTATGCTACCTTTTGTTTCTTAAACTACTAAGTCATATTTTCTCCAGAGCAATCAAATGGCCTTAATCTTCTAGCTAGGACCTGGGACTGATCCTGGAAGAAACAACTGAATTAAATAAAAACAGTTATTTGTTTTAATTTTTATCTACAAGTTAATTATTTTCTTTTACTGTAAATGTATTTAATATCCTAACATACTAATAGGCTAAAGTAAAAACAAATATAATTTATTTGCTATATGCTGAATATATATCTTGCAAATATGCATTTTTTTAATTTGGTTGCATTTTTGGAATGATATACCTGAGTCAAATATGGCAAAGTGTTCATATGTTGAAATTATGGACAGAGACTGACTTGGATTTTCTATTCTTTGTTGTCATCATCATGTAGTCTTGGGAAAGTCATTAACTTTCCAAGGAGCCTAACAAAAAAAAAAAAAAAAAATCATCCATTTAATAATAAAGGAGAATATGTGAACAAGAGGTATGATAAATATATCTTTGAAGCTATATTACTAGATCCTTTCCAAGGTGAAGAAAGTTAATACTTTATAATTAAATAGCAAATTTCTATGCATAAAATTTCATTTTAATTCATTAAATATATTATAATGTATAAATTTAAATAAACTAAATATTTAATTTATTAAATATAATGCATTTAAAGTGTATAAGCAATTAATAATTGAGAAGTCCTAAATTAAGTCTCAATTTAATATTTTGCAGAGGAGATAATGAATTAGAAGATGGAACTAAGTTATACATCATAGATGAAAAGATAGGTTCATTCTTCTAGACATTGGTGGTAATAGATTCTTCAATGCACTCTCCCAAATTTGTATTTGGATATTAGATGTTTATTCCATTAAATATACTAATCAAACAATTAAAACTGCCCATGATCTCTCTTCTTACTGAGTATTAATCTCTTACTGAATTATAAATGTAGCTTTCAATTATTACAATGGGTACAACAATCACTCATTTGAACATTTGTCTTAAATGCACTAGGAAAAGCAGGGAAAAAAACTGTAAATTAGTCTCCTTGTTGCCCATAAGAAACCAAAGTTCAAGAAAGAAAGAAGTAGAAATACAAACAAAGATAGATTATAACTAATCATCTTAATTAATAAATTCAATTATCTTATTTTAGTTGTTTGGGAATATATGATTCATGCAAAAAGTGTATCTTAAGATATATATTTTTACATGTGTTCCTAAATAATTAGAATAATCTGTTGTATACTTTCAAAAAATCTGTTAATAATTCATCTTAATATTCTTGGTATGTTCAGGAAATCTCTCTAGATTCATATTGATGCTTTATAAATTTTTAACACAGAGAAAGAGAATACTTATAAACTATAAGAATAAACCTATTCTTCAGTTTGACTTGTTGGTGATGAAAGTTGTGAACACTTTATTATATATTAAAAGAAAAAACTGAAAATCTGACCTTCATGTTTTCATATAAATCAACGATAATGAGATGCAAGACACTGCTACATGCATTTCCAAACCATGAATTGAATTATAAAGATTTTTTTTTTATGCTATCACAGGAAGAAAGGGCAGTATAGGAGAAACCCTTCTTATACTTAAGAGCCTCGTGAAGACCATGTAAAAATTACAAAAAGACAAAGTAAACATAAAAAATGTGTCCATGAAATGATAGGGTGAGCTAGACTTCACTGCAAGCACTCGGAGTGAATGGAGATAGAAAGCATCACGGGCACAGGAATGGTGAGTCTTGCTCTAGTGCTCTGTGATGAACGAATGACCCAATCATCATTTCAGGATGTCTCCATTGAAGAAATCATACGCAATTTATAGTTTACTTCCCTGGAATTGGCAAATGACCAATGAGGTAAAAAGAAAAGAATGCAACTCCAGGAGAGTAATTTGAATTGCTTTGATCTAAACTGAGTTAGAAGAGCAATGCGAATTCAGGGGTATTTTTGGTTCCAACTTAGACTATTAAGGATCAATGAGAGTGAAAGAAATTGACTGCAATAATGTGGCCTTCTGAACACACTCAGGCTGTAACAGGCAGCAGGGTATGATGCTCAGATAAGTAAGAATATACTAGGAGGAACAAATGTCAGATGCAATGTTTTTTGAAATGTACTAACAGGGTATGCTTGGTGATTTCAGCTGAACAAGTAACACTTACATCCTGTCTACTGTGCTGCTTTTATACACGTCACAGGTAGGGTTCTTTTACAACTAAAATGTGTAAGCAATTACCATTAGTTGACTTTCATTGATTATATAATTACCATTCCAAGGAAACATTTTTTTTGATGTTCATGTAGAGTTTCTTCCCGCATTATATACAGTTGCTTCATTGCCAATATACATGTGGAAAATCCATGTTTCCATGTTTTGTTTTGTTTTTTGACAACTTCATTAACATATTCCAAAATGGCTCACCTTCACTTTTTATTTGGATAGAACATTGTGAGAAAAATGGATTGTCTCAGAAGCCACCTTTATACACAACTTTTCTGCGGCAACATACCCTAGACAAGTTAATCACTGCATCAACATTCTATTAGTGACTGGCAACAGATACCACATAATAGCACATAAACTTGGCTTCAACCAAACCTCCTCATCTCTATGCCTTATTATTTGGCTGTGTGTGCCTCAAATTTTTCACATTGAAGACTGGCTTGCCAACATGATGCTGCTGGGCTTCCTTGGCAGCTCTGGTAGGTGAGTGAGTGAGTCAATATGGTAATATTCATAAAGTGGATCTTGAGATTCTAGTAGCTTTATCTGACTTTATGATAGTCATATATATTTTTTCTTGGCCCAGAATTCCTGGTGGATATTCAGTGTTTGTCATACCCCAAGGTATGGAGCCTACACTCACAACTGGATGGAATATTATAGCCAGAGACTCCAACCAGACCCCCTTGACATGGCCATTGTGAGGTAGATCTCCCTCTCTACTCCCTCTGACTTTCTTGTTTGACCTCATCTTTTCAGGATGGTTTGGGTACCCTAAAGAATGTGATGCTATTGATTTTTTTTCTTGAAAGATCAAGACTCAATAATATTTTTAATTTACTTCCTTATTTTAATTTGAAAGACCATTATTTCATGGTATATGTCTTAATTATTTCATATTGTTCAAATATGTATTTGTATAGAGAAGGAAATCATTTTGTCAAAATTAATCAGCAGTAAGTAGTATATAAAATTGTCATGAAGAAATTATTTTCTAATAATGGACATTAAAAAGATATAATTAGTTAAGAGATGGTAGATTGTTTTTCTTCAATTACTTTAAAGGGCATAACTCACTGAAAGCAAGCAAGTCCACTGCTTCTGACAAAGAAATAAATTTATTAAATCATATTTTAAACATAAATATGAGTTATTAATATATCAAAACCATGAAGTTTCAAGAAGTCAGGTAATAAATAATTCATCATTGAACTTACATGTAATTTTCTGGAAAAATTTCCCTCATGACATCTGAGCATTTGTGCCAGTTTAATACAACTTATAGAAACTTCTCTTCAGCTAATATCCCATGTCTCTACTTCTTGGATATTAATGGAAAATTATTGAAGCAAAAATGAAAAACTAAGTTACGAGTTTTATATAATGGTTACCTTTTGTACATATCATCAGTGTTTTTCCTTGCAATCGTTGGTTTTGCAGTTGAAACCTAAGAACCTGTGATGAGTGAAATCACAATCTTGCTAGTAACAGACTAAAAGTTCACAACGTTACTTTTGCTGGTAAATTATAAACTCTGACATCATGTGTTAGTTCAATTTTGTTCAAGAGAAAGTTGCTATCTATTATAACTTTTCAATGAAGTCTCCCTAATATATTCAACTAGCAAAACAATAATTTTACTTTGTATTCAACAAATGGCCTGGTAAAGAATGAGTTTTGAGGAAGTATTTTAATGAATTTAAATAATGCCCACTGTGTTTTTAATTGCAACTGAACTGACAGAAAAATATTATGGTAACTTTTCTTTAAAAAGAAAATGTAATTTGCAATGCAAACATAAGAGACTAAGGACTGAATAGACAAGAACTATCAAAAATTATTTTAGTAAACCACAAGGAATAGAAGCACCAAAAGTAATAAAAATTAGAATTTCTTGTAGACACTAGCTCCAATTAGATCTTATAAAAAATCGAAGCTTTTAGGAGTGTTCAGCATCTATTATTGAGACATATCAATCATCTCACAGTTACCTAGGAGATAACCTTAGCTATACAAATGAAACATCTTACAGCTGCTCATAAGAATCTATATTTACTTTCATTTCAACTGCACTCTACTTGCTAGAGCATAGGAAATTGGAAGCAGTGAATTAAAGATATTGAGAAGCACATTTATATCAATAAAAATGTCCTTTGAAAGTAAGGCAGGAGATACAAACAATATAAAATGCCAATCCATTAACTGAGCTCAATGAGAAAGTTTGGAGGAAGATAATGTCAGAAAATTACAATTTTAGAATTCAAGTTCTCTCAGAATGCATAGTTAATCTTAAAGGAGCTGGAGCATAGGAAAAATAAAGATCCTAAACCAGCTACCTTATTTTATAAAGTAGTTTTGAAAGCTCCATGATGACTTCAAATAAATTGGATGACATTTTTTGATTGTGTACTAGAGTATTTTAAGTTTCTTCCATATTTGAATGTATTTACTTCAGATCTCGTACTTTCATACATCTAGTTCATGTATCCAGCAGTTTGAATGTGAAAGTCCTCACATGAGTCTTCCATGAGCTGCATTTCACAAGAAATGAGAGACAATGTTAATTAGCTTACTAATTAATTAATTAGCAGCACTAATCATTTAGACAATAAGTTTAGATAAAGCACATATAAATATTTGACTGAAGATTGGAATAATTTCTCTACTTTAGCATAATGTCCATCTTAATAGTAAAAATTAGTGATTAGTTCATGGGTATATGTGTGTGTGTGTGTGGGGGGGTGCGCACTTGCGCGCGCTTGCGCTTGACTGGATTCATTTACACAACATGTGCACTAGTGCCTGCGAAGGACAGAAGATGGTAATGATTCCTCAGAACAGCAGTTACAGAGGGTATTAGGTTCTGGGAAACAAATGTGGGTCCTCTACAAAATTAGAAAGCACTCTTACCATCTCCCCAGGCTGCAGTCCATACATTTGTAGACTGAGTTTTCTTCCTAACACTTGATGTTGTCCACTTAATTGCATAAATTTAAATATTAGTTATTATAAATTAAAATAAATTACAAATGTGTGACTGATGTATCTTTTTTCTAACAGAATAGAAAACAACCTCTTTTAAGGAAGTTTATGGGATTTCATCTCTAGCTTTCTTCATTGAAGACATCATTAAAATGTTACTATCTGATTTAAATTCAGAACTTTATGAATGCTAAAAGTACTCTCATTATATATAAACTGACATTTTAATTGCAGTATGTGCAGTCAGGTTTACACTTTCATTGTGGTCAAAAGTTTTAGAAACATCACCAGCAAATTCCAATGGCAAGGTATGGAATCTCTGGTCTTCTGTTAATGATGTGCAGGGCCCTGTTCTAGTAAATAACACTTGTGTTTTATCATTTACTCACCAATGAAAAGACATTATTCTATCTAAAATTCAATGGCTTATTTTAAAGATTACATGTTTTTACTTATGTAAAGTACTAAGAAGGATTTTTTGTTTTGTTGAGTAGTTTTTTATCTTTAATGTTCAATTTAGTATTTTTGAAATTCACTTATGAATTAGGTTCATATCATGCTATTTCTATATGTTTGAGATACTGATTTGGACTATTAATACACAAAATTTGTTTATCTATAAGATTCCCAGAACATCCTCAAGTGATAACATGAGAAAGATGAACTTTTCCTGCAGTGATTTTAATGATGTGCTTTGGATAATATGCTAATTTTCATTCTTTTATTTAAAATAGCTGTGGAGGTGAATATAAGGTGAAAGAAAACAAAGCCTGTTTTGCCAGACCTAGTGCTAAATGTTTAGCAAGTCTTTAATTCTTAGGTCAAACAATTATTAAGATGAATTATTGAGAGCCGCGAGATCTAAGCTAACATCTCAAGGTTAGTAAGTAAACTGTGGTTCCAAGTCCAGTGTGTACAAGAAATGAAAAGTGACACAATTCAGCGACTCTTCTAGCAGAGAACCAGGAGAGAGAGAGAGTAAGTGTGACAAGGATGTTGGTCTATGTATAGAAGTGAAGCCTCTGGAGGAAGGATGTGAGCCCTAAGATATAGAGGTTCAAGACTTCTTTTCAGAGACAAGATAATAGAATTAGATACTCTGTGGAATATATTGTAGTAAGATATTTTGTTTGAATTCTTTTCTTTCCACTTAACACTTGGATGCACTTGTTTTATGAAGAGCATCTCAACATTTTGATTTTGACTCTTAAAACAGTGTTGTTGCAATTTGTTAAAAAGTAGTTTTGGGAACTGCAGAGACAAATCATGATAAAGATTCTTGCTGCACAAGCCTGGAATCTGAGTTTGATCTCTGGAACCTATACGAAGGTGGAAGAAGAGAAACAAAGTCCTGAAAGTTGTCCTGTGATTTCTACATTTTCCCATACACACATCATACACATATATATGTATATATTATATATAATACACAATAATAAAAATGAAGCTTTGTAGAAGTGTATTTCATTTTTATTTACATGTATATGTGCATGTGCACATGCATGCAGGCACATATAGTGGTCAGAAGAAGGTTTTCGCTGAAGTTACTTGAGGTTGTGGGTTCTGTGATGTGAACTTTGGCCCTCTCCTCTGAGCTGTTTCTCCACACTAAAAAGATACTGTTTTATGTAAAACAAAACATCTCATACACTATATATTATGTATTTTATTAGTATATTAATAGCAATTACTTTTATGCAGTGTAATAATATATATGAAGTATAGTTGTGGAAAGTATATAAGATATGATTATTTATCTCCAAATAATTGACCTGCTTGGTTATGGAACAAAAAAGTCAAGAGCTTATTTGGAGGTTCTAGCAAAGAAGCACAGCTACCCATGTACCCTTGACCTAAGACAGATTGGTTATCCTTCACTTAGTGAAATCAGTTCTCCACTGAGTGCACAGCTTCTAGAGGCATGCATATGGAGCCATGAGGAAGAAAGAGAACATCCATTTAGTCAAAAAGATTAGCACATCAACTCTAGCGACAAATGGAGTGACAAATACAACCAGATCACCCTCTCATATAGGGACATAAAAATTGAGCAAGTGATCGAACAGATATTAATGTCTTCTGCCTAAATGCAGCCTACTTTTGAAAATAATTACTATTTTAATTTTTCTTGCCTCTCCTTAATCTATACGCTTTTAAATTTTCTAATAATTTGGTTTACTTCTGAATATTTTTTATGAGAATTGATGTGACAATTTTTGCAGCTTTGAAGCCTCTCCTGCTCCAGTCTTTGTGCTGTATCATAGCAAAACATCGTTAAACATAAGTTGTATTTATACAGCTGAGTCTATGTCACGAATCCAGTCCTTTTCCCTTATTACAACTTCTTATCAAATCTTGTTAAAGTGAACCAAATCATACCATCATTTAAAAAAAGGCACACTATAATGTAAGGAGTACTTCATGATTTAGGCACTTTTCTAACCTAATTTCTCATCAGACCTACTTCAGAGTCAACCATTAACATCTATGAAAATATTTTATTTTTCTCAGTTTGTGTTTTCCACAATTACTGCTATAATCTGGACTGAAGTAACTCACAATTGCCTGCATGTTAAATGCTTGGATGTTCTCAGCATGCCTTGTTAATAGATGAAGGAGAGAAAATGGGTGAATTTACTGAAGTTCTCTGATCATTGAGGGATACAGTAGAAGGGAAAAGGGAAGGTAGAACTAAGACCCCATTTTCTTTCCTTGTGTTTGCTTTCTGGCTTTGAAGCGGGTGGGTGGCATTGATTTGCTATACACTCCCATCAAGAGGTTCTGCCACAGTTCTAAAAAGCAAGGCAAAAAAAAAAAAAAATTGAATGAAATCTTTAAATGTTTTATACTATCTTTTTCTTCCTATAAGTTGATAATCTTAATCTTTATATTCACAGTTGCTGGTAAACACAATTAGTAGTTTTCAAATATATTCACAATATACCACAAGCTATTTTCTGTGAAGAGCTGAATCTTCTCCAATACAAACACTCCACATAGTAAGCATGTATATGTGAATAAGAAAATATGGTATAGGACAGTTACACTGAGAACAATCAGATTTCAAATGGCTTTTATTTGTAAAATTAACATCATGAGAGCTCATTTCTTCAGCATATAGAGGATATTTACAGTTAATATAGATGAATGGAATAATCTTAAATACTGTAATTTCATTTTGTAACAATATAACTTCCATATTTTAAAATTTCCTCAGAAAAACCAGAACTCTTCCTACCTAGTGTATTTCTATGTAATTCAGTTGTGCTTTATCTCACTGAGTTAAGTTTCACTTTATTAACTTGGTCTTCCTAATTTTAGGACTATTTTCATTTTACTTTGTTTTCTTAGTATATGCAGCATTTAATTTTAGTTATTGCCCAGTATCAGTTCAATTTTTGATCCCATTTTGTCTTGTCTTTTCCATGAATTCCAAAATTTATTTATAGGTTTATATTATTATGCATTTCCCCTTTTACCATTGTCTTTATAATTTTCTAGTTTTAGAAAAAAGAGCTTGCTTATAATCTTTGAGGTGGGGTAAGATTTTCCAGTTATTAAAAGGACTTTATTGATTGCATAAAATTAAGTTGTATTTGTAGAGCAAGTCAAGAATATTTTGTTATTTTTCTTGTTTTTAGATATCGATTATCCTGTAGACACATGCAAACTTATACACACACAAACACAATTTTAAAAATGTCCTGTAAGATAGAGGTGGGTTATCAAAGCCAATATAAGAATAAAAGTAAGTGTGGAGTAATTCAGTGAGACACAACATCTTCTACAACCTCAATACACACACACACACACACACACACACACACACACACACACACACACCCCAAAACAATGTAACCTGAAGTTTTTAGGAGGAGTCAGCTCTGATTATGACTGTGCAAAATTGTTCTGGACTTCTGAATTAAAATCTAATAACTGTGTTATTTTAAGCGGCTAAATCTGTGGAAATTTGCCAAAGTAGCAGTTGGTGAACAATATATGCATCCATAGTCTAAAAAATTATTTATAAACATGCTTGTTTCAAAGTCAGTGCCAAATGACAGAGAGCATGTCAGTATCAATAGGTCAATTTATATCATCTGTCTTACTTGGTTTTAGGTAGTGTTATTTCTAGTAGCTTGGGTTTTTAATCTTTTACATGTTATCAAAAAATTATGAATTCTACATAAATTTACCATCCCCTGTAGAAAGTAAACCTTCTAAAGTGGCTAGTTAGCCAAGCTCAGTGTATCTACCAAGAAATTCCCAAGATGACTTGTGGTTTATTTAGTTTTTATAAGGCTCATACTTCATGTTCTTCCTGCATCTAACATGTAACTCTGCAATTGGAAGCTGGACAGTTTATATACTTCCACTCTCCCAACATGGCTGTGAAACTGATAACAGGACATCCTGGCCAACATTAAATTTTCTTTTTCTTGTTTCCATCACTGTGTCTTAAAACCTCAAGAACGTAGGGATTTACCAAGGCAGTATTTCTCTTCCCGTGTGTTACTTTTCTCTGGCACACTGGCTGTTTGGTTAACTGTGTCTAGTTATTTCACACTGTGATATTTTTTTTAACTTCTTTTGAAAAATTGAAAATGGATTCTTCTCTCATACAATACATCCTGACCACAACTAGCCCTCCCTCCACTACCTTCCACTTCTCTCCCACCTCTCTCACCCCCAGACCCATTTACCCTAAGTTCCCTTCAGAAAAGAGCAGGCCTCCAGGAGGCAACAAGCAAATATAACAAAGCAAAATATTTTCTTAAATAATATATTTTAGGATTCTCTTTTGTTTATCCTGCTGAGTGGAAGAAACCATTTGACTAATTTTTATATTTTTGGTCATTCAGTCTATGCCAAGTTTCACAAACAGGCTGAAGAATCGAATTTTGTATAGCTAATATACTTAATACTATCTAATAACATTGTATATTATAATTGCTACCATTATACCATAAATAAGAACTTAGAATCCACAGGAGTTTAGATAAATTGTCCATCCTGGCCCAGATAAAGTTAGAAGTATTTTTTTTTCCCTAATCTTCATCTGATTCACTGCAGAAATGCCTTCTGAATCTTACAAGAACCAGCAAAAGAAATTTGGTGACTAAAATGAAAATAATAGGTAAATTTGTAAAGATATTAATTAGCATTAAATTCTATAAACATTAATATTTTCTATACTCTGAAAGCATCTAGGAAATAAAGTACTTTTGAAACTTATACATTTCAGTTATGTATTTAATTATGGCTGTAACACTGGCAGCAAACCATTATTGTTTTTTTGTAAATTGCAACAGTTTATGAAGATATTTTTGTTCGTATTTAGTAATGTGTGTGAAGTACAGCATTCTAAGTATAGAGGTCTTCAATAGAAATTTATAGACCTCCATAGTTTTAAGGTAGCCTGAACTGTTTAGGAGGCACCCAGGCAGTGGGATTCAGACCTGTCCTTAGTGCATGAGCTGGCTGTTTGGAACCTTGGGCTTACACAGGGACACTTTGCTCAGCCTGGAAGGAGGGGACTGGACCTTCTTTTACTGAATCCATCAGGTTTAAATGAATCCCCAAGGGAGTCTTGGCCCTGGAGGAGATGGGAATGGAGGGGAGGGGCTGGGGGGAAGGTGGGAGTGGGGGCGGGAGGAGGAAGGACAGGGGAACCCATGACTGATGTGTAAAATTAAAACACAAATATAATAAATTAAAAAATAAATAAATAAAATTACAATAATGCTCTTCATAACTGATGATCACTGTGCTTCTGTGCCATCCCTTAACATCACTCTGGAGGATTATTTTTCTTATATTGAGTATTCTCTTGTATTTATTTCTATTGATTTTATTCCTGAATCTACAGATTATATTTTGATGAATACATTGGTGAAATGTTTTATCCTATGAGTACAATAAGTAGGAGTAATGTCTATTAAAAACTAACATAAGCTGTGGAAAAACAGTGGTGATTTTAGCCAGAACAATCAAGGAAGAATCAGTGGGTATGGGCTTTGGGGGTGGTAGGGAGATAATGCTATGCTGTCATAGGTTAAAAATGCAAGACAGTGAATAAACCAACAGTTCTAAATGTGATTTTAAAAAAGACTGAAAGAAAAGGCCTGACTCAGTCTTTATTTAAAAGCCAAGAAGAATACAGTAGGGAAACCAAATACACAGCTTGTTTATTTGTTTGTTTATTTATATTTATTTAATTGGTTTTTGAGACAGGGTTTCTCTATGTAGTCCTGACTGTTCTGGAACTCCCTATGTAGACTAAGCAGGTCTTGAATGCATTGAGATCTGCATGCCTCTGCCTCCTGAGTGCTGGAATTAAAGGCTGGCATCAACACACCTCACAATTTTAAATTATCTTGAGAAATATTTACTTGGTTGCAAGGATGGACAGAGTACTCTGTCTAAAAACAAGAAAGGTTTTCATAAAAAGATAACCCCATGAGGTTCAATATCCTGAGCCAAAAGGAAATGAAAATTAATAGTAACTTGGTATTATCAAGAAACAAATGATAATAAATACTGATATAGATGTGGATTTGAAGAGAAACTTTGCTCTCTGCAGTTGGAAATTATACTTAGGAAGTTCTTGTTGAAATGGAGTTGTAGTTGTTAAATACCATGTGGGTTTCTAAATCATCTAAAAATAGAAGTACATTGTAAGATGAATTGCTAAGTGGTCTTATTAATTAAAAAAAAACAGAGACAGATATTGGGGTAAAACTTAAAAGATCAGAGAAGCAGAAAGAAGTTACCCATGTTCTTACTGCTTAGAATTCCTCAGCCCAAGAGAGAGCTACTCCCTGGATACTCACACCTATATACCTTTCTGTGTTCTGTCCTCTTCCTTCCTTCCTGGTGCTGGGATTAAAGGTGTGTGACACAATACCTGCCTCTGTTTCCAGTGTGGCCTTAAACTCATAGAGATCCAGATGAATCTCTGCCTCCCAGGAAAGTAGTACATTTTATTCATCTATATACCATTCCTAAGAATATATGCAAAGGAGTCTATATCCTTCTTCAAAGACACTCTATAATCATGTTCTTTGCTGTTCTGTTCTTCATAGTAAAGAAATGTAATTAACCTAGGTGTATACGAACAAAAAACTGGATAATGAAAATAGGAAACATATTCACACTGGGATTTTATTCAGCCAAGAAAACTAGAACATTTGCAGAAAATTGAATGTGTCTGGAGACTGTGTTATTATTTGAGCCATTTCAGACTCACAAAAATTAACACATATGTTTATTGTTGTAAGTGACTTCTAGTTTCTAATTTTATATGTTTGTAGTGTTATTAATTCTTTGAAATGTGCATATATGTATTCAATTTATTTTGATCACACAAACAACTACACTTTCCTTTACAACTTTTCCCAGAGACTCCTTGATTGGTAATATTGATGGTAAAATTGACTGGATTTGGAATATCCACTATAAGGTAAACCAGTGATAACCACAGTGATTGATTTTCTTTATCAGATTATTTGAATTGGGAAGACCCACAATAAGTGTGTACAGCTCCTTTTGGAGACAACTCAAAAACAAAGGAAGTGGTAGAAAAAAAAAAATATTTTGTCTATACTGTTGTTTCCAGTGGTTGTTTGAATGAAAATGGCCCCCAATGGAGTGATGTTTGGTGGGAAGAGCTCTATTAAAATTGAGACCATTGTGTTCAAGACTACTTTCTACTTTCTCTTCTATCAGGATCAGAGTAACTGGATTTATGTTAAGGGCTTTGATTCACTTGGACTTAGGTTTTGTGCACGGTGACAGATATGGATCTATTTGCAGCCTTCTACACATTGACATCCAGTTATGCCAGCACCATTTGTTGAATATGTTTTCTATTTTCCATTGTATAGTTTTGGCTTCTTTCTCAAAAATTGTATGTTCGTAGGTGTGTGGATTAATGTCAAGGACTTCTGTTCAGTTCCATTGGTCCACATGTCTGTTATTATGCCAGTACCAAGCTTTTTTTTATTATTGTAGCTCTATACCAGAGCTTGAAGTCAGGGATCATGATGCCTCCCGAGCTTATTTTATTGTATAGGATTCTTTTGGCTATCCTGGGTTTTTTGTTTTTCTATATGAAGTTGAGTATTGTTCTTTCAAGGTCTGTGAAGAATTGTGTTGGGATTTTGATGGGGGTTGCATTGAATCTGTAGATTGCTTTTGGTAAGATTGCCACTTTTACTATGTTAATCTTGCCTATCCATGAGCATGGGAGTTCTTTCCATTTTCTGACATCTTCTTCATTTTCTTTCCTCAGGGACTTAAAGTTCTTGTCATACAGGTCCTTTGTTTGTTTAGTTAGAGTTACCCCAAGGCATTTTATATCATTTGTGGCTATTGTAAAGGGTGATGTTTCTCTGATGTCTTTCTCAGCCCCCTTTTCATTTGTATATAGGAGGGCTACTGATTTTTTTTTTTATTTAATCTTGTATCCAGCCACATTACTGAAGGAGTTTATAAGCTGTATTAGTTCCTTGGTCAGATTTTGGGGTCACTTATGTATACTATCATGTCATCTATAAATAGTGAAAGCTTGACTTCTTCCTTTCCAATTTGTACCCTTTGATCTCTTAATGTTGTCTTATTGCTCTGGCTAGAACTTCAAGTACTATATTGAAAAAGTATGAGGAGAGTAGACAGCCTTGTCTTGTTCCTGCATTGGCACCAGAGATCACTTCCTAAATATAATGCCAGTAACACAGACACTGAGAGAAACAATTAATAAATGGGACCTCTTGAAACTGAGAAGATTTTGTAGAGCAAAGGACACAGTCAACAAGACAAAATGACAGCGTTCAGAATGGGAAAAGATCTTGACCAGCCCCACATCGGACAGAACTCAAGAACTAAAGAACTCAAGAAATTAGACACCAAAATGCCCAACACTCCAATTAAAAAATGGGCTATAGAGCTAAACAGAGAATTCTCAACAGAAGAAACTCAAATGGATGAAAGATATTTAAGGAAGTGCTCAACATCCTTAGTGGTCAGGGAAATGCAAATCAAAATGAGTTCTGAGATACCATCTTATACCTGTCATAATGGCTAAGATCAAAAACACTGAAGACTGCTTATGTTGGAGAGAATGTGGAGTAAGGGGAACACTCCTGCAGTGTTAGTGGGAATGAAAACTTGTACAGCTACTTTGGAAATCAATATCGTACTTTCTTAGAAAATTGGGAATCAACCTCCCTCAAGACCCAGCTATTACTCTCTTCAGCATATACCCAAGGAATGCTTAATCATATCACAAGGACACATGCTCAACAATGTTCATAGGAACATTATTTGTAATAGCCAGGACCTGGAAACAACCTAGATGCCCTTCAACTGAAGAATGGGAAAACAAAATGTGGTACATATACACAATGGAGTACAACCACAGAGAAAAACAATGACATCATGAGGTTTGTGGGGAAATGGATGGATCTAGAAAAAAATCATCCTGAGTGAGGTAACCCACACTCAGAAAGACAAACATGGTATGTATTACTCATAAGTGGATACTAGATGTATAGCAAAAGAGAACCAGACTGCTACTCACAACTCCAGGGAAGCTACCTAGTAAAGAGGACCCTAGGAAGGACACAGGGATGGCCCAACAACAGAGAAATGGATGAGATCTACATGAGCAAACTGGGGGGGGGGGGGGGGGTAATGGAGGGCAAGGGTCGGATGTAGCATGAATCTTAAAGGTACTTGTTAATGAAATCAAACCCAAGGCCAGTTATTGGGGTGATTGCTGGAAGATCAGAGAAGCAGAACAAGCCACAGCTACCTCACCTCACCAGTTCCTCAGCTGGTCTTGTTTCCTCAGACTGTAGCTTCTGAGTCCTCCACATGAATCTTAGCTGAACTGTGTTGCTTCAAAGCCTGAACGCTTCTCCAGCCAAAATGCTTAACTAATTACATGCTTATATACTGATATATACTTAGGATTATTATCATATTGCATATTGCACTATACATTCCTACCTCTGTTAAAGATATTTTGTGTATTGTCACAATTTAAAGTCATTGTTCTTTTACTGTACATTTGCTTACAGGCTGTTTGCCTTATTTATAGGAAGCTTAGTCCTTAGGTTGTTTAGGTAGATAAGACTTACAGAGTTATTGTCACCTATGCTTGTCATCTCTATAATTATGTTAGTTAGGTTATCTAGATTTATAAATACATAGGTCAGATGGACAGGTAATCTTTAAACACTTCATGGACCTAGAGAACATGGCATTTAAATAACTTAGAATTCTGTTGACGTGAGACACAATTGCTCCTGGCAGCACCAATTTGATCCCGAGAGAATGTTGGGCTTCTAAGACATTTCCATTTGGAAGTTTGTCTTCTTGGCACAAAATGGCCTACTGGGCAAAGAACTGCCCTTGCCTCAACTGCTGACAGTACAAATGCTGTCCTTTCTGGACAAGCGGGACACAAGGAAAGTGACCACTATACTTTGCCAAGACAGGGTAAGATGGTCTTTCAGAATTCCTGCTTCTGAAAATGGTCTGTCAGATACTCTGGGCCTGTAGCCAGTTTGAATGCACCAACGATGCTGAGAAACATTAGGTGACTGTCCAGGCTGCTAGCTGTCTCTGTCTACTCTTGCAAGACTCCTGAAAGTTGCTTGCGTCCTTCTCCCATTTCTCAGGTATTATTATATTCCTTCTCAGGTCTTTGATGAGGTTGGAGATTAGCAGTTATAGTTACAACTTAGTATATATACATATATAATATCTTAGATAGAATATATTAAGTATTAGACTCAGGTTCTTTAGGATAGGACACCTTTTGAAATGATCTTTGTAACATGCCACCTACCCATGCCCTAGACTTCCCTGGATTTTACTATGTGTTTTTTGCTTGATATTGTTTGCACTTATTGTAATTCCAACTTATCTAGGTCATTATCCCTCGTTACTCCTGGACAATATTTGATTACCATCTATTTGTATATAGTCTTGTATTAGGTTAGAACTTTCTTATTTAGACAAAAGGGGGAGATGTAGTGGATAGCCATCCCAGCATTGGCCTGGAAGTTCCAACCCCCATTGAGGCTTCGGTAATGGTCACGCCCACAAGTCAGGGCAAAGGTGGAAGAGGAAGACCAAGGATCGGGAAGAGGTCTCTCTCTTGGTTCCGGGACCCTGGACACTGGAGGTAGACCAAGCAGAGTTCTCGAGAGAACACCGCCTGACTGCGCCATACCTTTGCCAGACCCTGCAACCTACCCCTTCATTTGTAAGTTACCCCACAAAATAAATCTCCCTTTTAACTACGTGGAGTGGCCTTAATAATTTCACCAATAGTCGGAGGAATGGGAGATTAAGGGAGAGGGAAGTCCCAGCTGGATCAGGAGCTGTTATCCAGTGTCTGATGGAAGCAGATGCAGAAATCCATGGCTGAGCCCCAGGTGGAGCTCCGGGAGTCAGGTGGAATTCTGGGAGTCCAATTGGTGAGAGAGAAGAGGGAATGTATGAGCCAGAGATGTTGAGATCATGGTTGGAACAAGCACAGGGACAAAGAGCCAAACTAGTGCAAGTATATGCACTGTGAACCAATGGCGGAGGGACCCCCCCATGGAACTGGACCAGGCCCTCTGGATAGTGAGACGTTGATTAGCTTGAACTGTTTGGGAGGCCCCCAGGCAGTGGAGCCAGGACTGTCTTTGGTGCATGGGCTGGGTTTTTGGAACCTGGGGCTTATGCTGGAACATTTTGCTAAGCCTTGGTATAGGGAGGGAGGGACTGGACCTGCCTTGGCTGAGTCTGCCAGGCTGGGCTGACTCTCCAGGGGAGACCTTGCCTTAGAGGAGGTAGGAGTAGAGGCTGGTTTGGGTGGGAAGCCTGGGGGTGGGAGAAGGGAGGATCGGGGAATCTGTGGCTAATAAATGAAATTAAGTTAATTATAAAATAAAAATGCTATTAAAAAAAGTTTGAGACCATTGATTCCTAAGATTGAAAGGGTTTAGTTTACCAGAGAAAGTGGTCTCCTCACCTGTAGGACATTATATATAATATCTATCCTCTGTAATGTTACCCTCTAAGCCCTTACCTGCAGGAATTAATTATATATTGTTTGCAGAACCAGAAATGACTTTTTCTTAAGGAAATGCTAGAAAAGACAATATTTATGTTTCCCATTCCCCAAGAATTGTTGTCTCAACATGTATAATTAAACTCAAGGCTATACAGACCTTTGGAGGTGAGATAGACAGTGTGGCTCATGAGGTCATTATTAAAATATCAAATCAGTTAATAAGTTGCTAATGCATTAAAGCAGGAGTTTATGTGACATATTACAAATATATTTTAGGGGAATAACATAGTGGAGCAAAGAAAATACAACTGGATTTATTTTATCAATATAGAATTACTAACCGAAATCCTAGATTTAAAGGAAGATCAGACTTGCATAGTATACTGCCATGTAAGAAGGAGAGCATACTCCAACTATAGAATCTGCTACACTGTTCTGGTCTTTGGTACATATCTGTGTTTGGAGGTCTTCCTTAATTCCAAGGTATAATTCCTTTCTCTGGCAATTGTCTTTGTCCTGGAATTCCCCAACTAAACATACTCATCTTACATATACACTGTATTTAGCAGCTTTTAATTGTATCTGGCAGCACCAAAGTGTTCTGTCACTGGGGATTGGGGAATCTCTCAGTCCTTTTCCTGGGTTTACACAGTGGGAAACCTAAGACACAGATGCAATTTCACCTATCCTTCCAGTTCACTTCACTACTGTGAAAGACTTATCTAGCTGGTTGGTTTACTGAGCAGTATCCATAGAGCTTGATGTGTACATATAAGGAGGCAAGGGCTTCCTTTTTCTTTTTCTTTTCTAGTAAAATCTCCCGTGAGGTAGATAAGGCCGTCTGTTGTGACTGCTCTCAACCCAATGTTTCTTGTAGTTATCCACATCATAAAGTATATATTTTCCCTTTTCTTATCCTATATTCTTTGTAGTTGAGTATAATTAATACATCCACTCAATCTTATATCATCATAGTCAGAGTTATGAAGTGAGGTGATAGGAGCACAGGCCTTTCAGTATGTTTACACATTCTTAAATCACAGCTTCATCAACCAATAATATGTAAGTTTTGTCAGATCATTTAATCAAGTCTCAAATTTCTTGTTAACAAAATAAGTATTCATGAGAATATAGAAGATGAGGTCATCCACTGGAGCATAAAGATCCTACCAGCATCCATAAAAAACAACAACAACAAAAAAAAACCTGAAGATAAAATTAGTCTATGTAGCTGGGCAGTGGTGGCGCATGCTTTTAATCCCAGCACTCGGAGGGAAAGCCAGCAGATCTCTTTGAGTTCGAGGCCAGCCTTGGTTACCAAGTGAGTTCCAGGAAAGGTGCAAAGGTACACAGAGAAACCCTGTCTCAGAAAACAAAACAATATTAGTCTATGTAAATAAAGATGTAATGAGTGTAAATTAGAATAGTGCCTAATACATAGAAACATAATATATTTTAAAATCCATAAGTATTTTATATATGTGTAAATTGACATTAAAGAACATTTATGGCATCCCCTTTAAAAGATTACATATTGCACTTGACTTTGTTGTAGACTATTCTAGTTGTAGTTGAAATTAAACCTTAAGCAATATTAATGAATTCATATCCATTAATGAATATTTGTCAAGTATAATTATCTTTGCATTTTTGTCAACTTACTGTAAAGAATTTGCTATTTTTATCTTTATTCTTTTGTATATTTTGTTAAAAAATTCATAGTTCAGATTTTGTCTCAGTTTTATTTTTAATTTAACTAGAAAGTCGGGTTGAAGGAGAGTAGTGGAAACAATAATCAAGATGTTGATCAAAGGGTCAAAGGTTCCATAGAGGAATAATTTTAGTGATAAATTGTGATGACTGTTGTTACTAATTTTTATTATATATTTCACAATTGTTAATGACTATATTTTAAATGTTTTTCAAGCAAAATAATTCAAGAAGTATATATACATATGTATATATGATATATATGTATTAGATATATGTATTAGTTTGATTAAAATTTCCACAAAGTATTCATCTATTAAATCATATTGTAGTCCATACACATATTGTTTATCAATTATAATGGTATAATTAAAGGAAACACATTAAAATTAAAGAATGGTGATTTAAAGGCAAAAGTCTTTTGAAACAATTACATTTTCAGAAAATGATGGGAGGATATATTTTGGCCTCTTCTTTGTCTTGATGAGCCCATACATTTCTCTCTTTTTCCTTCCCTCTTTTCCTCATGTGTGTGTGTGTGTGTGTGTGTGTAGATGTATCCGGCTTGTTAAATAAGAAACACAGAACCGATTGCAGAGTTAAAAACCACGAGGTCAGAGCAAAATTGGAAAACCTTACCCTTCACTGCTTCTGTGGTTCCTCCTCTCCGCAAAAGACCTACTTCTGTGCGTCCTGTCTATTTAAAGACTTTCTGTTCTGTTTTCTCATTGGTTGTAAACCCAGCCACATGACCTCCTTGTCACTGCCTATTTGTACAGACCTCCAGGTCGTCTATGGTTGGTATTGAGATTAAAGGCGTGTGTCTGCCCTGCTGGCTGTGTCCTTGAACACACAGAGATCCTCATAGCTCTGCCTCCCAAGTGCTGGGATTAAAGGCGTGCCCCACTACTGCTCAGCTTCTGCTCTGGCTTGCTCTGACCTCAAGGCAACTTTATTGACATACAAATAAAATCACATTTCAATACAAATAAAATATCACTATATGTGTGTGTGTGTGTGTGTGTGTGTGTGTGTGTGTGTGTGTGTGTTGGAATGTGGGTGAAGTGGAAAGGCCTAGAGGAAGGAAAAGGAAAGAAGGGAAATAATATATTAAAATTTAATAAGAAATGATAATTGAAAAAGAGTATATGACTAACCATTCCAGGTAGCTCAAAAATATAAGGAGCTGTTACCCATTTCCTGAATAAAACATTTTCTTGCCAACCCAAGAAGATTATTATTCATTTTCTCAATAATTATCTTTATATCTTTCAATATTTTAATGCCTTGCCACATGTAAAATGTAGACTCATTATCATTTTTATATTCACTTGAATTCTAGTGAATTGGAGATTTGAATTCCATTTTGGCAAATTTACTTTTAATATTAAGTCAATTGTTTATACTTGAGTTTTATCAGATGTTTCTTAGAGCTTGGAACTTTAAATGTCTATAAAATTATGTCATGATTTGGAAGATAATAGCTGCATAATGCGTTTCTTGTGTAGACTAGAAAACTATATCAGCTGATCAGATGTTCTCAAAATACACTTTGATCTTGCTCATAACTTTGTTGTAGTTAAAAGGAGTTACAGCCTAAAGGTTATTATGTCTAAACTCATCCCTATACAATAACTATAGTCCAATATTACACTACTGTTAATAAATAATACACACACATTTTTTTTTTTTTTTAGCTGAGGATCAAACCCCAGGCCTTGCGCTTGTTAGGCAAGTGCACTACCACTGAGTTAAACCCCCAACCCATACACTTTTATTAATCATTGAAAAAGGACTAAATGTTTCTTGTAGATATCTGTATATATTCACATCAAACTTGAAATGTATGGAAATCAGGTACACCTTATAGATCAAAAAGTGGCTTATTCAGGGTTACAAGCAAGTTTGTATTTCATTGTCACTATGCTATACATATGACTTACTATTTCAAAGTTTTAGTTATTCTCACTGTAAATATGATTTTATCAACAAAATACAATTCTGTGAATCATTGGTGTCTACCAAAATGAGTAGCTAGTTACAATGAATTCATTATGAAGAGCAAAATGACTGACATACCCCTAAACCCCTGAATTTCTATGCATTAATATTGCTGTTCTAGATGTGGTAAGGAAAGGAAGAGAGGAATTAATCATCTTTACTAATATACTATTCAAAAAAGTGCACTTTCTCCTCATTTTTGAGACTAACATATCATGTCTGACACATTTATTGTTGTCCTTCACAGTGAGTTACATTTCATCTTTTGAGTTACTGGCACGAGGAAACAGAGATAGTCTTGCCGAGGTCCATTAATTGTTCCATATATCACGTTAGCCGTGACTGGGCGTCTCTCCTGGAAAGTTCAAGTTCTGCCTGTTCCATATTATTCATACATTTGTAGCATAATTTAGAGAAGTCATTACCTATTCTCCCACCACAGATGATCATTCTCCTGATAAATTGATGTAAGTATTGCCTGACATTGTGTAAGGATGCTGAGCATTTTAGCCCTAAGAATAAAGCTGAATAAAGCAACAATGGTCTTTGCTAAGTCATGATCTCTATTAATGTGCCTTGCTTTTATATATAACTATAATGCCACCAAATGTCTGTTAATACTGACTGGAGTATATGTGTATTAGAAATACTCATTTGCAAGATTTCACTATTAGATGTAGTATAAAATTAAATTTAAAAAGATAATTTGATTTTGCCATCCCATAGACTCTAAATGTTGTCAATAAACAGAGAAATGAATAGCTTGTGCTTTTTTGTCTCTATATGCCTCTTCCTGGCAGTATCAATATGATGACACTGTCATCAATATTTAAAAACTGAACTATGCTAGAAACCTTCATACATTCAGATAGAATTCCATTCAGAGCTTGAAGGCAGAAAGAAGGTGAATTGAGGCCAGTGAGAGCCAAATATCATGTTTCAAGTTGCAGTCCAACCTGAACAAAACAAAAAAGAAAACAATAAAGAGAGAGAAACAATCATTTCTACTACAATGGTAATTGTTATGGGGGAAACATGGTACTCCTTGAGTGTTCCTGATCATGCGGACTCTATGCTTTGTCTATTCTGATAACTTTTTCAACTATTTGTCTTTCAACTTTACTTTTTAGCACAATGTAAAGCTAGTTTACAAAAAGGTAGAATTTATAGGAAAAGAAAAGAATAATATACCTTCATTAATCACATAAAACTGCATAGAATTTTGAAGTAGAAAATAGTTTCTATTATAAATCACCAGAATTTTACCTATCCACTTAGATCATGACAAATTTTAAATATTTAAAAATGCATTTAAAATACTAAAATATATGCAATAAATTCCAAACACTGTGTTTTAGTCACATTTCTATTGCTGTGATAAAAAATTTTAACCTGAGTCTTATAATGTCTTATTAAATAAAATACACGGAGCCAGAAATTTGGGTTAAAGCCTTAGCTGTGGCTTGTGCTGTCTCTCTGATCTTTCAGCATTCACCCCAATATCTGGCTCTGTGTTTTCTATTTAATAAGACCTTATAAGACTTGTGTTATATCTGGTGCCCAACTTGCTCAGGCCCAAGCTGCATGCTGTCAGTTGCGGTGGCATATGCCAGTAGGATTTGCTGAAGGAGACAGAAGCAGGAGGGTCCTGAGTTTGAAGTATGCCTGGGAGGCTTGCTGAGGAGAAGCTGTGGCCAGACCACAAACGGTGGCAGCGGGACCATGAAGAGAGCTGCTCCTGCTGCACATTGCTGAGCCTTCTCATCGTGCTGGTGGAGGCAGCGCTGCTGATACTGGAGACTAAGGATTTAATGTTGTTTGTTCAGAGAACAATAGCCAGAACCATCGTGTTACAAGAAAGCATCGGCAAAAGTCAGTTTGGAGAAGTTTGGTGAGGCAAGTGGTGGGGAAATGTTGCTGTGAGGATATTCTCTTCAAGGCAAGAATGTTCATGGTTCTGAGAGGTAGACATTTATCAGACTGTGATTGCTCCAAACCACAGAGGAGGAAAAAAAGGAAGAAGGAAGGAAGGAAGGAAGGAAGGAAGGAAGGAAGGAAGGAAGGAAGGAAGGAAGGAAGAAAGAAACAAAGAAAGAAAAGTAATTTCTGCATGGAATCCCAACCACACCTACCAGCAACTTTGAAATCTTCAATAGGATGGTGGGATCCCACAGTGATGATTCCATATGGACTGTTATAAAGCCATTAAGCTGATTAACACCACTGAATGATCTGCTTTGGACTCCAAACTACTCAAGACAATTTTGA
The DNA here is from genome assembly GCF_903995425.1 of Onychomys torridus. Classification (NCBI taxonomy): domain Eukaryota; kingdom Metazoa; phylum Chordata; class Mammalia; order Rodentia; family Cricetidae; genus Onychomys; species Onychomys torridus. The sequence continues at coordinate 93,468,293 of NC_050452.1, read as the reverse complement.
GATGGCTAGCTAAGATGATCCAGATTCGCAGACTATTCCAGCAAGGATAAGTCTTGAGACAAGCCCTGCACTTTCGCATTATGAAGAGACTGGACAACAAATGATACAGCAACCCCTCCCTGGACTTGACCATTAACCCCAAATGCCTTTGCCTACAAACTGTAGGAAGCAATTTTAAGAACATGATGCCCACATTCCCAAGAGGTGGGGTGGATGGTTTTTTTGGTTGCTTAGTGAGTTATGGATATTGTCATTGCCTATATGGTTGATTCCAAGTTGTTAATTGTTAATTCCAGAAAAAAAGCTAAACAATTGCAATAATTAGATACAGATTCTTTTTTTTTTTCCTTTTTTTTTTTTTTTTTTTTGGTTTTTCGAGGCAGGGTTTCTCTGTGTAGCTTTGTGCCTGTCCTGGATCTAGATCTAACTTTGTAGACCAGGCTGGCCTTGAACTCACAAAGATCACCTGGCTCTGCCTCCCGAGTGCTGGGATTAAAGGCGTGTGCCACCACCGCCCATATAGAAATTATAAGATAAAAAGTAGACTTTAGAATCTACTCAGAAAAGAAAAAAGAGAGAATATGGATATGATAACATAAAAGGTAGATTATTGAATCTATTTTTAAATAGGACCTACTTGTTTTAAATAGGATAAGTCATGAATATTTTGTCTAAATTTGTCAAATATTAATGGACTGGATATTGTTAATGTATATAATGGATTTTTTGTTTGAATCTGTCAAATGTTAATGGACTAGACATTTTTAATGTAATTCTTGACTGTATATATTGTATATACTTACTGTATATAGTTTTTTTCTTATATTAGTTATAACTTATTTTAGACAAAATGGGGGAAATGTGGTTCATATATTGTGTACCCTAATAAACTTATCTGAAAGTCAGAGAACAGAACAGCCAGTAGATTAGACACAGGCCAGAAAATGGTGGCACATATGCCTTTAATCCTATCACTTGGGAGGCACAGACATGTCTGTATCTCTGTGAGTGTGAGGCCACACTAGGAACAGAGCCAGGTGTGATGTCACATGTCTTTAATCCCAGTACTTGAGATCTCATGTGTTGGTTGGGAAAGACACATGCCTTTAATCCCAGGAAGTTGGCAGGAAGCAGAAAGGTATATAAGGTGTGAGGACCAGGAACTAGAGGCTTTTTAAGCTTTTTAGGCTTTCTAAGCTTTTAGGCTTTTAGCAGCAGTTCAGATGAGATCCATTAGTATGAGGACTCCAACAGAGGCTTCCAGTTTGAGGAAACAGGATCAGCTCAGAAGTTGGCAAGATGAGGTTAGCTGTGGCATGTTCTGACTCTTTGATCTTTCAGCATTCACCCCAATTTCTGGCTCTGTGTTTTTTTTTTATTTAATAAGACCATTTAGCAATTCATCTACAAAACATCATGACAAAAAACAACTTGTGGAGGAAATGGCTTTATTCACCTTGCAACTCTTAGATCTCTTTCACTGACGAAAGTCAGAGCAGGAACTCAAGGTAGGAATATAGACCAGAAACAGAAGCACTGGCCATGGGGGAATGATACTTACTGGCTTGGTCCCTGTGGCTTTATCAGCCTGCCTTCTTACACAAATCAAGACCTCTTGCCCAGAGCAGAACCACCTTCCCTGAAGGCTGAGCCACACTCCCCAACCCCAAGCAATCATTTATCAAGCATTTTCTCAATTGATGTTCCTCTTCTCATGTAACTCTAGCTTGTATCAATTTGACAAAACAAAAACAAAAACAACAACAACAACAACAAAACAACCAGGATAATAATTTGCCATAGAAAGCTAGCATAAACTTTAAACATAAATTTGTTTCACAGTGCCAGTGTATAGCAGACTGAAATAATAGTATTGGCAGTACTGGCGGTATTGGCAGAAGAATCATTTCTTCTATATGTTTTGTACTAGAATCTGCCGTATTTTTTCTGTGGCTTGTCTTATGCACATGTCACTTACATCTCTGCCTTTGTCTGCCTTTCTTCTTTTAATATGCTTGCCATTTTCTATTTCTTGTTATTTTTTATTTTTCTCTAGAACACATTCCAAATATAGGATGGATCTCTTTCTAAAGATTCTTTTCTTTAAATGATTTCCTTTATTTTTGTGAATTTCATACATCTACACAATCGTAATACAAAATCATTACCCTCCCCTTTGTGCTTTCCTACTTCTCTCATATTGTCTTCCACACAGTCTCTTCCCAGTTAGTATTGTTGACATGTACATGAGTGTGGACCCATAACTAGAGCACAAGAAAGCTACCAGTGGCTACAATGTCAATAAAGAATGGGTCTGCCTCCCCAAGGAAGTATCTACTGACAACAGCTCCTGAGTAATGGATGGAGCCTGGGGATCATCTGTCTTGTAATTTGGGGTATTTTGTCTTGCTTGATCTTGTGTAGGTCTTCCCCAGGTAACTGCACCTGCTGTCCATTCATGAATATAGCATCCACAGCATGTTCAAAGACAGCACCAAACAACTCTTCCCCATCTACCACTTTTTATATTCTTTCTGCCTTATTTTATATGTTGTTCACTAAGCCTCATCATTCATAATGTATCAGCCTGTCTTAAAGTTTTATGAACATTTAAATTTTTGTAATTATGTTAATATTGTTCTAAAAACAAGAATAATATATAGAATTCAAGTATTTCATCAATAAAAATAAGCTGTATTTCTTTTTTATTTTCTAATATTGGAGTCACTCCTGCTAACTGTCCTTTCATGATTCTGAGAAATAAAAACACTTTGTTTTCATTAAAGGGAAAATCTACCAATAGCATATTCCAATCTCAAATATATGTGGAAATAAAGCACAGAACACAGAATTTTATAAAAAAGATGGTACTAGATCTAACAACACAGATTAACATCAACACAATGATATTGAGAAAATTTCAATGCTCCTTTCTCACAAATAGGTAAGCTATTTGAAAACAAAACAAAACTCCTAAATAGATAAATAGTCCCATTAAACATACCATAAAACAAATGGAACCAAAAACACTTTTGGAAACTCAATAACAGAACAATAACTTGTTGCAGCAAAAATTTAAGAAGGAAACTTATAACTCCCTGCACTGATTGAAACTGACAGCGCAGTATACCAAAATCTGTGGGACGTAGTGAAGGTGACCATGCCCTGCCCTGCATGGTTCTGAACTGACTGGAAGAATGAGGAAGTGGAGAAGGGACAGGCACAATTCATCCTAGACAGAAAAGTTGGGATCACACGGGCTGTGCGTGTCAAAGCAGACATACCGCAGCCCAGAAACTTAACACATTTACTATATACCACGGAGTCAGGAGGCAGAATTAATATCTACAGCAGACTGAGGATGCAAGTCAGCTAAAATATTATTATTCACCAACAGGTTGGAGGTCTCCCTAAGGGAGGGTGGGGATTTGTGTTGTCGTTACCCAGTATAATAAAGATATGGTTGATAGTTTCTGCACGCACAGTTCTGAAATGGAAGATCATAGTACTGCCAACAAGAACAAAAAGCTTTTCCCAAGTGTAAGACAGTTTGTCTCAGGAGGTACTCTGCATCCTACTCTGACTGTAGACTCATAGGGAATCTAATCAAATTCCAATAATGTTCCACAGAACCTCCAGAGGTTGATCCTCATTTTGTAATATTTACATGTTTAAATAAGTTTAATTAAAGGAAACTTTCTAATTCTATTCCACCGAGTGTAAGCCTTTCCTTTTAAACACAACAGCATATTCTTCCTCAAAGTTTTCCCCTAGTCACACTATAATGGCTTAACGTCACAGCCCAAGTTTTCCTGGCACAGAGCCCCAATCCAAATCCTGAGATAAACTTTTGTGTTATCCAATCCCATGATAAATACACTCAAGTAAGTATTTAGTTGAATTAATTAGAAAATTATCACTTAGCTTAAGTAATTGTTCTCAGCACTGGCAAGAATCCAGAAATTTAAAAACTGATTTAAATGTGGTTGACTAAGTGTAGGGCAGCATAAATCATATACACAAAGTAAAAGTTTATAACAGAATGATAACATATTTATCTTCTTTTTGTTCAATTCTAGAAAGCATGATTTCCATTGAAATTTATCTATAGATATAGATATTTTGCATTCCACACATACATTATGGTGGTATACTGTAATTTATAGTATATGCAATATATTAGCAACTGTGCATAGAAATAAAGAACAGTGAAGGTTGGGGATTTAGCTCAGTGGTAGCTCAAAAAAAAAAAAAAAAGAAGAAAGAACAGTGAAAAAATATTGTTATCTAAAAAAAGCCTTATGAAATGTTATTACTCTATTATTACACTTAAATTATAACTTTTGTCTTTTAAATAGGTAATATTTAATATTATATATTGCTTTTAGCTAACATTCTTTAATTAATCTTTGCCGAAGTGATAACACACCCTTGTTGGCATTCATGCCATTGTAGATATAATAATAATCAAGGAATTCTTAATTTTGTATGTTTTTATATGGCAAAGAATGAATATATCAAATAAATATAAACTAATATATACATAGTAACGATAAAAAATGTGTAGTGGAACATATTTTTCAAAATTTTAACAACACTACCTAGCCTTCTGATTGTTCTATATCATTAACTATTAAAGTTTATCAACACCCAACCATTTATTACATAAATACATAAATATATATACATATATATGTATATATATGATTAGAGGTTACCTACATATATCTCACCACAGTAAATATAGCATATTTGTTCTTATTTTTAAATTTATTCTAATTTTCTATATTTCTGGAAATCTCTTGAAGTAATCATTAAAATTCAATTTTGCATAGTTTTTTTAAAAAGTGGCAAAAACACATAATTAACATTCATTGATCTCAGTGGATTTCTAATTCACTTTCTGTTATGAGTAATGGTCTTATAAACTTTCTAATTATTTTCTGTAGGGAAAAATTACAGAGTTTTATTCTAACTTACATTGAAAAGACTGCATACATATTCAGATTTACTCAATTAATTGACAGTTATATATTCATCCTGTATGTTGTTTGCCAAATGACATTTGTAAGCTTTTACTAAATTGATCCATTAAGACAAGTCAGGAGTTACAACAGTGCTTTGAAGTGGCTAAAGTGTTCAAAAAATCATGTTGACCCACATTCTTACTGACTTTTTATCAAAGTTGCATGGTATTTTCCCAAAATATTCTACTAAAACATGTTGGTTGAACTTTCCATTTTCTACCTGTCCACTAAATAACATTTTAGTTGATATGAAAATAATAATTTCAATACTATTTGTGCCGTTAAAGAGAAAAGCTTCATGCTTGCAGGAGGAGAGGCTGTTTCAACACTTAACAAAGAAGGGGCTAAGGTCTTGTCATTGAGCTCTGTCAAAAGCATCCTTGACTGTGAGGTGTCAGAACAATTGGCAAATAAATGGTGTAGTTGGGCAGAAGGGTCCTGTCTGGTGGATAATTGGAACCCTCTTAATAAATATAAAGCTACAAAAATAAATAAAAATCAAGTTTATTTTGGATTTTCTTTCTTTCACTGAGAAGCTTTTGAGAATGATTTATGTGCTTCTGGGGTTTATCAAGATAAATATTTCAGGGACATCTTATAAAAATGGACAAAAGGGTAATGCCTAAACATTATTAATCTATAATTAATAGATGTCAGGGACATCTTATAAAATATGGACAAATGGGTAATACCTAAATCTAATTGAATGATGCTGAATAATTTTTATTATCATTATCTCATTTGTTTTTTTGTTAGGTTATATCTAGTTCCTTTCATTTTTTTTCCTAATATTTGAAAAGATGATACTTTTTTCTCATAATGTCACATGTTAAACATAGATAAACTATAAATTATTTTTTCATAATGTTTGTTAACTATTGTTTTCTATTTTTTATTTAAATTTGTTTTCATATTACAAAATAACCCCAGTTCCCGCTCCCTTCCCTTCTCCCATCCCTCCACCTCTCCCAATTACATCCCCCATCCACTCCTAAGAGAAGGTAAAACTTCTCTCCTCCCTCAGAAGTCAACAAAGTCTGGTATATTACATAATACTTTTATTGATTATTTGTGAGTTTCCTGTTATCCCAGGTCTGCCCTCTGACCCTAGTGAATTCCACCTCCCCAAAAAGAATATGAATAAGAAAAAAGTCCAATTTGTGTTGCCCATATAATCAATGGAACATGGTCAAAGTCTTGGTGGCCAGCCTCTTAAAGAAATTGAGCCCTACCGCATTCATACCCCTGTCAGAAGTGAATAATTGTGGAGAACTAAACTTCAGCAGCCTTAGCACAATTTTTCAGAGTTCTCTTCAGTGGCTTTCTGTCAGGGTTGTTACTTTATTTCAGGACGTGAGGTGGGGGTAGGGGTATGGTTTGTCACAAAAGCCCTCTACGTCCCTCTTTCTCAGTTGTGAGTCTGAAGTCAAGAATTCCTTGGAAAAATTGCCTCCATTCTCTTTTATAGTCAGTGGGAGCACTGATCATGGACTAACACATCATATCCAATATCTCATTTAACAGTCATATTTGCGGATGATACTTTTATATCTATATTTTATCTGTACTTTGGAACTTAAGATAATTTTTAACTACATAAAATAAAAGTATTTATGTTCTTTATCATGACAAATGTTTTTTTTTCTTATTTTTCAAATATAAAACCTCAAAATCGTGGCATTTCTTTATAATTAATAAGTGTGTTTAAGATGCATGTTAGAGGAAGTGTGTGTACTGTATAGTGATTGTGTAAAGGAAAGGAAAATTTTGGGGGTCAGTCCCTTTTTTCTCCCTCTGGGTCTGCAAACTTAACTCATGTCAGGTTTATTTGGCCAGCATGCTGATCCACTACATTGTATTTCTGGCCCCGAACCCATACATTTTGAGTCACATATTTTTATCTAAGTTGAAATTGTACTAAAATGATTTTACTTAGTTGACAGATCATTAAGGCCCAAAAGCTGTTATATCCAGGACATGAAATATACCTTCCTAAAGGTGTCACAAAGATGTGTTAAGTACCATACATTTCACAGACTCTTTTGTAAATTTGAAACCAGTGCAATGAATTTCATTAGCATATTATTCCTAAATTCATTGAAAAATTGTCTACATAACTCAAAATAAATTCTTCAACTGGCCAGACTAAAGGCTCACTTCCTGGGATTAAAGGCATAAGTCACCATGCCTGGCTCTTTCCAATGTGGCCTTGAACTCACAGAGATCCTTTATGCCTCTGGAATGCTAGTATTAAATGTGTGAATGCCACCATTTCCTAGGCTCTGTATCTAGTGGATGTTCTGTTTTTTGACCCCAGATAAGTTTATTAGGGTGCACAAAAAACCACCACCCCCATAGGACTTGATTAGGCCCTCTAGATATGGAAGATGGTTGTTTGGCTCGAACTGTTTGGGATCTGTCCCTGGTCTATGGGCAGGCTTCTGGAATCTGGTGCCTGTGGTGTGACACCTTACACAGCCTTGGTGCAGTGGGAAGGGGCTTGGACCTGCCTAGGTTCAGTGTGCTGGACTCTGCTGACTCCCCATGAGAGACCTCAATTTGGGGGATGTGGGGATGCGGGGTGGCTTGGGAAAGAGGGCTGGGGGTGGGAGGAGGGAGGAGGAGTGTCTGTGGATAGCATGGGTATTGAGTAGAAAATTTAATAAAATATAATTAAAAGAAAAAACTAACAATGTAAGGATTGAAATCAATGTACTACCTTTAATGATAACTTTAAATATTTTGGCTTCAATTATCCAATCAAAGGATTGCCATTAATAAATAATCAAGATTTTTTTCTGTTGCCTACAAGAAACACAGCTGTAAGTAAAAACTTTGGCTGAGAGCAAAGTGATGGCCAAAAGTAATACAGTCAAACACAACCAAGAGGAAAACATTGTTGTCTTAGTAACTGACAAAATAGACTTCAAACTAAAACTGATCAAAAAGATACAGAAGAATACTTAATGCCAAGGTCCTGCCTGGCTTCGGGTCCTGAGACAGGGAAGGGCCATCAGTTCACAAGAAAGTCTGACCACCAGATGAGTTTCATACAAGGGGCAATCCCCAAAAGCACGAGCTGTTTTTATTTATGTGTTTATTTGAAACCAATCACGTTTTTCCCACCCTCCAATGTTAACCTAAGGCAAAAACAAACATATTTTTCCAAACTTTTCAATAAAAATAGCTTTTAAATCAAAAACTTCTCCCTATATTTTGCTACCTTGGCTAAATTTTCAGCCAGGCACATCCTGTCCTTACAAAGCTAAAAGGTGTGATAGACAAACGCACACATTCTCAAGATCAAGAATATGATTTAAAATTTAATAAAGCATATTTAAAGAAATGGGGGGTGATTTGCCTTAAGCTGTTTTCATGCAGTAGCTTGTATTTTTCTAACTGGCCCCGTGTCCTACAAAAGGGTCCTGCACACTGAAGCCTATCTATAAAGGGCAAACTTTTATAAGGCACTCTTTTTTTTTTCCATTATGCTCACACCATTCTTAATGTTTTTCCCCAAACTGAGAGATGTAGTAAATGTTCCCTCTGTTGCTTTCTTATATTTACCATTAACTTCCATTGCTTCCAATCCCGTCAGCACTGAATCAGAAAATTTCCTAGGGTCTGGAGTAACAGCTGCTATTTCCAGACAAAAAAACCTGTGAAACATGACTTCTGAAAGAATTTAGGAAAAGAAAAAATTGAAAAAAAAATGTTTCTGGGAATTATTATATCTGTCCCCTGTCTAACTGACAAAGTGAAATGAGCAACCACTAAGGGAACCACCAGCATTATGAGAGAGAGGGGCAGGCAGGCCTGACAGTCAGCAGTAAGTATTCGGTGCAGTTCTGAGGCCTGCTTGTGCCTGTCCAGTGAGAGTCTGTCTCCATGGTCTTGCCTCATGCAGACCCATTGGACAGGCATTCATATAAACTAGGCCACAGAGCTCCCAATAACTTAATTCTGTCAAGGGAACAGTAAACCAAGAAGATGTCACTATCCTAAATATACACACACCAGACTCAGACACATCAAATTCATAAGCAAATGTACAAATGGCATTAAAGACATAGATTAATATCAAGTCATTAGTAGTAGGTGATTTCGGTATACCAATTTCTCCAAAAAAAAAATTGATCTCAACAAAAAAATCAGAAAAAAACATTAGAATTAAATGTCATATATTAAATGTATTTATTGGATACCAACAGAATATTCATAGCAAACAAAAGAATATGCATTCTCTTCAGGAGCACAGAGAAGCTTCTCTAAAATACACAATATCCGGGGACATAAAGTTAACCTTTACAAACTGAGAAAAATGGAAAAACCTCTGTGCATCCTATCTGGCCACAATCCAATGAAACCTAAAATCACAAGCAAACACATCTCTAGTAAATGCAGAAACCTGTGGAAATTAAAACAACTATTACAGAATGATAAATAGATAAAAGCAAGAAGCAAGAAATAGATAAAAGTATCATGGAACTAAATAAAAATGAAAACACAATAGAAAAAAACCTCTTTTGTTGATTAAAGGCAGTCCTAGGAAGGATATTTATAAGTTATTTCCTGCATTAATATATATTATATTTAGTTGTGCTCTCTTTGATAATATATATATACACATATATAATTATTATAAACATTACATATAATAATATATGATAATTATGTATAATATATATGATATTGTTTCAGAGAATGCATGAATAAATGACTCAATGATTCAAATAAATATTTGGGAAAATAAGAACAAATCAACCTAAAACTCAGTAGACAGCAAGAAATAATAAAAATCAAAACATATATAAATCAATTAATTAAAATAAAGAATTAATACAAAGAATCAATGAATCCAAAAGCTGCTTCTTTGAAAGGATAAACAAGTTTGAGAGTCTTTCAGTTTTAATAATGAAAAGACAGAGAGGATATTAAGTTACAGAATCAAAATGAACAAGAAAGCATTCCAATATACATAAAATTTAGAATATTATAAGGGAATATTTAAAATAAACCTGTATTCCATTAAGTTGAAATACTTAAAAATTGAAAAAAAATTTGCATTTACAGAAACCAACAAAATTAAACAAAGAAGTCAACAACCTTTACAAACACACAGTAAATGAAGAGATGGAAAGTGTTGGGGTTTTTTTGTTGTTTATTTTATTTTTAACCAAATAAGTTGACAGACAGATCTGTTCACAGGAGAATTCAACCAGACATTGAGAGATCTACACTGATTCTTCTGAAACTGTTAAAAGGTAATGATGATGGTGATGAGGATGATAAAAATCATGAACACTGCCAAACTTTTTCTATGAATCCAATATTACTTTAATACCTAAACCATATAAAGACACAACACAAAAAGAAAACCAAAAGCTAGTGTCCCTGAGAAACATATATTTAAATATGCTCAATATAATATTTGCAAACAGAATACAGACATACATAAAAAAGAAGTCAATTGACTTGACCAAGTGTGTCATCATCCTTGAAATGCATGAATTGTTCATTTTACACAAGTCAATAAACACTAAATAATCCATATAAATGTGCTTAAAAGCCAAATCACAGGATCATTTTAATAGATGTAGATAAAGCCTTTGAAAAAAATCTAACCTCTTGAATAAAGTCCTGGAGAACGTAGGTCTAGAGGGAATACACTTCATCACAATAAAATTCCTATACAAGAAACCAACAGAAAACTGAATATTCATATGTCAAAGACTGAAATTAGACTGGCAAATTTGGCCTCATAAAATGAAAAATTTCTGTATAGCTAGTGAAGAGGAAGCCCATATAATAGAAGAGAATCTTTTTCAGCTATACATATAACAGAGATTAATGTCCAGAATATGTAACGAACTAAAAGAAGAACCAAAGCACTAAATGCACAAACAACAAAGATTTAAAATTGGGTTTGGCAACTACTTGGGGCTAGTGAAGTCATAGATCTTGAAGAAGAATTTACATCTGACACTTAACAAAACCAGCTTAATAACAAACTATATTCTTAATACTTGCCTTTATGCCCATAGATAAATGTAGTCCTCATCCTGAGCCAAGGAAACTTCTCTTTGCAGTAGATAGAGACTATAATAGAAAACCATAATCAATAAAAATGCTGATTCTGATGCCAATCCCATTGGATGCATCTACAATATAATGCCTGCACATAAATCTCAGGGGTCATCTTGGAAGAAATGGAGGGTGGTGAAAAGATTGCAAAATATCAATGGACAGAAAATTTGCTATGAGATTGTATTACCTAGAAATATCAAAAGCTACATTTGTTCAGTCTCACCAACATGGTTGCCTAACATTACTTGACAAGCACAAGACCTATACTAACATGCAAAGGAGAAATCTCGTGGGGACATGGATTTGAGAAAAAGCAAGGGGTATACATGTGAGAGGTAGGAGGGAGAAAAGGGAAAAATGAAATAATGTAATTAAATTAAAACATCAAAAATTATAAAAAATATTTGAAGAGAATAGTATATGTATTTTACATAAGTATAAATTTATTTAATGAATAATTTCTTAGAAAATATCTTCATCTCTAATTATAAATGTATATGAAAACATTTTCAATTTCTATTCATTGAATTTTATATTAATTGCAAAAATATTGTTTGCTAAACAAACAAACATTGAATTCAAGTAAAGTGCAGTTAACAGTCAGAGGTGGGACATAGACAACATTTCACTGACAATAGGTATCATTATGAAATGAATATTGTAGCTTTTCTAGGTGTATTTATATCTTTAAATATGTAAGTATAAAATAATATGGTATGAAATTTCCTGTATGCTTGACTCTTTCTGAAAATAATGTAGTTTAGCTTTATGGGAAGTTTTCAGATATTATTAGGAATTTATTTTTTGAATGTTGAAAATGTTTGTTACAAATGATTGTATATCAATTACATTCATATGGAAAATAACTTGCTCTTTGAAAATACTAAGTCCTAATTAAGTATTTAGCCTATCTACTGCTTTTAGACTTCTCAGTTGTAACTACAGACTATTTGAAATCAGTAAAAATATTCTAAACAGGAAGTGGTTTGTGTGTGTGTGTGTGTGTGTGTGTGTGTGTGTGTGTGTGTGTAAATTACATTGTGCTGAAGATAAATGCTAGTTCCATTTCTCACTGAATTTATCATACAATAACTTATTTTTGTGAAGTGTTATGATAGACTTAGGTAAATGACGATTCAGTATTAATGCAAAAATCAATGAAAAATCAATTGAGTCAGACATTATGCTAAAATGTTAGACACATATTTTAAGTTATGATATTCTCATTAACTTGGTGAACTATGTATCATTAACTGATAGACATAGTGATTAGATAGCTCACATGAAATAACACCTAGGTGATATACAGTTACACTTTATAATAAACATGTAACAGATGAAATTTAGTTCTTCTAAAGTCAAGTACTGTGATATTTCCTACAAGGTATTCCTAAACATTTAGACTCATACATACAAAAAATTGCTTATAGATGCAATTATTACCACCATGGATTGTTTAGCTGAACTAGGAAGTAAATTATATGATCTGAATATGAAGGTGCATATTACATACCAGTGCATATAGAAAATATATGGAATAAAGGAATAAGGTTTAGGTTGTATTTGGGTGATATAGAAAATATTTATCTTAAGTTGTTTAGGCCGTTATTTATTTTTTTCAAAATATATTCTTAGGAAATAAAATATGAATTGTTACATTAAAAAAATTCATTCCCACATATTATTTGTGTTTGCCTATCATTTCCAATCACTTGCTAGTGACACTGGTGGGCCTCAGTGATTGTCAGAAACACATAACATCATAGAGAATTATTCAGTAAGTTGAAAATAAGTGGGGGAGTCAACATGCATTCACTGACTTTCTATAATATATCTAGAGTGGGAAACAGAATATTTAGAGATAATTATGTACTGAAAGAACATATATGTTGATCAAACAATTCACCATTTATGACAAAAACAGAAAAAGCATGATTGTTTCTAGCATTAAGTCAATATTAACAAACATTGTTTTAAAAATTATGAAGCTTAAGTGTTATTGCTTTATTCTAATTTATTCACTTGATCAGACTTTCAAGGCTGTGGAATGCATTCATTTTTCTTAATAGTGTGAGAACCCTGTTCTTTGCAGATGTGTTCTGATTGCATGTAGAAAATCTTCTATCCACATTTTTGGTGCACTTTCTAAGAAACAGGTGTAGTCATTTCTTTTGAGGAATTGATAACAGTGAACACATATATTGAACAAAATTCATTGAATTTTATTATAGTTTGTGATTTTTACACATGAGCCTTTGAAAATGATATTTATATCATTTTCCCTATGAAATGTATATCAGAGCAGTCCTCTCAAGTAAAAAGGGGGAAATAAAATGTACTATTCAAAGATGCAGACATATTCAAGAATAAATTGATAGTTTTCTTAGTCTAGACTTCTGGGAATAGAGAAGAAACATATTATCTTACAATGCTCTTTGTTTGAGCCCCACCTGGGTAGCTCAGGCATGTGGCACTCCCTGCTCTTCCTTCCCTGCTGTGATAATTTGTCTGCAGTTCAGAAGTATATGTGCACAGTCAACAGCATTTTACTCCTTTTCCAGGGCTCTGAATTTCCCTTTTCAAATGGTTACATTTTATTTTACAAAACATAAATAAAATAAAATAATATAAAGGAAATTTATATTGTTTCTGCAAATGCTAACTTTGGCCAAAATGTTTTTAAGACTAAGTAAAATAAGTAAAATACTTTTAAAATGTTAATGTAAACATAGAAGTAAAATTATAAAAAACGATACATTTTGATTTGTTTGTTATTTATTTTATGTTTACTATGATGCTGTTCTATCTTAGAAATTGGTAACCTATTTTTATAGGGAGTCACTCTTGAATTTGAAAAGACCCTGAACTTCAAATTTTGAGAATTTCTTAGAGTTGAATTAGGAACTTCTAAAAAGAAACAAAGGTCTTCCGTATCATGTGGTGGGTGGGCCTTTAGGGTCAGGGAAAACTTATGCAGTTCAATGTGTACCCAAGTTCTCATAGTATAGTACAACTGTGTATTACTGAATATTTAGGAGTTTGAGTCTCTCAGAAGAGCTTTAAGTCAGTTAGATTGTGTCCTCAAAGAGAATATAGAACCCTGGTTCATTTCTATCTTGTCATTTGTCCCCTGGTACGAGATTAGTGGTTTGCTTTGTAGCATCTGCTCCAATGCTGTTCCACAGGTACAAACAAATGGAGTCTTGAATCTTCCAATGGAACAGCTAAACCTCTGAAATGGAAAACGAAAAGAGTGTTTTTGTGATGTTAACTGCTTCAGAGAGGTTTTAAAGAAGTGTAAATCTGGCCAAGTGGTGGTGGCACACGCCTTTATTCCCAGCACTCTGGAGGCATAGCCAGGAGGATCTCTGTGAGTTCAAGGCCAGCCTGATCTACAGAGTGAGTTTCAGGACAGGCTCCAAAACTACACAGATAAACTCTTTCTTGAAGGGAAAAAAAGAAGTGCAAATTGATACACAACATCAACAATTTTGCTTCTGCTTTGTTACTACATCAAATATATCATTTTGACTTCACTCTTGGTTTGAAAAATTGTAATAGTTAAATAGAAATAATTAACTATGTATATTATAAAAATGAAGTCAAAGTAGGCTGCCAGATGATAATATGATATACATTTAACACATACATTTTGAATTCTTCTATATCACTTCCAGCTTGGTTTGACCAAACCTTTCATCTAAAGTGTGTGATGTCTTCAGTGACACAGTCTTAACCTCAAGTTCTGGGACACATCCAAAAACAATAACACTAGCTTTTCCTGTTTGTGGAGTCTCCTGAATCTTTTCTGGCCAAGTGTGTGAAGAGACATTCTCTATTCCTAGCACTGGGATTTTTTTAGATAGTCTATGGCTCTTGGGGATGGATTATCTTTCCATACAGTGTAATTCCAATTACATTGTGTATAAACATATATGCATATATATATACACACACACACACATATATATATATAAATGCATAAATACATATTTCAGAGTGTGCTTATAAAATAATATACTCTTTTAATCAGAAAAGTTTGCCCACACAGACCGAATAGGGTGGAAAGTTGTGTCAAACCTGAATCTCTCAAAACAGCCTGAAACTACAATGTATAGCCTTCATGAAATCTTTTGACTTCAGTGGAAGGTCACAATTTAAATTTTGAAGATCCTCAAGTTCTCCTTATCTTTCAGGAATTTAAACATTCTTCTTTTGGCTTCAGAATCATATACCTGACATCTGAAAAGAAGAGTTAAATGCTCTTTAAATTTCAGTGTTCTCATATATATCTACAATTAGCTGTTTATTAAGAGCACATACACAGCATTTTCATCCCCTTTCATTGCTTGTAGGTAAACTGAAGTATATATAACTGTTGGAATTGATAAGACTCTTCCTTTTGATTAAAAGAGTATTTATTGAAGACAGTGAGACAGGATGCACAGTGTTAACATAATTCACATATATGTCACCATTACTAAAGTACAATAAAATTTCCCACTAGTAGGAGTGAATGACATTTAAAATGTTTAAATAACCATTGCCACTCAGAATGTCTCTGACTTGGTAACCCAGTAATAGATAGCATAATCATCTCTTAAACTGACAACATGAAAAATTTAGCAGTACATTAAAAAATCAACTTCTTGATATCTCAAATGGCACAGTGATAAAAATTTTGTATATGTGCTATTTTTTCTGAATGTGCTCTTCAAATAAAATAATTAATTTACTTACAATTTAACAACAAAACTAAAACACATTTAAATTAAAATTCCTATTTAAAAAGCAACACTAATTTATTTGCAGAATAGATACAGTTATGAAAGTTATTTTTAAAGCATCTATTTTAACAGAAAAATTAACACATACTGCTATTTGAAATTTAGTAGTTAAAAGTTCAGATGTATATAATCACTCTATTTTTTAACACATGTAACTTTGAAAATTTCCTTAAGTATTTTGATTCTAGTTATTATTAGAAAAGTTGTCATTCATCTGAAAGTAGAACTGGTCTCCTGATAACAGTAAATGTTTATTAGTTTTCCAACTTTCTCCATGGAGTGATACTTAGAATAAATAAATAATGTACTCAGATTTCTCTCTTAAAATACTTTTTAGCTATAGAGAAGACTCAGCAATTGTGTGCCCATTGCCCTTGTAGAACACGTGAGTGAACACACATGTAGAGTGACTCACAGTTGTTTATTATCCTACCTGTAGAGGAATCCAATGTCTTGACCTCAGCAGGTACTTTTATACATGTGTACATAAGCCACACACATATACACTTAATAATTAGGAGCCCTGTTCTCATGTGGTCATCATTTATCATGGTCTGTTATTCCTTGTTCTCCATTTCTGTTCTTGATCCAGCTGGGATCTCCTGCTCCCCTAAGCTTTCTTTCCCTGGAACCGTGCCCTTCATTACTCCCACTGTTGTCCAGGTTGTTCATGTAGATCTCATCCATTTCTCTGTCATTGGGCGATCCCTGTGTCTTTCTTAGGGTCCCGTTATCTAGGTAGCCTCCCTGGAGTTGTGTAGCAGTCTAGTCATCTTTGTTTTACATCTAATATCCTCCTATGAGTGAGTACATACCATGTTTGTCCTTCTGAGTCTGGGTTAGCTTACTCAGGATGATTTTTTCTAGATCCATCCATTTGCCTGCAAGCCTCATGATGTCATTTTTTTCTTGGCTGAGTAGTACTCCATTGTGTATATGTACCATATTTTCTTTATCCATTCTTCAGTTGAAGGGCATCTAGGTTGGACAACAGTGGGAGTAATGAAGGGCAAGTTTTGAGGGAAAGAAAGCTCAAATACTATTATCCTTCTGGGGTCTTGGATGAAGTTGAAGACTAGATAGTTATAGTTGCAGTTTTCCTTAGTTATGACAGAAAGTAAATTATCTCTAAAAGTTTGGAGTCACTAAGATGGATGGGTGGTGGAGTGATTTCTCTCAATTTTCTAAATGGCAATGGACTAAATATTGTAAATTAATTCTTACTTATAACTGTTTCGTTATATGTAGCAATACTTTAAAGTTAAATGCTTTATTTTTATTTATACAAAAAGGAGGAAATGTTGTAGAATATTTTAAGGTGTGTTACTTTTGTTTATGTTGGATTTGTTTAACTCTGTGAAGCTGTGTTACTGTGTCTGTCTAAAACATCCGATGTTCTAATAAAGACCTGAATGACCAATACCAAGGCAGTAGAAAGGATAGATGGGGCTGGCAGGCAGAGAGGATAAATAGAAGATCTCTGGAAGAGAGAGGAAAAAAGGGATGGAGGAATGAGAAAAGGAGGTAGCCAGAGAAGGAGGTGGACATAGGGGTCAACCACCCAGATACACAGCAAGCCACAGAGAAAGTATGATTTACAGAAGTAAGAGAACAGGAAAAGCCCAGAGGCCAAAGATAGTAGACAGGATAATTTAAATTAAGAAAAGCTGGCAAGAAGCAAGCCAGGCTAAGGCCAGGTGTTCATAATTAAGTATATACCTCTGTGTGTGATTTATTTGGGAGTTTTGTGGCAGATCCTCCCAAAGAGCAAAAGAGTAAGAACAGCCAAACAGTAAGGGTCAGTGGAGACTTCCGGCAATGTATGCAGGTGATCCTATCGAGGACTCCTAGTAATGGGGAATATGAAATCTCACCTGGTTATCTCTTGGCACCAGGAGATGCTTCCAATAGCAAGACTGGCTTGAACTCAATTAAGTGTTGGGCAAGGGGTTCTCATAGAATTTCCAAAGAACCCAGGCTTTTGGTAAGACAAAGTATCTTAATAAACGTGTCATGAAAAAGGAAAGAATCATAACATACATACATACAACACTAAACTTTAATAAGAATTTGCTAATAATCCTACATAAAGTTTCTGAACTCAATATTTAATGTTATGTGTAAATTAAACCATATTAGTACAAATCACCAGTATTTATAATATAGGTTAAGCAATATGAAGCTCTTTAAAAGTGATTAGCAACAAGACACCTCACACACACTTATAGTGAAACTGAAATAAAGTACACACTTTTGGAAAACATCCTGGTGTTTCCCACTCAAGGTATAATTGTGCCTATCATTTCAACTAGCAATTCTATTTCCAATAACAGAACTTCCCAGAATGAGTAACCACAAATCTATTCAAGGTTTCTTAAATAATGAGCTTTGCATTTTACATGATATCCTCAAATTACCAAACACCTATATGTTCATCAGTAAATAACAGAGTAATTAATTATAGTGTATTTACTGAGGTAGAACAAAACAAAACAAAACAGGCTATTTCTCCAAAGTAAAGTTAGGATGCACCCATGAAACTTTATGACATTGATGGGATTCAAAGAAGATGTGAAAGAGTATGCACTATTGAATTATTTTATATTGATTTTAAGAACAGAAGAATCATATTTATGGTGATTGGTGTCTGAAGAGTGCTTACAAGGACAGAGCACCAAGAAACATTTTGGAAGAATTTACTTTTTGTTTATTGAACAGAGTGACAATTATAGCCTTATTGTGGATGGAGCACAGGGCATTAATTTTTCACTCAGTATTGTGGAAGAATTCTTTTTGAAGGTATAAATAAATTTGATTTTACAGAATTGAAGCCAAAAACTGGCCCTTATAATAGCTCGTGGTGATTCCATCACTGATTCGTAAATCAGTAGAAATCTAGAGTGTACAGTTGATGCTTCTTTTGTTGACTGTCTTGAGTGCCTTGAATAAGCAGGGTGAATAAGATGCTTGTCTAAAATGGTACAGATGGAAAATGGTGGACACTCTTACACAGATGATGAGAACGCATTATCTAGAAAGCGATATATGCTTTTAGAATTGTTAATTATGAAGAATATCACTAGCCAAAACATAAAAAATTAGGTAACATAATTCTTAATTATAATATTTTACTATGAGGATTTTAATATATTCTTCTACTTATATTCACAAAATAATATATCAGTTCTCTTAGTTATGAATGTGCTTATATCTCTTGTGATAAATTATTGTGCACACTGCACAGCTGGCCATTTTCTTTTCTTTTTTATGGATAGCCTCATTAGAAGTAACTAACTTATCTTCAAATTCTTTGAACATGTGGTACAAAAATCCAGATTTATACAGTTATGTATTAGCTGCAGACAGCCTGCCTCATTGATCTTACTACATGATAGATGCATTTTAGAAATGGTCTGCAGAGACGAATGATTTGTACGTATTGCTATTTAAATATTTTATGATTAAAATATGCCTCTATTTTACAAGAAGCAGTCAGTAGAATATTTTCCAAAAATTATTTTTATACTGTTCCAACATTCAGAGCAATTCCACTTATGTAGTTTAAGGGACTTTGTCTTCAAATACTAAGTGAAACACACTAACTATTGAATGTTTACAACTAGTTCTTCCGTTTATAGAATTATTGGCTTTTGTGAGCTGCTGTATATGGGTACTGAGACCTGAATTGGTTGTTTTGGAATGATAATATGTAATCTTAAGCAGTGGACCATCTTTCCAGCCTGAAACTATATAATTGTTTGTCATTAGAAATCTCATATGAATGCAGTTTGAAAACTTAATTTACACCACTTTACTATGCAAACTGTTTTTACCCAGTGGTTTTACCAACATGAACTAGCCATTTTTTCTTTTATATGGCATTAATATCCAATTAAGCATTTGTTTGATCCATTTAGTATAGAAGACAATTAACAAAACTATTTAAAATACACGTGTGTGTGTGTGTGTGTGTGTGTGTGTGTGTGTGTGAGAGAGAGAGAGAGAGAGAGAGAGAGAGAGAGAGAGAGAGAGAGAGTGTGTGTATTTCACACGAATGCCAAGATTCCTGTTATCATTTCAGATTTAACTATAATTGTCTGCATTTTTTCAGTACCTTCTCACTGGTATATTTGTAAACCCAAATAATTTTCAAGGTCTTCCAGCACTGTCATACTATCCCAGGTGGCATACTCTCACACACTGTCTTGTGTTCATTGCTCCAACCTAGTCTACATTCCCTTTCATGCTTCTTTCTTCAATCCATTCAAAATAATGAAATAACAATATTTGGATTACTTAAATGTCAGTACTTTCTAGACATCTCAAGCTGTCAAGTGCCCTTCACATTCCTGGCTCCTGCTGTGTTCAAATCTCTTATACCACTCTTTCCTTAATTAATGCCTACTTAGCCTCCATGTTTAAGGCAATATTTCTATTTTCCACGATGCTGCAATTTGATGTAAGTTGCCCTTTGCTGAGTTTGTCATCCTCAAATGTTTTCTCATGACATTTAAATTATTATTTCTAATATTTCTTTGTATAATTTCTTGATTAATATCTGTAATAGTTCTAAGATTCAAACTTCATGAAAATATGTATTTTTGTCTCTTTCATCATTTTGGTCCATATTCTTAGCTCAGCACCCCTAGTATCACCTGTACTGTAACCTTTTTTCAATGATTGTCATACAGATGTATGGAAATCATTATGTGATACAAATATTATTTTCTCAATATTTGTATCTATATTAGATCAAAGTATTCAATATTTATGTACAAGTGTCTATTTACAATCCTATCATGTCCAATATTCATAATGTAAAATCAGTCTATATACACATTATTTGAAGATATATAGTGAATATTGAAATAACAGGCAAACTCGAAGTATGTGTCTCTGGTGTGTGTATTTGTGTCTTTGTGCACAAGTGTGAGTATTGCCACTGTTGACACCTATTATCTGCCTCAGTCACTCTCTACCTTTTCTCTTCTGAGACAGGATCTTTCACTGAACTTGGAGCTCATTAAAAATAAACTAGAATGACTGGGGTTCAATCACTGAGATAGGAAAGGACTTTCTTGGGCAAAGGAAAAACGCAAATCTAAAGATTCACCTTATACTTATTTTCCATTAAATATGATGTATATTATATTCTATCCAATTTCTATATCAAGCAAATATTTTCAGTGAAACAAAGTGTGCTAATAAACATAAGAAGTCTACATTACAATACTTTCAAATCACAGTAGATGAGAGAAGGGGAGAGTTGAGGATTCCATAAAAACAAACAAACAAAAAACTATTGACTTATTCAGCCTCTTCCTGTTTAGAAAGAGGGAAATGTGTGTTTTGTTTCTAACTCACAAATATTCTGTCAAGGTAAGAAGACTAAATTAGTCTCTGGTACTTGGGAGGAAGGATTGCAAGAGCTGCTAGGATAAACTGATCACTCATTCTTAGAACTCAGAATTCTTGCATAGAAAAAAATCTTTTGATCAGGACCACAGATAATAGGGAAGGATGGACTCCAGTTTTCTTTTTACAACCCCATACCTACATAGAAAACTCAGTATTTTGTCTTTGTAAAAAAGCAAGATATCACTGTCGTCCAGGTTGTTCATGTAGATCTCATACATTTCTCTGTCATTGGGTGATCCCTGTGTCTTTCCTAGGGTCCCATTTTCTAGGTAGCCTCCCTGGAGTTGTGTAGCAGTCTAGTCATCTTTGTTTTACATCTAGTATCCTCCTATGAGTGAGTACATACCATGTTTGTCCTTCTGAGTCTGGGTTACCTCACTCAGGATGATTTTTTCTAGATCCATCCATTTGCCTACAAACCTCATGATGTCATTGTTTTTCTCTGCTGAGTAGTACTCCATTGTGTATGTGTACCATATTTTCTTTATCCATTCTTCAGTTGAAGGGCAACTAGGCTGGACGACAGTGGGAGTAATGAAGGGCAAGTTTTGAGGGAAAGAAAGCTTAGGGGAGCAGGAGATCCCAGCTGGATCAAGATCAGAAAGGGAGAACAAGGAATAATAGACCATGATAAATGAAGACCACATGAGAACAGGAATAGGCAGAGTGCTGGAGAGGTCCCAGAAATCCCCAATGATACATCCTCTGTAGACTGCTGGCAATGGTCAAGAGAAAGCCTGATCTGACCTAGTCTGGTGATCAGATGGCCAAACACCCTAACTGTCCTGCTGGAACTCTCATCCAATAACTGAGGGAAGTGGATGCAGAGATCCTTGACCAGGCCCCAGGTGTAGCTCCAGGTGTCCAAATGTTGAAAAAGAGGAGGGACTGCAAGAGCATGAATTGTTGAGACCAAGATTGGAAAATCACAGGGACAAATAGCCAGACGAATGGAAGCACATGAATTATGAATCAAAGGCTGTGGAGCCCCCAGCTGGATCAGGCCCTCTGGATAAGTGAGACAACTGAGTACCTTGAACTGTTTGGGAGGCATCCAGACTGTGGGACCAGGATCTGTCCTTAGTGCATGAGCTGGCTGTTTGGAATCTTGAGCTTACACAGGGTCACTTTGCTTAGCCTGGAAGGAGAGGACTGAATCCACCAGGTTTAAATGAATTCCCAGGAGATTCTTGGCCCTGGAGGAGATGAGAATGGAGGGGAGGGGATGGGAGAACGTGGGGGTGGAGGCGGAAGGGGGGAGGGCAGGGGAACCCATGGCTGATGTGTAAAATTAAAACACAAATATAATAAATACCAAAAGATGAAAAATAAATTAAAAAAGCAAGATATCTAATAGATAAGCTAGATATAGATTTTCTTTATAGATCTATATCTCCCAATCAATGATACCTCCTTTTACTTATTCAATGAACAAACTTATAATATGGTGAATTTTATTATCTTGAAGTCTTGATTTTCTTGTTGTTGCTATTTAAAGATAAAGCTTTGAGTCAAAACTACTTAGTGCATCCAATAATCATTTTCTTTGGTAGCTTGCATTGCAAAACAATTTTTGGCGGGTTGGGTATTCTTTTTCTTTTACTAAACTGTTGCTCAATATTGAGGACATTTATGACAAAATAAAGAGTTAAGACTTCCAAAATTGAAGCAAGGAGGAGCCCAGTGCTCCAGAAGTGTGCTTTCTTTGATGGATGAGGATCACATAGGTCAGGAGAATGTGCAGATCTTTAGAGAAATAACTGTTGAGTAGCTTTCTTCTCAACTATTCAGGCCAAATACTGAAAGCAAGGTGAGCATCAAGCTGTGAGCAAACACAAAGAAATCTCAAAAGCACCATGAGAATTCAGATTTGAGGGATGAAGAATCTAATGGTATCCATTTCTTGTCTGTCCTATGTGAAAAAAGCTTCAAATATTATCATATATATAAGCCTCTTATTATTTTTAACATACACTGAACAATACTTTTGAAACAAATACTTAAATTGATTGTATTTAAAGTTTAATACATAGACTTACATTTATCAATACTTTTAATCATTTATTAATCCTAAATTAAGTAGTGGTTGTCAAGCTTCTCATACAAGAGAAGCAGCATAAACAGAAAACTTGATTTTTTTTCCTTTTTTGTAACCATTTTCCATATGATTAAAAAAATAATAGTACTACTACAAAGAGGCAGATAAAGAAACCTACAGTAAGCAAATTGAGTCAGAATTTTGTATTGTGAATGAAACTTACAAAGAAATAAAAGGTAAGACACTGGAGATTAACCAAATGATACTATTTCAGGCTGCTGCCAAATGGATTTTTCTCTGAAGGAATACCACTCACAAAGGAACCACAATTCGGTTAGGCAAACAAATAGTCATGAGGCTATTTGGCTGAAGGTGACTCTGAGAAGGTGGAAAATCATGTCTTTTTTCCTATGTACTTTTCATATGCTTCTCATGTGAAGGAAGAAGGTCAAGATGTCCAGGCATTGGGCAGTTGGAGGAGAGTCCTAATAGCTAAATTTTTAAGAATGATCAGAAATCAGCAACAACATACTCTAAGTACATTCAGGACAATTAGATTATTAGCAAATGGGAATTTCTTGTGTGTGTGTGTGTGTGTGTGTGTGTGTGTGTGTGTGTTTCTTGTGTTTTTCAATTAAAAATATTTTATCTGCTCTTGCACTAGCTGTTTCATGATAGTTTTATTGGGAGAAATAAATGGACTAGTCAGGATAAAAGATCAGTGAAGTGGGCAAGAATCAGATTTAGAATATATTTTGAAGACAGGTAACAATGAATTTTCTGATCATAAGACAGTCAAGAATAATTTGAGAATATGTACTCTGATGAAATAGACAACATTTGTTAAGAATTTCTTCTTCTAAAAGTAATTATGAAAATTTATATTCCAGTAGTACTTACAAAAATGTACAAACATTCACATAGATTTTGAAAATATTATGCTAAAACAGCATACCATATGTCCCTTAAAATACATTTGTTTTATCTTTTCTGAATATAGATGATTGCTTCTTAAAACTAATTAAGATTCTTTCTTTCTTCCTTCCCCCCTCCCTTCTTTGCCTTTCTTTTTTCTTTTTCTTTCTTTTCTTCCTTCCTTCCTCCTTCCTTCCTTCTTCCTCCTTCCTTCCTTCCTTCCTCCCTCCCTCCTTCCTTCTTTCCTTCCTACCTTCCTTCCTCCTACCTTCCTTCCTTCTTCCTCCTTCCTTCCTTCCTACCTTTCTTCCTTCCTTCCTTCCTTCCTTCCTTCCTTCCTCCTTCCTTTCTACCTTCCTTCCTTCCTTCTTCCTCCTTTCTTCCTTCCTTCCTTCCTCCCTCCCTCCCTCCCTCCTTCCTCCTTCCTTCCTTTCTTTTTTCTCTCAGTCTGTCTGTTTGTTTATCTGTGTGTTTATTTTTTCTTTCTCCTTCTTTATTCATTCTAAACATTCAGTATAACCCACTGGAAACATTTAAATATATATGGCACTAATGCAGCCTTATTCCTTTCATAGAAGAAAAATAGATAAATCCAAAGAAATTGCTCTGAGAAGCAGGCCTCTATTATACCCCAATTTTATGTGTTACATTCTAAGTAGACAGAGGATGACAATGCTTCATAATTGAGGTTTCAAGCTGCTTATGGCAAAATTCATAGAGAGTATTTAGAGTAAGTGGAATTGCTGAGGGGACACAGGGAATGGAGGAGATGAACATCGTGAGCATGAAAGAAAGCTGGGGGCGTATTAAGATGACCGCTATGGACCTGAGTTGTGCCGATGTAAGGGGTCATGCATTTAAAGCCACCTTGGCCTACACAGTAAGTTTGAAGTAAGTCTAAAATATGGAACTTTTTAAACTACCAGATTTTCATGTGTTTCCTTCATTCAAAGTCATTGTGAATCTAAATTTAAAAAAATCAGAACTTAGAATCACAATTGTAATGTCACCACTGGACGTTGATATATTAAAATAAAAGTTTACAATATCCAAAATGTAGATCATTGTTACCCAGAGATTATATTAATGGAGAATATCAATGAAATATATACATTAGGAAATGAACATATGCAATTGGAGGAAGAAGTAGTGGGAAAGGATTTTGAGTGGAGGAAGTGGGTCTGAACTTGATTTTCTCACTTATCAACATCAATTAAATACAAAAAAATTAAAAAATAAATCACTATTTCTCTCTGGAAACATTAACCTCATTATTTTCAAATATATATGTTTTTAATACATGAAATGAACTAAAATTGTTGGGTTTGTTTGAGATAAGGTTTCTGTGTACAACCCTAACTATAATCAAACTCACTCTGTAGACTAGGCTGGTCCCAAATGCAAAGACAAGCTTGCCTCTGCCTACCAAATGCTGGAATTAAAGTTATACACCACATGCCTGGCCTCTAAAATCTATCAATACTTCTATAGAGACCTATATTTAAAGGTAATATCAAAATGTCTTATATGTATAATAGTATAAATTATTCTAAAAGGAACTTACTAGTCAATTGATAACTTTAAATTATAATAATTGGCAAATATTTGGCAATAAGATGATAGAGTTTGTTGTGAGACCTACGAGGAAGGTTTGCTGACAAACCTCGGGCCAGTCTACTTTTCCTGCAAGCCTCAGAGGAGACAAACCTTATAAGACCCTGCATTTAAGCAGTCCAGCTGGATACCCACAGTGTCCAAATGCGACATATTAATCTTGAGTGTAGACACTGCTGTCTATTTGGAATTAAGGTCCACTCCATAGGAGCGGTTTTTCATCAATACTTCAAACATATCTAATGACGCGTGGCCGGAGAGGACATAGACCCTATAACAGTACCCAGTACTGCCATTTTCCTAAACCAAAATAATTTCTAACTATGTTCTCAACTTTATACTTTCTGTAACACAAATCTTAATAGGTTTTATTAAAAAAAAAACAAAACCTAGAGCCAGATATTAGGGTGAAAGCTGAAAGATCAGTGAAGCAGAGCAGCCAGCCACTAATTCTTACCTCTGAAATCCTCAGCCTCAAGAGTGTGAGTTCCTGTCCTCACATCTTATATACCTTTCTCTGCCCAGACATCACTTCCTGGGATTAAAGGCATGTGTGCTTCCCAATACTTGGATTAAAGGTGTATGCCACCACTACCCAGCTCTGATTCCAGTATGGTCTTGAACTCACAGAGATCCAGACAGATCTCTCCAATGATGAATCTTTGACTACAAGTGATAGGATTAAAGGTGAGTGCCATCATTGTCTGGCCTCTATGTCTAATCTAGTGGCTGACTCTGTCCTCTGATCCCCAGATAAGTTTTATTGGGGTGCAGAATATATCACAACTTTCATTATACACAGCTACCATCCTTCATCAAAAAAAAAAAAAAAACTTTTTAGGCAGATGGTAATTATTACAGAAATCCACTACTAGCTAAAATGCAAAGAATGAAACCATAGATGGCCTAATCTTATTTGATACATCTTCAATGTAACATTTACACCTAAAATTGCAGAAGAAAAGAAAAAGTATAAGAGCTAGAGAACCAGGTTGCCTGATGTAATATAATGTCTTCTAAACCTGAAGGGATGCTGCACGTATGAGGCTTAAACCAAATCTACACAATGAGAATACTAGTTGACAAGTCAATTAAAATTTAAGATTCTTCAGTCCTAGATGAATATCTACAGCCAATGAACAGCAACTTATAAGGAGAGTTAGTTTTGTCTGGGGATGAAATATCTAATAGATTATCAAATGCCAAGGAAATCAGTCTTTAACACAAGTATATAAAAGCAGTATAAAAAAGATATATGGATTGCCGTGTCCTTTGCTCTACAAAAGCTTCTCAGTTTCAACAGGTCCCATTGATTGATTGTTTATCTCAGTCTCTGTGCTACAGGTGTTATATTTAGAAAGTGATCTCTGGTGCCAATGCATTCAAGACTACTTCCTACTTTCTCTACTATCAGGTGCAGAGTAACTGGATTTATGTTGAGGTCTTTGATCCACTTGGACTTAAGTTTTGTGCATGGTGACAGATATGGATCTATTTGCAGCCTTCTACACGTTGACATCCAGTTCTGCCAGCACCATTTGTTGAGGATGCTTTCTCTTTTCCATCGTACATTTTTGGCTTCTTTGTCAAAAATCATATGTTCATAGGTGTGCGGGATAATGTCAGGGTCTTCAATTTGATTCCATTGGTCCACATGTTGGTTTTTATGCCAGTACCAAGCTGTTTTTATTATGGTAGCTCTATAGTAGAGCTTGAGGTTGGGGATTGTGATGCCTCCAGAGGTTGTTTTATTGTGCAGGATTCTTTTGGCTATCCTGGGTTTTTTGTTTTCCCTATGAAGTTGAGTATTATTCCAGGACAAAGCGACAGCCTACAGAATGGGAAAACGTCTTCACCAACTCCACATCTGACAAAGGGCTGATATCCAGAATATATAAAGAACTTAAGAAATTAGACATCAAAATGCCCAACAGTCCAATTAAGAAATGGGCTATAGAACTAAACAGAGAATTCTCAACAGAGGGAGTTCAAAAGGCTGAAAGACATTTAAGGAAATGCTCAACATCCCTAATTATCTGGGAAGTGCAAATCAAAATGACTCTGAGATACCACCTTACACCTGTCAGAATGGCTAAGATCAAAAACACAGAAGACAGCTTATGCTAGAGAGGATGTGGAAAAAGGGTAACTCTCCTCCACTGCTGGTGGGAATGCAGGCTTGTACAGCCACTTTGGAAATCAATATGATGCTTCCTTAGAAAATTGGGAATCCATCTCCCCCAAGACCCAGCTATAGCACACTTGGGCATATACCCAAGGAATGCTCAATCACACCACAAGGGCATTTGCTCAGCTATGTTCATATCAGCATTGTTTATAATAGCCAGAACCTGGAAACAACCTAGATGCCCTTCAACTGAAGAATGGATGAAGGAAATATGGTACATATGCACAATGGAGTACTACTCAGCAGAGAAAAACAATGACATCATGAGGTTTGCAGGCAAATGGATGGATCTAGAAAAAGTCATCCTGAGTGAGGTAACCCAGACTCAGAAGGACAAACATGGTATGTACTCACTCATAGGAGGATACTAGATGTAAAACAAAGATGACTATACTGCTACACAACTCCAGGGAGGCTACCTAGAAAATGGGACCCTAGGAAAGACCCAGAGATTACCCAGTGACAGAGAAATGGATGAGATCTACATGAAAAACCTGGATGACAGTGGGAGTAATAAAGGGCAAGGTTTGAGTCAAAGAGACCTTGGGGAGCAGGAGATCACAGCTGGGTCAAAAACAGAAAGGGAGAACAAGGAATAACAGACCATGATAAATGAAGACCACATGAGAACAGGTATAGGCAGAGTGCTCAAGAGGTCTCCAGAAATCCCCAATGATATAGACTGCTGGCAATGGTCAAGAGAAAGCCTGATCTGACCTAGTCTGGTGATCAGATGACTAAACACCCTAACAGTCATCTTGAAAGTCTCATCCAATAACTGATGGAAGTGGATGCAGAGATCCTAAGCCAGGCCCCAGGTGGAGCTCCAGGTGTCCAATGGTCGAGAAAGAGGAGGGACTGCAAGAGCATGAATTGTTGAATCCAAGATTGCAAAATGCACAAGGACAAATAGCCAATCAAAAGAAAGCACATGAATGATGAACCAATGGCTGTGGATCCCCTAGCTAGATCAGGCCCTCTGGATAAGTGAGACAATTGAATAACTTGATCTGTTTAGGAGGCAGCCAGACTGTGGGACCAGGACCTGTCCTTAGTGCATGAGCTGGCTGTTTGGAACCTAGGGCTCACACAGGGACACATGCTCAACCTGGAAGGAGGGGACAGGACCTTCCTGTACTGAATCCACCACGTTTAAATGAATCCTCAGGGGTGTCTTGGTCCTGGAGGACATGGAAATGGAGGGGAGGGGCTGAGGGGAAGGTGGGGGTGGGAGCCAAAGGGGGGAGAACAGGGGAACCCATGGCTGATGTATAAAATTAAAACACATAATAAAAAAAAGATGTATTGAGATACATACAAAAAAGGTATGTAATGCATAATAAAGTGAGTGGGAGAGCCAAATTGGGAGTTGGAATGAGGGGAATATGGAATGTATATTATATAAATATAGTACTTATTTATGAAATTCTCAAAAATATCAATAGAAAAATAGTAAACTACACATAGATTTCTTTGTAGTTGATATAAGATGGGATAACAGGGAAGTATATAGGCAGTAGTATTCTCTGCTTATAGGTGCTTGTTTGTGAATCCTATTTCATAAATACTTTAGTAAAAAGCACTACATTTTATTAGAAACAGCTTATTTGTCACAAGATAAAATGAAATTGATGGATTCAATTTACATTCCAGTTATTATCCAACTAAAATGCAGTTATGATCAATTATTATAGTGAAAAATGTATAATATTAGGAAACAGAATTGTAAGTGAGTGAGTATATGGTATCTTTAAATTTTATATAAAAAGTTTCTACTTGATTATGAGACAAATTCTATGAAATTATACCCAAATGTTTTATGTTCTTTCTTGGATTTATAATTGATTATGAATTATTTAATCCTTAGAAACTTTTTATGATTTCTAAAACTTCTCTAACATTCTCTAGTTACTGATGTTTCTTGGTGGTTTTCAAATACAGGTTGGTCTAAATATTTTAGTAATGATAGTTATTTTTTAAATAGTTCTTTGAGAATTTCACACACTGTATTTTGGCTATATTCAGTACCTCCATACTTCTAAATTTTATCCTCCATTCTATACCCACCCAAATTTATGTTTTTACTTTTTAACCCTTTGAGTCCATATATTACAATTAGTATGGCCAATATGTAAATACTCTTGGAAACATGGACATCAACTAGAGTGTGTTATACCTACTGAGGACTGCACCAATAAAGAAAACTAAATTTTGTTCTCCTAGGACCTATCAATTAGCGATAGCTCCTTAGCTGAGGGTAGGACTCTATGGCAGCCTCCTACTTCCATGATGGAATTATTTTCATGCTTGAGCTTCACAGGTCTTGTGCATGCTGCCACAACTGCTGTGCATTCATAAATGCATCTACGCTGTTTTGTAAGGGAAACAAACCTGTTTCTTTCTAGTCAACAGCCACCTATGGTCATTACAATTTTTTTTTTTTTTTTTTGGTTTTTCAAGACAGGGTTTCTCTGTGTAGCTTTGCACCTTTTCTGGAACTCACTTGGTAGCCCAGGCTGGCCTTGAACTCACAGAGATCTGCCTGTCTCTGCCTCCTGAATGCTAGGATTAAAGGCGTGAGCCACCACCGCCCGGCAACCATTACAATCTTATTGTCCTCTCTTCCTCAAGAATTTCTGTGCCATAGGAGAAGGGTTGTTATGTAGACATCTCATTTAGAGCTAAGCACTCTGTGGTCTCTTTGTCTCTGTATGTTGACTAGTTATGGGTCTCCATGTTAAATATTATTAATGGCCAAGGAATACATACTATGTAAAAAAAACATACTTTGTTATATATGCTTCATAATGCTTTATACAATTCTTTATATTCTCACATGGAAAATAACTTACTGGATGAAACACAGAGTTCTTAAAGCCATCAAAACTATATTGCTAAGAGAAAACTAACATTTACCACCAGATTCCTTGCATTTTTGCATACTTTCTTTTTACTAGAGAATACTGAGTGGCTTAGCATTTGAAGATTCTTTCTCATAGCAATCAAATAATTCACAGTTTCTATCAAAGACATAATCATGTGGTATGTTAGTATTTCAGAGTGCTCTAATATAACAATATTTGGTTTGTGTAATATTACTAAAGTAATTTTCTCAATATTTTCAACTTAAAAATCATAGTTCTGAGTTCTATATATTTGTATGTTGATGATGTCCTCATGTCTAACATTGTTAGACTATAGAGTGTGAAAGGAAGTGACTGATTTTAATTATGTACCTTTAAGTCTTCTACTATTCATGTGGCCCTAACCCTACGGGCCATAAAAACCAGTAAGCTACAGAGAG
Organism: Onychomys torridus; assembly: GCF_903995425.1. Classification (NCBI taxonomy): domain Eukaryota; kingdom Metazoa; phylum Chordata; class Mammalia; order Rodentia; family Cricetidae; genus Onychomys; species Onychomys torridus. Next base: position 93,436,915 of record NC_050452.1, on the reverse strand, counting down.
TACAAATTAGAAATCTGTGCATCGAAAGTGAAACATGTTCATTTCAAAGTATTAAATTGATTTTGTAATGTCTGAAAAGGACACGTTGTTGGTATTTACAGTATAGAAGGAACTCTAAAACCTCAACAGAAAACATCATAATAGTAACACCTACAGCCATCATAAATACCTCGATTACAAAGTAGGCAAACAAGCAAACTGACATTTCTCAAAGATGATAAAGAAGATACAGGAAAAATTCTTTAATCCCATTATTCACTCTAAAAGTCCTGGGAAATTATAAGAAAATATCATTTGGATTCATGACAAATATTGACACTTCTCTCTTCTTTTGTGCAATTTTCATTTTCTTGTCAGGTAACATGATTTATAAAGTTAATCAGTAGTCTATTTAGTTGAGGATTATGTTCAACACTCTTCAAGTGCTTTGTAAAATTTTATAGTAAAGTCACTGGACTATTTCACTCAGACCTTTTGAGAGCATTTAAAATCCATTTTTTTTTTCAAATTCATTTAGTGAGATAGATCTATTCATAAGACATACTTGATCTTAGTTTGTTTCTGATAGCGTATTAGTTTCACATTGTTATGTTAAATTCTTTAAGTTTCATTGGCTAATAAAATAAGATCTATTAGTTGAAGGATCTAGAGGGCACAAACTGTAGAAATATTTAAGTCAATCTTTACACATTTTCAGCTAAGGCAAATTAAACTGTACATATGATTGTGGAATCACCTTTAAGTTAGGTAAGTTTGGTATTGCAAACAACACAACTGAACACCTTTTTGTGTCTACATCTAAATTATTTATGAGGAAGAATTTCAGTTTTGGCTCATGTTAATGTAATTTGCTAAAAATATAGTTTAAATCACCACTTTTTTCCAGCACTTCACTAAATCTATTGTTTGAATATTAGATGTTTTTTTCTCCATAGAGAAAAATAAAATGTGATTTCTGTTTACTTAGTATAAATTACCCATGAAGATTTCCATATGGAACAAAAGAGGAATACTTTAAAACGGAATATGTTTCCATATTTTCTAAACACAAGAGGTCATTTACATTATAGAGATTTATTCTTGCATTTCAAATACTAAGAAAATAAAAATGGATAGAGAGATACTCAATATATGTGTGTGTATGTCTGTGTAAGTGTACACATATATGGGTATATGTTTATGTATGCAAATATGTGTGTATACATATTCCATGTAATAAGTATGAGTAAGGCTTACGTATATGTGTGCATTAACCATGTAATCTTTAAAGATAGTTTTCTATAGAGAAGAGATAATGTTAGGATATTGATATTTGGTAATTAAACTATGATTTTTTTTAAGCATAGGAAGGTTTGCAGGGATGTGACAAGCCCATAAGTTTGGTATTAAGATGTTTACTATCAGAATCATAAAGCAGTAGAAGATGTAGGAAACTGAGGATATGAACCAACTCATTTCTACCTAACAGGGAGGAGCATGAGAAATGTATAACTTAACTCACCTTTTTCCACCCTATACTTACTGGCAGAACAATGACTGATGACTGTGATCATTATTTGTTAATGTCCAGAATTATCACAGAGTACAGAAGGATAGAAAACTTTAATCTGAGTCAAAAATACTCATTTGTATGCAGGTTGTATGTGAGAAATGACTGTGTATGAGACATGCATGTATGAATGTATATTATATTGTTATTAAAGACAAAATTCTAAATTAAAACTAATATTTACAGAAACACTTGAAGTAGATGATAGACTTGTAAGGGAGTGTTAAATGCTGCACTTTGCACTCTCTATTTTATTGTATAGTTTATTTTTATATGTGGAGTTAAAACCTTTTAGTATAGTAAGAACCACTAATAACAATCCTGACTAGTCCTACTGAAGTGCTTTAAATATTTTTATCCTCATTGCTCATTATTGAAGGTTAGAGAGTTCCTGAACACCTAAAATTAAAGAACATTCCATCATTATTCTAAAGAGTTTAGTCAAAATTCTTAAATAAAATAAGAAACATATTTTATGCCCTTTATTCAAATGTTACTTTTCAACAATGTACCATTTTTAAAGAATTTATTCTTCTGTAAGATTTTTAAAAGTGTTTGCTTGAGTGAAAAGAAAATCTATGATTTTACTATCCATACTATGAGAAATATATGCAACTTTTGAGGAAACTAGGTAGAAAAACTATAAGAAATTCTCTTTCATCAAAGAACTAGATCATGACGTGTGTCAGAAGCTGATTCCACATTCTTTCTAAAATGATAGATCCTGGCGAATTATTTCTAGTACCAACATTAACAATTAAAAAAGCACACATTTTTATAGGATTTAATATTTCATTGGTTTCCCAAAATCAAAATCACAGAACACTATTCCACTCTTAATCTTTCATGTGCTTTTGCTCACAGTAGCACAAGTCAATTTCTTCCAAGCACATCAACAGATAATCATAAAGATCTTCTCACAAGTTCTTTGCAACATCTTACCAACTTTTAAACCAATTGATTTAAGACTATGGGAAGAAACACTTGTTTAAATGCTGCAAAAATAATTATACTTTCTGTCCTTTTGATTATGGACTGACCATTAATTCCTGAGTTAAACACTTGGTTTTCACAGTGGAAAACTTTGGAAGTGGTGATACATTTTTTCAGACAAGACAAGTTGTAGAAGTTTAGGTTGCTAGGGAAATTATTTTCAGGATATTGGATCCCACGGAAATCTTTCTCTTTTTCTTTGCTGACCTCATGACTTTAGATCAAAACCCTTTTGTATAATACATCCCTACCAATGTGTCCTGCAAGATACATAGATTACTGTTGCTGTTATAAAAAGTGTTGAAAAAAAAAAGCAACTTAGAAAAGAGAAACTGTTTATTATGCTTATAATTTCAAGGTACAGTTCAGTACTGAGGGGAAGTCGAGGCAGGAATCTGAGGGCATTAGTCTCATCTATCCACAAGCAGAAAGAAAGAATACATGCATGTCAGTGTTAGCTCTTTTTCTCTACTCTTAAACATTCCAGGACACAGTCCGTAAAATGGTGCTGCCTTCTTTCAAGGTAGACATTTCTCAACTGACTAAACTCACAAGCATGCCCATAGTCCAAAATAATTCAGATAATTCCTCATTGAGATTATAGGTGATTCTATATTGTGTCAATTAAAACTGACAATTAAATAAAAGACTGTCAAAAAGGGTAAGCCTGCACCATGATTTGTAGTGATTATCTGCAAGGTTCTTCACAGTCCCCATGCTCCTATAGCATAACAACTGTCATCACTGCCACCTAGTTGTCACATTATTAATGAATTGGACATCAAGAAGAGCATAACACTAGAGGAACACCATGTTCTACAATACTATGCTCACTTTGTTAATGAAGTGAAATTGTGTGCTAAGACCACTGTAACCAGCTATAGCTGATGCTAGCCATAACAAAAATCTTGTCAGGACTGAATGTCTACTCCTAGGACAAGAATTGTTCCTGAATCACTCTCCATTAGTACAATTGGGGAGGAGTGCCATTAAGAAATGCTCAGCCAAGCATTAACTTCCAAGACAAAAAGTTTTATTGCGACAGTGTCTTCCATCCAGATACTAGGATATTACTATCACCCCAAAAGAGGAGTAGGAAGGTGAATGCTTGTCAATGGAGTTGATATTGAAACAGGTCATTCCCTGATCCTCATCACACCTATAAATGACCATACACTAAGGCCCATAGACTAGCCAGCAGTAATGAAAACAAACTGACTCTATATGTTAGCATTGGCCTATAACTAGCTGCATTGCTTGAGGTTAGCAAATATGTAATGGAGACTGACCCTACCATAAAGGTTAGAGGTCAGTTCGCAAACTTCTGATTTCCACAGCCATAGAGCCTTGTGTATTCCTCTAGATAGATCATGTGCTAACCTGACTTACTACAAGGCTAGAAGGATGCAGAGATAGAGATATTCAACTTGGTGTAGGCTTTGAAGCCTCAAAACCCACTCCCAGTGACACGCTTCCTCCACCAAGGACACACCTACTTCAACAAGGACACACCTTCCCGTCCTTCTCAAACAGTACCATTCCCTGATGACTAAATGTTCAAATATATGAGCCTGTGGATCTTCATCAGGTGTCAGGGTTCTTTGTTTGTTTGTTTTTTGAGACAGGGTTTCTCTGTGTAGCTTTGTGCCTTTCCTGGAACTCGCTTTGCAGACCAGGCTGGCCTCAAACTCACAGAGATCCACCTGGCCTTGCCTCCAAAATGCTGGGATTAAAGGCGTGTACCACCACCGCCCGGCTGTGTCAGGGTTCTTTAGAGGTTCTGTGTGTGAGGGCTCACTTATTATTTGGCAATTTTTTATGGGCTACTTGGACTCCTATGGTATACCATAAGAGAAATAGATCACTATCTCTGCTCCATCCTCAAGTAGCACTTTGGGAATAGATGCCACTTCTTGGATTCCAGGACACAAAATTTAGTGGAAGATTTGTCTCAGAATCCAGTGGCATCTATTCCTAGAGTGCTACTTGAGGATGGAGCAGAGACAGTGATCTATTTCTTTTATGGCCTAATACAGTTCCAGAAGCTCAGTTCATGGTTATAAGCTTTGTGGTAGGTTTGGAATGTTGTCTGGCACTGTATGTCTCTGTGGCAGGTCTGTAACTGAGTTTCACGTCAAGATTCAGGGACTAGTTATTCTTCTCTAATTGAGAGGTACTGCTTTGTTCAGTGCTGCCTGGAACGGAGGAAGACTGATGGAGACAAGCCTTTCCTTTCTGCTTTATTCAATGTTCGCCTTCATTTTGCTTAAATAACAGGAGACACTGTGGCTTGTCACCCGATTTCCCAATGACCTCTGTGCTAGTACTTCCACAAATAGCCATTCAACTAGGTGCATCTGTCCAGAATGATGACAAGAAGATCTTTTTCAACTGCTACATTGCTCTGCCCACCCATCTTATAATCTTGTATACTACCTAGACAAAGGAATAAAATTCAGACTTTTCCTTGATAGCTTTCTGTTTTTTTGCACAGACTGACATAAGAGTTGGTAGGCATTTCTAAAGCTTTTCAACAGATAATTACTTATTCTGATATCCTAATATTATTGTTTTATACCTAAATGACAGGTATTACTCTTAAGAGCCATTTTCATATAAAATTACAAAGTGTATGTCTGAACTTTTGACATAGGCATTTTTAAAACTCAGTGAAATGATTATTTCCATAAAATTCACATGCTCTGGTTCCTTTGTTCCTTAGAACTGTTAAAAGCTTCCTTTCCTATTTGTGTGAAAGTCTGTTCCTATTATTTGGCTTTGAAATTTCATAACCATTATTTATTCAAAGGAAGTGCATAGTTTATTTTGCAAAGAAGTGTTGCCAGTTATGACAGGAGTGATTGAAATCCTTAACTTATTTCCAAGTTTGAATTAGTTTTATTTGTATTCATATTATTTGTTTTGACTCTGGTCATCACATTTCATATCTGATAGTTATAGTTATGTTTAAAAATGAATAACTTAACACACATATTAATCAAGACTTTGTGCTTACTTACAAGATTTGCTATAAAATAAAGACTTAATATTTTGTCTCCACTCTGTTCCTTTTTGCTCTTATTTAGAGAATATTTGGAAATCAGCAGGATGGTCAAAACCAGAGGATCAGAGGGTTTGGTGTCTCTTATTAATATCAGATGCTGCACCTGTAAAGTCTCAGCAACATCAATGCCAATATTTGAGATGCACAAGGGTTGAAAACCAACAGATAGTCAACTGGATGAGAAAAATCTCATAAGACCTCAAACATACACAACAAAATATAGTCAACTGAATAAACCTGGAGGAAAGGTGGGTCTCCCCAGGGGAGAGAACATTAATTGGTTGTCCAGTGCCAAATGGTCAACCATGAAAACATACATACAAGTTGAATTACAAGAACTGAACAGGTTGCATGTTGTATTTATTTGTATATGCATGTGCATATATATATGGTTGTTACAATAAGAACTGCCCCATAGACTCATAGATTTAAAAACATAGTCATCAGGGAGTGGCACTAATTGAGTGGCAGTACTGGCAGGTGTGTAATTGTTGGGGTATGCATGGCCTAGTTGGAGGAAGTGTGTTACTGGGAGCTGTCTTTGAGATTTCAAAACCTCACACAGCTCTGAGTGTCTCTCTGTCTCTTGGCCTATGGATCAGATTGCAGCTGTCAGTAATACTCCAGCACAATGCTCCCCACCATGATGAAAACTGACTAAACCTGGGAACTGCAGGAAGCTCCCTGATAACTGCTTTCCTTTGTAGGCTTCCCTGAACCAGGTGTCATTTCACAGCAATAGAACAGTGACTGGGACAACGCATATGCATTCTATAACAATTAAGGAAAAAGAGCCCATGAACCTGAAGGAGAATGAAAATGGAATATGTACAAGAGTCTGTGGGGAGATAAGGAAGGGAAGGAATGCTGTGACAATTTATAATAAAAATATAAGAATAACGACAAAAATGAGTATTTATGCGTTATTTTGAAATTATAACCTGTAATAATACTCTCAAATATAATGTCCTAAACAACAATTCTTATTTCCCAATTTGGGCTTCCTAATTTTGAACATTTAAAATAATAATAATAATAGTAGTAATAATGCTAATAATAATAATAATAATAATAATAATAATAATAACAACCAATTACACAAGTTCAATGCTGTCTGGTCAGCATGATTTTTTGCAACATACTACTCATAACATAAAAATAGATTGCAAAAAAAGAACCTAACTATAAAAATATTAGTCTAAAATACCAAAGATTTTTATTTTATCTTTTTCCTCATTTTTTATTTATTATAATAGTGTTTTAATTTTACACATCAGCCATGGGTTCCCCTGTCCTCCCTCTCTCACCCCTACATTGCCCCATCCCCTCCCCTCCATTCCCATCTCCTCCAGGGCCAAGACTCCCCTGGGGATTCAATTCAACCTGGTAGATTCAGTACAGGCAGGTCCAGTCCCCTCCTTCCAGGCTGAGCAAAATGTCCCTGAGTAAGCCCAAGGTTCCAAACAGCCAGCTCATGCACTAAGGACAGGTCCCGTTCCCACAGCCTGGATGACTCCCAAACAATTCAAGCTATTCAGTTGTCTCACTTATCCAGAAGGCCTGATCCAGCTGGGGGCTCCACAGCTTTTGGTCCATAATTCATGTGCTTCCATTAATTTGGCTATTTGTCCCTGTGCTTTTCCAATCTTGGTCTCAACAATTCATACTCTTAAAGTCCCTCCTCTTTCTTGACAATTGGACTCCTGGAGCTCTACCTGGGGGCAGGCTGAGGATTTCTGCACCCACTTCCATCAGTTATTGGATCAGAGTTACAGCATGACCCTTAGGGTGTTTGGCCATCTGATCATCAGGCTTTCTCTCCACCATTGCCAGCACTCTACAGAGGATGCATCATTGTGGATTTCTGTGGACCTCTCCAGCACTCTGCCGATTCCTGTTCTCATGTGGTCTTCATTTATCATTGTCTGTTATTCCTGTTCTCCCTTTCTGTTCTTGACCCAGCTGTGATCTCCTGCTCCCCTAAGCTCTCTTTCCCTTGAACCTTGCCCTTCATTATTCCCACTGTTGTCCAGGTTGTTCATGTAGATCTCATCCATTTCTCTGTCATTGGGTGATCGCTGTGTCTTTCTTAGGGTCCTGTTTTTTAGGTAGCCTCTCTGGAGTTGCAAAGCAGTCTAGTCATCTTTGTTTTACATCTAGTATCCTCCTATGAGTGAGTACATACCATGTTTGTCCTTCTGAGTCTGGGTTACCTCATTCAGGATGATTTTCTCTAGATCCATCCATTTGCCTGCAAACCTCATGATGACATTGTTTTTCTCTGCTGAGTAGTACTCCATTGTGTATATGTACCATATTTCCTTTATCAATTCTTTAGTTGAAGGGCATCTACGTTGTTTCCAGGTTCTGGCTATTACAAACAATGCTGATATGAACATAGCTAAGCAAATGCTATTGTGGTATGATTGAGCATTCCTTGGGTATATGCCCATGAGTGCTACAGCTGGGTCTTGGGGGGATGGATTCCCAATTTTCCAAGGAAGCGCCATATTGATTTCCAAAGTGGCTGTACAAGCCTGCATTCCCACCAGCAGTAGAGGAGAATTCCCCTTGCTCCACATCCTCTCCAGCATAAGCTGTCTTCTGTGATTTTGATCTTAGCCATTCTGACAGGTATAAGGTGGTATCTCAGAGTCATTTTGATTTGCATTTCCCAGATAATTAAAGATGTTGAGCAATTCCTTAAATGTCTTTCAGCCATTTGAGCTTCCTTTGTTGAGAATTCTCTGTTTAGTTCTATAGCCCATTTCTTAATTGGACTGTTGGGCATTTTGATGTCTAGTTTCTTGAGTTCTTTATATATTCTGGATATCAGCCCTCTGTCAGATGTGGAGTTGGTGAATAACTTTTCCCATTCTGTAGGCTGTCGCTTTGTCTTATTGACCATATCCTTTGCTCTACAGAAGCTTCTCAGTTACAACAGGTCCCATTGATTAATTGTTTCTCTCAGTTTCTGTGATACTGCTGTTATATTTAGAAAGTGAGCTCTGGTGCCAATGCATTCAAGATGACTTCCTACATTCTCTTCTATCAGGTTCAGAGTAACTGGATTTATGTTGAGGTCTTTGATTCACTTGGACTTAAGTTTTGTGCACAGTGACAGATGTGGATCTATTTGCAGCCTTCTACACATTGACATCCAGTTATGCCAGCACCATTTCTTTTTTTCCATTGTGTATTTTTGGCTTCTTTGTCAAAAATTATATGTTCAAATGTGTGTGGATTAATGTCAGGGTCTTCACTTCAATTCCATTGGTCCACATGTTGGTTTTTATGCCAGTACTAAGCTGTTTTATTATGGTAGCTCTATAGTAGAGATTGAGATCTCGGATCGTGATGCCTTCAGAGGTTGTTTAATTGTACAGGATTCTTTTGGCTATCCTGGGTTATTTGTTTGTACATATGAAGTTGGGTTTTATTCTTTCCAGGTCTATGAAGAATTGTGTTGGTAATTTGATGGGGATTGTGCTGAATCTGTAGATTGCTTTTGGTAAGATTGCCATTTTTACTATGTTAATCCTGCCTATCCATGAGCATGGGAGATCTTTCCATTTTCTGACATCTTCAATTTCTTTTTTCAGGTACTTAAAGTTCTTGTCATATAGGTCCTTCACATGCTTAGTTAGAGTAACACCAAGGTATTTTATATCATTTGTGGCTATTGTAAAGGGTGATGTATCTCTGATTTCCTTCTCAGCCTGTTTGTCTATTGTATATAGGAGGGCTAATGATTATTTTGAGTTGATCTTGTATCCTGCTATGTTGCTGAAGGTGTTTGTAAGCTGTATCAGTTCCTTGGTTGAATTTTTGAAGTCACTCATGTATATTCTATGTCATCTGTAAATAGGGAAATCTTGACTTCTTCCTTTCCAGTTTGTATCCCCTTAATCTCCTTATGTTGTCTTATAGCTCTGGCTAGAACTTCAAGTACTATATGGAATAAGTATGAGGAGAGGGGACAGCCTTGCCTTGTTCCTGATTTTAGTGGTATTGCTTTGAGTTTCTCTCCATTTAATTTGATGTTGGCTGTTGGCTTACTGTAAATTGCCTTTATTATGTTTAGGTATGTTCCCTGTATTCCTGATCGCTACAAGACCTTTATCATGAAGGGGTGTTGGATTTTGTCAAATGCCTTTTCTGTGTCTAGTGAGATGATCATGTGTTTTTTTCTTTGAGTTTTTTTTTACATGGTGTATTACATTGACGGACTTTCATATGTTGAACCACCCTTGCATCCCTGGGATGAAGCCTGTTGTAGATATCACTCTGTATAAATAAAATGCTGTTTGGCCAGTGGCTAGGCAGGACAAGAGAGAACAGAATTCTGGTACATGAAGGCTGGGTAGGGAGATACTGCCAGCAGCCCCCATGACAAGAAACAGATAAGATACTGGTAAGCCATGAGACACATGGCAAAGTATAGATTAATAGAAATGGACTAAATATAAGAGTAAGATCTAGACAATGGTAGGCCTGAACAATGGCCAAGCAGTTTAAATAATATAAATATCTGTGTGTTTATTTTACAAGTGGGTTTTTGGACTAAAAGGGCTTGGTGGCACCTGGAGAGAAGCTCTCCAACTACAGAAGCCTACTAGATGATGGTGGATAATTGTTTTGATGTGTTCTTAAAGTCTGTTTGCCAGTATTTTATTGAGTATTTTTGCATCAATGTTTATGAGGGAGATGAATCTGCAGTTCTCTTTCTTTGTTGCATCTTTGTTTGGTTTAGGAATCAGGGTAATTGTAGCCTCATAGAAGGAGTTTGGTAATGTTCCTTCTACTATTGTGTGGAAAAATTTAAAGAATATTGGTAATAAGTTTTCTTTGAAGATCTGGTAGAATTCTATACTGAAACCATCTGTTCCTGGGCTTTTTTTGGTTGGGAGACTTTTAATGACTAATTCTATTCCCTTTGGGGTTATTGGACTATTTAAATGGTTTATCTGGTCTTGATTTAACTTAGGTATGTTGTACTTATCCAGAAAATTATCCATTTCTTTTAGATTTTCCAGTTTTGAGGAGTAGAGGTTTTTGAAGTATGACCTGATGATTCTCTAGATTTCCTCATTGTCTGTTGTTATGTACCCCTTTTCATTTCTGATTTTGTTAATTTGGATGCTCTCTCTCTGTTTTTTGGTTAGTTTGGATAAGGGCTTGTCTATCTTGTTGATTTTCTCAAAGAACCAACTCTTTGTTTCATTAATCCTTTGTATTGTTCTCTTTATTTCTATTTTATTGATTTCAGCTCTCAATTTGATAATTTCCTGGTATCTATTCCTGGGAAACTTTGCTTCTTCCAGTTCAAGAGCTTTCAGGTGTGCTGTCAAGTCACTAGTGTGAGATTTCTCCAACTTCTATGTTGGCATTTAGTGCTATGAATTTCCCTCTTAGCACGGCTTCCATAGTGTCCCATAAGTTTGAGTATGTGGACTATTCATTTTCATTGATCTCTAAGAAGTCTTTAATTTCTTTCTTTATTTCTTCCCTTAACCCATTGGTGATTCAGTTGAGCATTCTTCAATTTCTATGAGATTATAGGTTTTCTGTAGTTTTTTGTGTTGTTGAAATCTAACTTGAAACCATGGTGGTCCTATAGAACACAGGAAGTTATTCCAATTGTTTTGTATCTGTTGAGATTTGCTTTGTGGCCAAGTATGTGGTTGATTTTAGAGAAGGTTCCATGGGGTACTGAGAAGAAGGTATATTCTTTCTTGTTTGGGTGTAATGTTCTGTAGATACTGATTAAGTCCATTTGAGTCATAACATCAGTTAAGTCCATTATGTCTCTGTTAAGTTTCACTTTGGCCAATCTGTCCAGAGGTGAAAGTGGGGTGTTGAAGTCTCCCACTATTAATATGTGGGGTTTTTATATGTGATTTAAGCTTTAGTATTGTTTCTTTTACATATGTGGGTGCCCTTGTGTTTGGGGCATAAATGTTCAGAATTGAGACTTCATCTTGGTGGATCTTTCCTGCAAAGAGTATGTAATGTCCTTCATCATCTCTTTTGATTGATTTTAGTTTGAAGTCTATTTTTCTGGATATTAGGATGGCTACACCAGCTTGCTTCTTAAGACCATTGATTGGAAAGTCTTTTCCCAGCCTTTTATTCTTAGGAGGTGTCTATGTTTGAATTCGAGGTATGTTTCTTGTATGTAGCAGAAAGATGGGTCCTGTTTTCATATCCTTTCTGTTTGTCTGTTTCTTTTTATAGGTAAATTAAGTCCATTGATATTAAGGGATATTAATGACTAGTGATTGTTCGTTCCTGTTGTTATTTTTATTTTTTTGGTGGTAGTGTGTGTGTGTATTTCTCTTCTTTGGACTTTACTGCTGTAGTGTTATCTATTGCTTGTGTTTTCATGGGTGTATCTGACTTCCTTAGGTTGGAATTTTCCTTCTAGTGCTTTCTGTAGGGCTGGGTTTGTGGATAAGTATTGTTTAAATCTGGTTTTGTCTTGGAAGGTCTTGTTCACTCCATCTATGAAGACTGAAAGTTTTGCTGGGTATATTAGTCTAGGCTGGCATCCACGGTCTCTTAGTGTCTGCATTATATCTGTCCAGGTCCTTCTGGCTTTCAAAGTCTCCATTGAGAAATCGGGTGTTATTCTGATGGGTTTGCCTTTATAAGTCACTTGGCCTTTTTTCCTTGGCTGCCCTTAATATTCTTTCTTTATTCTGTACGTTCAGTTGTTTAATTATTATGTGTTGAGGGGACTTTTGGGGGGGGGGTCTAGTCTGTTTGGTGTTCTATAGGCTTCTTGTATCTTCATAGGCATTTCGTTCTTTAAGTTGGGAAAGTTTTCTTCTATGATCTTGTTGAATATATTTTCTGTGCCTTTGAGTTGGTATTCTTCTCTTTCCTCTATCCCTATTATTCGTAGGTTTTGTCTTTTCATGGTGTCCCAAATTTCTTGGACATTTTGGGTCATGACTTTGTTGGCTTTAGTGTTCTCTTTGACTTATGAATCTATTTTTTCTACCCCATCTTCAACACCAGAGATCCTCTCTTCCATCTCTTACATTCTGTTGGTTATACTTGTATCTTAAGTTCCTGTTTGTTTACTCAGATTTTTCTATTTCCAGCATTCCTTCTGCTAGTGTCTTCTTCATTTTTTCTATTTCCCTCTTCAGGTCTTGGACTGTTTCCCTCATCTGTTTCATTGCTTTTTCATGATCTTCTTTCAGTGACTTTTTTGTTTTCTTCTGCTTTATTTCCTTTCCTGTAATTTTTTATAGCATTCTTGTCATTTTTTGTTTTTCTTTTCCTCCACTTTATTTTTGATTTCTTCTATATAAGGTGCTAGCATCTTCATGATGTTATTTATAATGTGGTTTTCTTCTGCTTCTTCCATTCTGTGATGTTCAGGTCTACATGTTGGAGAAATGATAGTTTCTGGTGATGGTGTATTGCTCTTTATTTGGTGTATGTACTTCTGCCGTGATGTCTGCCCATTTCCTCATGGATTTGTTCTTGGTCTTATCAGTGTACTTGGTCCAGACAGAGCTGACAGATTTAGGGAGCCTCTCTATGGTCCAGATGGAAGCTCTGGGTTGGATGGAAATTCTGGTCCAGATGAGAGTGCTGGCCAGATGGGAGCTGAGGGCTGGACTCTGAATCTCAGGAAGTGGCTGGGTTCTCCAGCAGATGGGTGTGGGGGGCAGGGTGTGGAGATTGCAGGGTCTGCCTGTAGTGTTGGAAAAAGGAGACCCTGTGGAATGGCCAGAAACTGGGGCCATATTGGGCAGGTCTTCCTGTGATGGCTGTAGTCCAGGGGTGGGACCTAGAGGTGGGGGCCTCTCTGTCTATAACCTTATTGGTGAAGATAGCATATACTTTACTTATAGAAATTGAAAAACATCAGGCTGTTTCTGATATGGAAGTTTTATTCATCTTGGCTAGATTTTTGTAGCACTGGAAGTTGCTGTGCACATTGTCAAAGGAGTAAAGCAATAAGAACTATTAACTGAATGTAAGCACGGAGAGATAAAAACTAACTGGGCCTGGAAAGATAAGCCCACTGTTGCAGCAATAACCAACCTTGCTCTGATTTTATTTAAGGATGGATACATATAAAGGACCCATACCTGTCATTAGTATTAGAGCCCAGAACCTATAGCTGGAGAGGTCATATAACATAGGTAATATCTACTGTTACTACCCTGCTAAATGAATACAGTAATTAAAGCTTTCTAAAAGTGAGTAAAACAGTCAAGCATGGTGGAGTATGCCTGTTGTACCAGCACTTGAAAGGCAGAGGCAAAATGATCAGGAATTTTACAGTGAAGAGATTGGTACACCAATCCAGCCAAAAACCTTTGACTTACGATTTGTACTCCCTACAGGATGTGCTGTGGTAAAGGTTGTGCAGAAGTTGTGGGAGTGTTCATACAACAACAGGGAGCCCACTCCTGAAACTGCCTAGAAGGCCAGGACACAGAAAATAGATAGTCCTGAAAAAAAGCCAATAAAATTATTCCTAATGATATTTTGTTATATTCATCGATTGGTGTCTAGCCCAATTGTCATCAGAGAGTACTCACAAGCAGCTGATAGAAACAGATGCAGAGATCCACAGACAAGCTTTATGCAGACCTTATGGCATCCTGTGAAAAAAGGTGGAGGAATGGTTGTTGAATCCAGAGAGGTCAAGGATACTGCAAGAAAACCCACAGAATCAGGTAACCTGGACTCATAGGGGTTCACAGAGACTGAACCAAAAACTAGGGAGCCTGCATGGGACTCACCTAGGCACTCTGCATATATGTTACAATTGTATAGCTTGGTCTTTTTGTGGGACTCCTAACAATGGGAGCAGAGACTGTCTCTGACACTGTTTTCTGCTTTGGGGACCCTATTTATCCTACTGGGTTCACTTTTCCAGCCTTAATAGGAGATGAGGTGCCTAGTGTTGCTGCAACTTGATAGGCCATGGCTGATTGATATCCATGGGAAACTGGTCCTTTTCTGAAGAGAAATGTAAGAGAAGTGGATGAGAACAGAAGGTGAAGGTAGGTATTAGAGGAGAGGAGGGAGAGGAAACTATGGTCAAATGTTATATACGTGTGTGTGTGTGTGTGTGTGTGTGTGTGTGTTTAAGTAAAATGTATTATATATGTAAGTAAACATCAGATAAAATGAGTGGACAGAATTCATATGAAAGTAAACATAATTCTTAAAAAGTATAGTCTAGAAAGAATGTCACCCTCATCCACAAACTGGAAAATTTGAGTCTAATCACACCAAATGTGGAGTTTCTTCTGTTGGACAGAAAAATTCTTGAATTATTTGTGGGGGTGCAAATGGGTAAAAGCTCTCATAAAAATTATTTCTCACCATGTATTTAAATTATAAACTGTCCAGTTGCATTTCTGTTACTTTTTTGTAAGGCTATAAAGGAATATGAGAAAGTCATTTTACAATACATGGTAGTCCACCCTTACAGGTATAATGCATCTTTTGGTATTAGATTGTGCTTTGTGTTATGATGTACTTTGCTAGGCTCCATGAAATTCAATATGTTTTAATGAAAGAAGAATCCAAAATATTTAAAATATTGTTTTCTGAATACATATGACTTTGGAGTACCTATACATTACCATTTTTGTTTTCATGTGATGGGGAATTCTCAATTAATATTTTCTTTTAGTTTGGTTATGACATTATGTATCTAATTTAAAAGGAGTGAATATACACTTTTAAAATTCCTAGTCAAATAATAATATAAAAAAGTCTAGAGCCAGACATGTTACATAACTATAACCCCACATTTGGCATGTTCAAAAGTAGCTTGAGGTGGAAAGTGATGTCCTGTCTCGAAAAAAAATAAAGTCACAACTACAGAAAATAAAGCCAAAGAAAAACCATCTGTGTCTCTCTATAAAAGAGATGTTACCTGAAGTTTCCCTTAGATGAAAAGAATTTTTTATGTAAGATCAAAAACATTTTTATTACACAAAATACTATGTAAATTATTTTTGTATAAAAAAAAATCAAGACCCAAAGTTAAAACAGTGCTACATATGTAAGTATTACTGTCAGAAATATACTTCTGGTATGATTTATTTTAATGATACTAAGCGAAGAATAAATTACCAGATATGTATACAGCTTTTAAAATTAGGGAGTATCTACCATTGGGTTTATATGCAAAGGAAATGATGTCAGTATGCAATACATGTGCACTGACTGTTTATGTAGGAATTTACAATATCCAAACCTTAGAAAGAGTCTAAATGTTCATCAGTAGATAAAAAATATGTGGTAAATTTGTAACACAAGGCACTATTACTATTATTTTGTGGATATGGTTGTAATTTTTAATAGTTACTTTAAGTGAAATTAGAAACATGTCAAGACAAGAGCCACATGCTATCAGCCATACTAAGAATGTGACAATGGCAGTATAATAGTTCAGGTTTGATAATGGTGCTAAGTGCTGAAAATGTAGGTGGAGGAAAATACAAAAGAGAGTTTAGTAAGTGAAAACTAAGTAATCATGTGACATGAACAAGGAACTGTATAGCACTAGTCAACAATGCGATTATAGAAAACAAAATGCCACTTCTTTTAGATTTTCCTGTTTTATGGAGGACATGCTTTTGAAGTATGACCTGATGATTCTCTGGATTTCCTCAGTGCCTGTTGTTAATCCCCCTTTCATTTCTGACTTTGTTAATTTGGATATTCTCTCTCTGCCTTTTAGTTAGTTTGGATAAAGTTTTAACTATCTTGTTAATTTTCTCAAAGAACCAACTCTTTTTTTTTCATTGATTCTTTGTATTGTTATCTTTGTTTCTATTTTATTGATTTCAGCCCCAAGTTTGATTATTTCCTTCCACCTACTCCTCCTGCGTGACTTTGCTTCTTTTTGTGTTAGAGATTTCAGATGTGCTGTTAAGTCGCTAGTGTGAAATTTCTCCAAATTCTTTATGTAGGCACCAAATGCTCTGAATTTTCCTCTTAGCACTGTTTTCATAGTGTACCATAAGTTTGGGTACGTTGTACATTCATTGTCATTGAATTCTAGGAAGTATTTAATTTCTTCATTTCTTCCTTGACTCAGTGGTAATTCAGTTGAGAGTTTTTCAGTTTCAATGAGTTTGTAGGCTTTCCTACAATGAGTTTGTGTTGTTGAATTACAAGTTTAACCCATGGTGATCTTATAAGATGCATGAAGTTATTCCATTTTTTTTTTTTTTTTGTATATGTTGAGATTTGCTTTGTGACTGAGTATGTGGTCAATTTTAGAGAAGGTTAGATGGGTAGCTAAGAAGAAAGTATATTCTTTGTGTTTGGGTAAAATGTTTTGTAGATATCTGTTAAATCCATTTGAGTCATAACATCTGTTAGTCTCCTTATTTCTCAGTTAAATTTCTGTCTGGCAGATGTATCCATTGGTGAGATTGAGGTGTTGAAGTCTCTCACTATTAGTGTGTGGGTTTTGATGTGTGATTTAAGATTTAACAATTTTTCTTTCACAAATGCTGGTGCCCTATTATTTGGGGCCATAAACATTCAGAATTGAGACTTCTGTGATGAGTATGGAATGCCCATCTCTGTCTCTTTAGATTAATTCTAGTTTGAAGTCTATTTTATTAGATATTAGGATAGCTACACTAGCTTGTTTCTTAGGTTCATTTTGGTTGGAAAATCTTTTCCTAACTTTTTACTCTGAGGTAATGTCTGTCTTTGAAGTTGAGGTATTTCTTGTATGCAACAAATGGATGGATCCTGTTTTTGTATTCATCTGTTAGCCTATGATTTTTATAGGAGAATTGAGTTCATTGATATTGAGAAATTAATATTAATGATTGTTAATTCCTGTTGTCTTTTGATTTTGTTGGTGGTGGTGGTAGGAGTGTGTGTGTGTGTGTGTGTGTGTGTGTGTGTGTGTGTGTGTGTGTATGTGTGTGTTTATGTTCTTAGGGTTTTGCTGGTGTGAGATTATCTGTTGCCTGTGTTTTTGTGGATGCAGCTAACTTTGTTGCATTAAGTTTTCCTTCTAGTACTTTCTGTAGGACTAGATTTGTGGATAGGTATTGTTTAAATCGGCTTTTGTCATGAAATACCTTGTTTTCTCCACCTATGATGATTGAAAGTTTTTCTTGGTATACTTGTCTAGGCTGGCATCTGTGGTCTCTTAATGCCTGTAAAACATCTGCCTATGACCTTCTGGCTTTCCGAGTCTCCATTGAGATGTTGGGTATAATTCTGATAGGTCTGCCTTTATATGTGTTATTTTTCTTTTTTTTTTTTCTTTTTTTGGTTTTTTGAGACAGGGTTTCTCTGTGTAGCTTTGTGCCTTTCCTGGAACTCACTCTGTAGTCCAGGCTGTCCTCAAACTCACAGAGATCCGCCTGGCTCTGCCTCCCAAGTGCTAGGATTAAAGGCATGTGCCACCACCGCCCACCTCCTTTGCAGCTCTTCACATTCTTTCTTTATTCTTTATGTTTAGTGTTTTTATTACTATGTGATGAGGGGATTTTTTTTTTTTTTTTTTTGTGGTCCAGTCTATTTTGTGTTATGTAAGCTTATTGAACTTTCATAGGCATGTCCTTCTTTATGTTGGGGAATTTTCTTCTATAATTTGGTTGAACATATTTTCAGTGCTTTTGAGCCGGAATTATTTTTTGTTCTTCTTTACCTATCATACTTAGTTTTGGTCTTTTCATAGTGTTGCAGATTTTCTTGGATATTTTGTGTTAATAAAACTGTCAACTCTTGGTTATCACACAAAGGATGCTCCATTCTTCCACAAAGTTACAAGGTCAACCATATTCTTTGTTGTTCTTTTCATAATAGCCAGAAACAAGGGAAAATAAACCTAGGTGTCCATCAACAGAAGAATGGATTAAGAAAATGTGGTATATTTACACTATTGATTATTATTTACTTGTTTAAAAAATGACATCATGTCATTTGCAAATGCATGGAATTAGAAAAAAAATCATCTGGAGTTAGATAATTCAGACCAGAAATATAAATATAAAATATTTACTTATATTAGGATTTTGGCCATTAAATGAATGATAACCGTCCTCTAATCCATAGTCCCAGAAATGTTAGGTATAGAGGAAGGTACTAGGGAGACATATGTTTCTTCCTGGGAAGGGCAAATAGATTTTGTGGGTAGACTTCAGGTGGGTGGGGCATAGGTGGGGCAAAGAATGGGATGAGATGAGCAGGTGGATAGGAGAGTGGAGAGATGGTTGAGGGAGAGAATGAAGGAGAGAGAGCTGGGAGGGAGGGTCATTTGAAGTGTGGTATGCAAACCCAGTGCAGTGGAAACTTTCTAATGTATATTAAGGTGATCCTAATGAGGTTGCTTAACAATGGGGGATTTATGGAGTCACAACAGACCATCTCTTGTCACCAAACAATGCCTCCAGTATTGGGGCTGCAGTGTGTTCAACTGATTTGTTGACTAAGGAGGTCCCATGGGGATTTCCAAATGACCCAGTCTTTTTCTGAGACAATGGGTTACTTTTCACAAAATGGTAGTGAGGCCTCAATGCCAAAGATTACACCCACACAACTTATTAACATAGACAAATAGTGCTGGGGATCTCGGAGAGTTCTTACCCCTGCAGTCTAGTGTCTTTGATCTGGGAAAGTACTCTGCAGGTGACCAAAGAAGAACTATAAACACCAAACCAGCCACAAAACCACTGGTTTATAATCTGTCCAATCTGCAAGATTTGCTGGAAAAATGGTGGCAGAGAACTTGTGGGAGAAGCCCAATAATGTCTGATTTGATTCAAGGTCCACTTGACAAGACATAGCCCATACCCTACACTGAGGCTAAATAGTCAAAAGACTTAGAGTAAAGCCAAACACACTGGTCTAAACTAATGTATCAATAAAATGGCTCCTAATGATATTCTGCTGTAGTCATAAATCAGTGCCTTATTCCTGTCATCATCAGAGAAGTTTCCTCCAGCAGCAGACAGAAGCAGAGACCAACAGCCAGATATTACTCAGAGAGAAAGAGTTCTTGAAACATACAGCTCTAAATGGGATTTCTCCACAAATTCCTCCCCTCAGAGTTCAGGGAACCCCACAGAAGAGGAGGCAGAAAGAGTGTGAGAGCCAGAGGGGATGGAGGACACCAGAACAACAAGGCTTTCTGAACCAACTAAACAAGGCTCGTATGAATTCACATAGACTGTAGTTGTAAGCGCAGTACCTCCAAATGTCTACACCTTGTCCTCTGTGCATATATTAAAGCTTAGTGTTTTCATAGGAGTTCTTGGTGTGTGAAAGAGTGGGTCTTGGATGCTGGTGCTGGGTCCTTTGGCTCTTTTCCTTCGACTGCATTGTCTTGTCTGGTTTTTGCTTTAACTTATCATATTTTATTTTGTCATGCTGGGTTGTTATCTCTCAGGAACCTATTTTTTTTCAAATGAGAGACAGAAAGAGTAGATTTGGAGGGATGGGGAGGTGAGAGGAACTGGGAGGAGTAGAGGGAGAGGAAACAATAATAATATGAGAAAGAATCTAATTTCAATAAAATGACAAATAATGAAAATGTAATAAAAAAAAACTTTAAAAAAATCTCCCCAGGTTAATAATGGAATTAACATGTGCTGTCATCCTATTTCTGTCTTGTTTTTCTCACATTCAAGTTCAGACAACAGGGATAGGTTGTCAGGTGTAAACATTATAATTTCTATGATGTGTGTGAAATAAGATCTAATGCGACCTAGAATTGCACACTTTCAGTTAGATTAAAAAACCAATGGATGTCTTTCAATTTAGTCAGTTATGATCATCCTCATATCCATCATGATTCTCTTTTGTTTAAAATCTCCAGGAGGAGCCCCTGTCTGGGCTATTCAGATTTTAGAGCCGAATCAGAAAAAAAGAAATTGTAGAAAATGAATCTGATCCTGAAGCTTCTACATGATAGCTCACATAGGAAGGACTTGAGTCAAAATAATTTATATAGGGTATCAGGAAGGATCATTCTTTTCATTAAAGTCAGATGGGAATGTAGCTTGGGAGTAAGCCATGGGGGATATTTTAACAATAACACTATTTACTATGTGTAATCGATACATTTTGAAGACATCAACAAATATTTTGTTTAAAATAATATGTGTTCATTCTTATTCTAAAGTTTTTTCTCAGTTACATTTAGATTAAAAGTAGGAAACAGAATAGTTGCAAATTTGATGATGAGGCTTTCACAAGTCTGTATTCCAAATTGACAATGTAGTCACATAAAATTAGTGAATAATGAATTCTATCTTGAACTTTGTAAATGTCCTTACTGCATGAGAAATACAGATTGATAAAAACTCTAAGCTATGAAAAGAGTATCTGTCAAATTCATGAATTTTAAGTGAAAATACAGTTATAGGTCATGTCTCTAGTGTTTTGTAAAATCTACTATTTAATATGAATGAAATAATAAGGACAGAAAATAGTCAACTGAGACACCTCTGTAAGGTGTAGATGGAATTTGAGTCACTGTGACTCTCAGGATGTTACAAATGAATTGTAGCAAATATGATTCTGAATAGCAAGGATGTAAATAACGGCTCAAAGGCTTGAGAATTCAGAATCCTGATCTTAATTTTTATTGCATAATCCTATAATTAGAATTACGTGGTCCATACCTGTTGCTATCCAATGCCCTTGGGATACTTTTTGTTGGTTTATTCTTATTATACTAGTGTATGTTGGAATATACTGAGAAATTTGAAATTGTATATGGATGTAATATGTTTTGGCATTTCCATATATTCAGAATTATTTGAAGACAGATAACTTACCTTCCCATACTATTTTCATTTGCCTATACTTATTTCACCTCACCAAGATTTGGCCATGGGCTTTAATTTTCTCTCTCTTTTTTGTAATTGAGAAAACATTTTCATTCATTTTACATACCAAACACAGATGCCCCGCTTCTCTCCTCCCAGCCCCCAGTGTCCCTCCTCAACCCACCCTCCACTTCTCCCACAGGAAGGCAAGGCCTCCCATGGGGAGGCACATCCAATAGAGGCAAGTCCATGCCCTTCCCCCTGCCTCAAGGCTGCAGGAGGTGTCCCATCATAGGTAGTGGGCTCCAAAAAGCCCCTGATGCACCAGGGATGTATTTTGATTCTACTGCCAGGGGGCCTCCAAGAAAATCAAACTACACAATTGTCTCACGATGCAGAGGGCCTCGAATAGTGGAGAGGGTACCTGTACTGAATTTGCTTGCCCAGGTGTTCAAATCGGTTGATACCCTAACTTTCATCACAGATCTTTTCTGCAATGACTGATATAGACAGATGCAGAGATCTACAGCCAAACACCAGGAAGAGCTCCAGGAGTCTAGTTGGAGAGAGAGAGGAGGGATTCTATGAGCAAGTGTGTCAGGATCATGATGAGGAAACATGCAGAGATGACCAAACCAAACTAAAGGGAACTCATGAAAAATTTTTTTCTCTTAATTGGGTCAAAAAGTCTATCAAATATACTTAATGTTTAGACACCTTCACACACATCTGACTTATTGCACTATAGTAAGAGTAGTCTTTTGATGCAGCTTTAAAATGGATTAACAACATAAAATGCCATTTATTTGAAAGTAGATCAGGGCAGAAGAAAATATTTATTGTTTCTCAGTGTTTCTTGACTTCTTTTGCGCTCTCTCTCTCTCTCTCTCCCCCCTTCTTTCTTGGTTGCCTGAATCTTAAAATCTTAAGTGGTCTTTTAATAAAAAAAGAAAAAAAAAACTGAAGCCAGATATTTGTGTAAATGCTGAGAGATCAGACAGACAAAGGAACAAGTCACTGTCACATCTTACCTCCAGGACTCTTCAGCCAGAAAAGCCTCTAGTTCCTCTCTCCTCAAATCTTATATACCTTTCTCCAGCCATCCATCACTTCCTTCTCATTGCTGGGATTATAGACATGTGTGCTTCCCAAGCAAAGGCATGAGATCTCAAATGCTGGCATTAAAGGCGTGTGCCACCACTGCCAGGCTCTGTTTCTCTCCTTGACTGAGTAAATCTCGTGTAGTTCAGGGTGGCTTTGAACTCACAGAGATCCCGATGGTTCTCTGCCTCCCAAAGGCTAGGATTGAAGGTGTGTGGCACCACTGTCTGGCCTCTACATTTAATCTAGTGTCTTGTTCTGTCCTCTGATCTTCAGTCAAAGTTTATCAGGGTATACAATATGTCATTACATTTCTTCCTTCCTTCCTTCCTTCCTTCCTTCCTTCCTTCCTTCCTTCCTTCCTTCCTTCCTTCTTTCCTTTCTCTCTCTCTCTCTCTCTCTCTCTCTCTCTCTCTCTCTCTCTCTCTCTCTCTCTCTCTCTTCCTTCTCTTCCTCTTCTTATTGGGGGAGAGTTGCTGTTATCCATTTTAAAAATACAATTAGAAACATTTAAGTATAAGGATGCAAATCTCAAAATGTGGCAAAATTGTGACTCATGAGAGAAATGGTTATGTCTTCAGCAATCTATTTTTCCAAATAAAAATTGGTATACTTTTGAAAACTTAACTAAAAGTAAAAATGACTTGCCAGTATTTTTTTGTTTTGTTTTAGTAAATTCACAAGTTAAACACTTTGCTTTTAATAACATGATCATGATAAACCTATCATTGGTGAAATGCATCATATTACTTGCCATTAAAGAGGGCCACTCCCACCAGAAGCCTTAGTTAATTATATCTTAAGAGATAGAATGATTCTGTAGCGAATGAGTACAGAAACTATAAGGCAGGGCACAACAGGACAAGAATAATATCTGTAGCTACTGGGAATATTTCTTCTCTTTCACTTTCTTCTTTAGTCTGATTTTCATTTTAAATATTTATATAGAAAAAGAGAGTTTAGTTTGATAAACTGTATGAATTAAAATTATCTGTTTTCTAAAATGCTATTAAGAACTTTGTTGCCCACATTTTATTGATGAGAGTGTAATATTTTGGCTAAAAGGTCATTTTTAAAGATAAATCTGTCATCTTTTTATACTGCATCAAGAGGATGTATTCTGATAGCGGGTTCAGTCATTGTTCAGTGGGTTTTGGTCACCATATAAACATGCATATAATATTGGAACAGACAATATTCTTTTTCTGCAAAGAGAGTAAAGTAAACTGGTTAGAAATGCATTAGCTTTTGTTTAAAAACACACCCAAATGTGGAGCCAGAAAGATGGGTCAGGGATTAGTAGCACTTGCTGGTCTTGAAGAGGACCCAGGTTTATTTCCTGGCACCCATAATATATGACTCACAACTTTATTCCGGGGAATCTGACACCCTATAAAGTGGGAATGGACTACAATTACGCAGTTGATGTACATGCATACATATAGATACTCACACATAAAAGTGAAAATTATTGAGCATTCCTTGGGTATATGCCCATGAGTGCTACAGCTGGGTCTTGCGGGGGGTGGGAATGGATTCCCAATTTTCTAAGGAAGCACCATATTGATTTCCAAAGTGGCTGTACAAGCTAGCATTCCCACCAGCAGTAGAGGAGAGTTCCCCTTGCACTACATCCTCTCCAGCATAAACTGTCTTCTGTGTTTTTGATCTTAGCCATTCTGACAGGTGTAAGGTGGTATCTCAGAGTTGTTTTGATTTGCATTTCCCAGATAATTAAGGATGTTGAACAATTCCTTAAATGTCTTTCAGCCATTTGAGCTTTCTTTGTTGAGAATTCTCTGTTTAGTTCTATAGCCCATTTCTTAATTGGACTGTTGGGCATTTTGATGTCTAGTTTCTTGAGTTCTTTATAGATTCTGTTTGGGAGGCACCCAGGCAGTGGGACATGGACATGTCCTTAGTGCATGAGCTGGCTGTTTGGAACCTTGGGATTATACAGGGACACTTTGCTCAGCCTGGAAGGAGGGGACCAGACCTGCCTGTACTGAATCCACCAGGTTGAACTGAATCCCCAGGGGAGTCTTGGCCCTGGAGGAGATGGGAATGGAGGGGAGGGGTTGGGGGGAAAGTGGGGGTGGCTGTGGGAGGGGGGAGGACAGGGGAACCCATGGCTGATGTGTAAAATTAAAACACAAATATAATAAAAATATTTTTTAAAAAGTGAAAATTAAAATCAATGTTTAAGAGCAATTACATTATTTCCATCATCTTTTATCTTTTTCTTAAGATGTGGTTTTACTAGGTAGTTCTAATGGCTATTGTTAGTCACCAACTTAATTATATCTAGAATCAACTACAATCTAGAAATGGAGGACACACGTGGGAGAGATTTTCTGCTTGCTTTGAAATCAGCGAATCCACTTGTACTATGGAACTTTGAGGTAGCAAGATGTACACCTTGATCTTGAGGTGGAAAGGTACATACCTTTAATTGGCTTATACTTTCTGATGGAAATGTATATAAGGATAGAAAAAGGAAACTTTTTCTCTTTGCCTGCTTTCCCTAGCCTTGTTATCACATTTATTCACTCACTGGCATTGAAGCCTGCTTCTTCACGATTTTAGCATATACTGAAGACCAGTAGAGACATCCAACCCTGTGGGACTGAGCAAGTAATAGATTCTTGTACTTTTGATTCACACCTATCCTTTATATTAGCTGGACTACAGTCTGTAAGTCATTCAAATAAATCCCCTTTATACATGTCTGTCTATCTATCTATCTATCTATCTATCTATCTATCTATCTATCTATCAATCTATCGTCTACCTATCTATTTAGATTTTGAAATGTTGAGATGCTTCTTACACACATACAAATGAACATTCCCATATGTTTCTTTTTAATCTGAACATGAGTTGGTACACTTGTTAGTAATTTATGAGGTAGCTTTATGACATTACAGAACTAGAACCTTTTAAACATCTGTGTGATGTTTATTGTGTCATCATTACTGCCATTGAGCAATGTATTGTATCTTTTTTTTCTCACTTTCTTTTTTGGTCTATGAATTCTGTCTTCATAATGTGTCTACATTTTGAATAACACTTTAATTATTAATTTGAAAAACTTGTATTTTATTCTAATATTTATATATACACAGATGAAGTTAAGAAGCTACTGTGATCCACAGTTCATGAGTTTCCACTACTTTGATTTGGTTGTCTCTGTACATTTCCCCATCATGGTTTTGATGCCCTTTGCTCATAGAATCCCTCTTGTCTATCTTCCAATGGACTCTTTGAGCTCGGCCTGGTGCTTAGCTGTGGATCTCTGCATCTGCTTCCATCAGTTACTGGATGAAGACTCTATGATGACAGGGTATTCACTAATCTGATTACCAGGGTAGACTAGTTTAGGCATCCTCTCCACTATTGCTAGTTGTCTAAGGTAGGGTCATTCTTGTGGATTCCTGGAAACTTTCCTAGCATCCAGTATCTCCCTATGCCCATGAAGTCTCCCTCTATAATGGTATCTCTTTCATTGCTCTTCCATTCTGTCCCTGTTCCAGCTTAATATTCCAGTTCCCTTGTGTCCTCATCCTCCATTCCATAACCTCCAGTGGACTAGGCCCTCTGCATGGGTGAGACAGTTATGTAGCTTAATCTGCTTAAGGGCCCCCCTGGCAGTGGGATCAGGACCCATCCCTAGGGCAGGAGCAGGCTTTTTGGAGCCCACTGCCTATAGTGGGGCACCTTATACAGCCTTGGTTCAGGGAAGGTGCTTGGACCTGCTTCAACTGAGTGTATGAGTCTCTGCTGACTGCCCAGGGAAGGTGTTGCCCTAGAGGTGGTGGGAATGGGTGGTGGGATGAAGGGAAGGCTGGGTGGTAGTGGGAGGGAGGAGAGGGAATCTATGGTTGGTGTGTAAAATGAATAGAAAATTTCTTAATAATAAAAAATATTTTAAAAGAAGCTACTATAAAAGAAATTTTCAAAGCTGTATTTTAAAATATCCTTAAACCTAAAAATAGTAAGTAAAGAATTTCCTCATTTTGGATCATATATAATTACAAAATACATTTTCTTTATAGATTTTTTTCTCTTTACTGCTTCATGGCCTAACCTAGGACAAACCACAAAATTTTATCCACTTTAAAAAATGATTCTTGCTTTTTAGATTAGTTTTAAAAATATAGGGACAATAAAACAGTTGAATTAGTCCAATTCCAAAAAATAATATATATATTGATAAATTGACAGCTATAAATATTCACATAACCTGCATTTTAGAAAAATTATGGCTCAAATAAGTAACTATAAACTATTGTTACTTTCTTATGTGCACCATTTAGATTACAAAATATGCTTCTACCTGTCAAGCTATCCAGATTAAGCAATATATTTCAAATGATTAAATTTTAAACTTTTTATAAAGAGGTAAATTTATTTAAAATAAAATTACAATTGATTCATTATATGACAGCCCTTCTAATTAATGAAATCAGCATTTTCTACATTATTTTGTATAATAATATATAATTTTGATTATTATACTAAATTTAAAATGTTTTACCACTAGTATTTTCCTTAAATTTAAAGCATTTATACTAGATACTATAATCCACCCTTCCTCGGATTGTATCTCTGTTTCTATTAGATTTTACATTATATTTTTCTAAAATATTCTAAGACATATTTTGAAATCTAAGTGCGTTCTTCTAGTAAGAAAACTAGAAGATCTTTGATACATATTCTTTCAAAAATATCTTTTCTAAAACATTAAAATTGGAAATATTTTATTTTTCATTTTTCCTTATAGATAATCTGAATATTAGATATATTTTAAAATCTAGATATTCTACAATATTTGGAAGAAAGAAGTAAGAGAAAGTTTATCCTGTGGATTTTTCTGATCTATCTGCTGACAGTCAGAATGGGAAGACACTGTCTACAGGCAAGTTGCACAGGGTGATACTGAGAGCCCAAATGTGGATTTCCACATTGTGTTGCCTGAAGAAAAGATTTATTGGGCATTACCACCCTAGTTTACACATCTTCGGGCTATGGTTTAATGCTGACTTCCAAGATATATTTACCATTAATATTGTTATTTTTGTGTGTGTGTACATGATGTCTTTATTTTGACAAATGCCAAGGCATGTATGTAGAATGAGTAGTGATTTTTCTCCTACCAATCTGAGGATCTAACTCAGGCCAATAGGCTTGCACAGCAGGCATTACTGAGCCATCTTGCCAGAACCTGTTGACTTTTGAACTTAATAGTTTTGCTGATATTCTAATTTTTCCAAGTTTTTAGCTCTCTTCATATTCACAGGAACAGGGGGTGATTACATAGGAAAAAAGATGGGAAAACAGCCAGAGAAGAAAATACTTAGGAGAGATAGCTAGTTCTAAGGATGTTCAAACTAGCCACATGGAAGACTACTATTTTATAAATACATACATATTATAAATAAACTTTATATATATACATACATACATATGTGTGTATATATGTATATATATGTATTTTTATGTATGTATATATATATATATATATATATATATATATATATATATATATACACACACACACACACACACATCTGCATGTATGTGTGTTTGTGTATTCATAAGAATGGGTTTAAGTGTGTGATTCCACTACCAAAGCAATATTGCTGCCTCTAAGGAATAAAGTTAACACATAGAACACTAAGTGACAGGTGAGGTTTTCAAGAGACCCCAACAATTCAAAACACACACACTTTTTCCAGGGCATAGACAAATCAAACTGGTACTTCCCAGCGGGCTCTTTCCCTCATCAATGGCTTTCATGGCACTGGAAGGTACTATGAAGACTAATGTGGGGCCATTGTTTTATGAACATACTGCTTTTTCTATTAATTTACTTTTGACTTTTCCATGCCTGCCGTATAGTAAGTTTTCTGGTTGGCATAATTGACTTACTACTGCTTGTAGACTTCTATGGTTTGTCACTAAAATTTATACTAATTTCAATATCATTAATCAAGATGCCTTTGAGTAGCTGTGGAATGATAGATAATAAGCAATGATAAGCTTTTATAACTCATATACATTTTCCACAGGTGCAATATTATTTTAATGAATTCTAGAGTGGAGCTTTTAAACAAAAAATTATATTTAAGATCCAGATGTATGCTTTCATGAGTACTGGGAAAAATAATAACTGCCCTTAACTTTGGCATTTAAAGGTTAATGAGCAGTGTTTATTACTTGCTTAGATTTACAGTTTAAAACATTACTCAAAGTTGAATTTATACATCTGTTTTATACAAGATATTGAGGTGTTTATCATCCTTAATCAGCAGTATTTTCCCCAGTTCTTTTTACTAAATGTCTGTGCTTCCTGATTCTGTACTGTTCTATCATATTCATAGGAATTAAATAAGATAAATGGTCTCAGAACCTATAAATTAATCAGCGGAAGAAAAAGTATGTAAAATCATAGCAATCATTTGGAACACTGACTTCACTAGCTTATGTCATTTTTTTTCATAGCACATAGCACTGAGGCCCAGACATATCAGGCATCTTAGTGACAGTTTCCTTGTAAATACTAGATACTTTCAACCATGACTGCACTTCTCTGTTTGTAATTGTTCATAAATAATTATTTTTGACATATGGATTATGGTATTTTCTATTATAAACTAGATTATAATGCTACTTAATCTCCCTAATATGACATTCCTTATCTGTGATCCTAAAGGTGATATAAATAATTATAAAATGTATTTTAAATGCTACATTATCACAAACTAAACAAAAACTCTTGAATCAGTAGGAAGACTAAAAAAATGAAAAGGTTGATTTTAGATTGTCTTTCATGAAAATTTATATTAGTTCTGGGTATGCAGAAAAGATAAATCAGATTGTGAAGTTCAGAGCCATAAATGGGATATATATTATACATGTAATATGTAAACACACACACACATGTGTGTGTGTGTGTGTGTGTGTGTGTGTGTGTGTGTGTGTGTGTGTTGCCCTCTCCCAGGACACAGGACATATCATTGCAGAATGATGAGAAACGTTTTATGCTGTGGGATGTCACTGTGTATGCTGTGAATGTGTGTTGCTCTGACTGGTTTATAAATAAAATGCTGATTGTCCAGTAGCAAGCCAGGAAGTATAGGGAGGATGAGCAGACTAAAGAATTCTGGGAAGAGGAAGGCTGAGTCAGGAGTCACCAGCCAGACACAGAGGAAGAAAGATGTGAAGGCAGAATTGAGAAAGGTACCAAGCCACATGGCTAAACATAGATAAGAATTATGGGTTAATTTGCATGTGGGAGCTAGTCAGTAATAAGCCCGAGCTAATGGCGGAGCCATCACTAATGATATTAAGCCTCTGTGTGATTATTTTATAAAAGGCTTCAGGACTATGGGTAAGAGATCTGTCCTGACCACAGGCCAGGTGAGACACAGGGAATCTTCTGACTGTAGTTTTAAGAGCAAGAAGTCTGTGAATATTGTTGTGACATAATATCTTCTACACAGGAAAGGGACTATTGTGAACATGAACTCTTAACAACTCCATGCATCAGCAGAAGACTTTCACAAAATCCAGCCAACCAATACTCCAGCATGTCAGGACTGCCCATCTTTATATTAAGGGCTATAGTCAGTTGCTGGTTGCTGGTAGGGGCAGGTTGTTTTCTTCAGTGGTGTATATTAAGGTTGATTATCCTTGTGCTAGTAGATTTTGCTCCATATCCAGATGTTGTAGAATGTTATATTAAGATATGTTACATTTATTTGTCCTGCGGATCATTTGTTTTGAGGATGCAAATATGTGTTGATTTGTTTAACTCTGTGAAGATGTAATACATTGCATGTCTAAAACACCTGATGGTCTAATAAAGAGCTGAAGGGCCAATAGTGAGGCAGGAGAAAGAACAGGTGAAGCTGGTAGGCAGAGAGAATAGATAGCAGGAGAAATCAGGGATGAGGAAGAAGCAGGAATGAAAGAAGGAGGAGGACATCAGGGGCCAGCCACACAGCCACACAGCCACACAGCCACACAGCCAGTCACGGAGTAAGAGTAAAAGCAAGACATATGGAAGTAAGGAAGGGAAATCCCAGAGGCAAACGGCAGATTCGATAATTTTGATAAGAAAATATGGCAAGAAAAAAGTCAAGCTAACACCAGCATTTATAATTGAGAATAAGCCTCCTCGTGTCATTTATTTGAGAGCTGGATGGAGGGCCCTTTAAAAGACCAAAGTTCAAAAAACATAAAAAGAATAAATAACAAAACAACCAACAACATCAAGATATATTTAGATAGTAGTATTTGAATATTTGTGTGTGTGTGTGTGTGTGTGTACATGTGCGTGTGTGTGTGTGTGTGTGTGTGTGTGTGTGTGTGTGTGTGTGTGTGAAGGAAAGTAAAAAGTAAACAGAAAAAGAAAAAAGCATGAACTTAGGAGACAGATGTACAGGATAGAATCTGGGAGAATTTGAAGAGTAGGTGGATACTGGTAAATATTAACAAAATACATTGTATTCATGTTTGAAGTTAAAATAATAAAGAATATGTTAAGTATTGGTGAAATTATTAAGGCCACTCCACAGTTAAAAGAGAGGTTTATTTTGTGGGGTAATTTACGAGTGATGGGATAGGTAACAGGGTCTGGGAAAGGTGTGGTGCAGTCCGGTGGTGTTCTCTGGAGAAGTCTGCTTGGTCTACCTTCACCTCCAGGGTCCAGGAACCAAGAAAGCTGGCACATCCAGATCTTGGGTCTTCAGGTCCTCTCTTATCCCTGCCTTGTAGGCGTGACAGTTACCAAAGCCTCAGTGGGGTTGGAACTTCCAGATCAAAGCTGGAATGACTGACTACCCACTACAGTTAAGAGTCTACCGTAATTGCATATCATGGTTAAATCAGTTGTAATTAAATTATATAATATTATGCTAGTTAATTTAAAGCCACAAAGAACTGTTAAAGAACATAAGAATCACCAATGAGAGAAACTATAAAATTAAGTATTCAATCACTTGGAAAAATGATTGTGTAATTCAAAAGTCCATTTCTAGATCTGCCTTTACTAGAACACATAAAATCATGTTGACACTCTCCTTTACAGATAATTCATACTGTATTTAGAACATGGGACATATTCATATGAAAAATCCATTGCTTCAGAGGGAAACAATGTAATATACTATTTATTCATTTTATGCATTTTGTATAATGCAGAATCCATGTGGCACTGCATAGGTTTTAGAAAAAACAAGCCAAATAAATATTACAATTTCTTTACTAATGTTATATGTGCAAAGTAACCAAGTATAATTTTCAAACAAAAGAAATAAATGAGATCCTTTTTTTGTCTTTTTTAAATATTTTTGGTAGGCTTTGGCACTGGTGAATTCTTTTTTTAAATTATTATTATTTTTATTATATTTGTATTTTAATTTTACATATCAGCCATGGGTTCCCCTGTACTCCCCCCTCCCGTCCCCGCCCCCAAAGATCCTTTTAGTTGTATTGCTGAAGTAGAAACTGTTTTGTGAAAGAAGTTTATTAATATAGTTCTCTACTGAAACAGGTGAAAGCCAAAATATAAGAATATCTATTTTAAAATTTCTAAAATCATTTACTTAATTTCCTAATCAAAATAAATTGTGACAACCAGACAAGGAAATATACTTGGTTTACTTGATAATACTTGTCTATCAGTAAATCATAGATAGTAAGGTTACTGTGTAAGTATGTGTTTGTGTGCTTCCATGTGTTCATCTACAGCGCTTTATACCAGTGTTACACAATGGATGATGTCCAACACTTGAGGCTAGAGAGATGGCTCTTGGTTATAAGTACTTGCACTCTTGCAGAGAACCATGGTTCAGTGCTCAGCACCTGCCTGGATGATCAGAACCCTCAGTAACTTTTGTCTCGGGGGATCCACTGCACTCTGTGGTCTTCAGACAGAACTTAATGTCTGTGGTTCACATATGTACATAAAGCCCTAACACACATACACATAAAAAATAAAAATGGTGCCAGGCATGATGTCAAATTTCTTGAAAGTTAGCAATTTGAAGCAAGGGGCAAATGGATCTCTATAAGTTCAAGGCCTCTCTGATTTACATCATGAGTTCCTGGTTAGCCAGGACTGCCGCAGAGAAATCACATGTCTTAATCAATCAAGAGATAAACTAAAAAAATAAATAAAAACCATACTACTTGTTATTTTATATGTACATTAAATGATTTCTGGTTAAGTAAATCCCTTTTGCTTGAAACAAAGGCAGTATTTTAAGCAACAAGTTTCTAAATTTTCAATGTGATGTTAAGGCTATTTTTATTTGCTTCAACTTTATGAAGAGCAACAAAGTCTAATGTAAAATTTCCATAGAATTATATTAAACACTCCAATTCTCTCTATTATACCCATTGTAACTATAAACAGTAGCTCAGGGATAAGGATAAACTGTAGTCACAGACATTGTCATACATCGAAAACATACATTGTGTGGTCAGCATTTGGTAATATAATTTGAATTTTTAGCTTATATTTTGTGTTTGAGAGTTTTGCTTACACATATCTACCATTTGTGTACCTGGTGCCTTCAGTGGCCAAAAGAGGGAATTGTATCTCCAGAACTGGAGTTCATGAGACTGTGAGCTACCTTATGGGATGTTACAAATCTGATCCAGGCTCTTTAGCAAAGTAGCCAGTGTTCCTCACTGATTAGCCATCACTCCAGCCCCACTTCAGAATTTGATTTTAATGAGTCTGGAAACATCACAGCCTTAATTTTCTCATAAATATAAACACAAAATATTAATATAAATATGTCACCTATACATTCACTTATTAATTACCTAAGGTCTTAGTTTAAGATTTTGATACCTTTTACATTATATGTGAGTTAAAATTAACTTAGTTATAATGTTCTTTGTCTCTTTCTCAGTGGGAAATTGTTGTCTTTGTGAAATATGTCAGCAATGAATAATTACTAAGTTAATCTGTTTTTATCATCTGTTCTGAATTGGTGATAATTTCCATCATGTCAAATTTTCAGAAAGCAGATCTTATTAAACTAAAATAATTATGTAAGATAGATGTAAACTACAAGATGTTATAGAACAAACTTCACACTTTCCTAAGAACCCACCTCTGAATAAAACAAACAAAAAATAATAAAAGCATCCATGTAAGTGTTCATGAAATGATGTGACTATTAATGGATTCCATATATTTAGCCCAAACATTTGGCAAGTTTCTATGAAAAACAGAAGTATAAAATAATTTTATAATATGAGTTTTCAAATGACAGAAAAAAAATCTTTGAATATTATACACTTTTTCACTTAAGTGTGTTAATGTCTGCCTTATTTATAATAGATAGCATTGGATAAATGAGAGATTTTTTTTTCTGGAAGATACTGCTAAGGCAGATTGAAGAATCTACAGTTTCAATCTTTGCTCTGACATCTGGTTTATTTATTCAGCTACTATTAAGTTATGAAAGTTCCTTGTTACTAAACATTGTTCTTATTAATATATTCTAGAAAATAGGGGAACATTTTGTTTGTTTGTTTTACAAATACCTGAAATTTAACACTGAAACTTCCTAGTTTTAAGATTATAATTGCAGACCTCATATAGTTTTTATAGATTATAAGGCAATTTCATCATCTTTATGACACTCATTTTAATGCTTTGTATTTCTTAGTTCTGCATGTCTTAGGGATAAAGTTGAAATGCATAAACAAATGGGAATTTTTAGCTTACTTTTAGCTTCTTGTTATTATTTGTTTGTACATGGGATGGTATGATTTGGTCAGGGGAAATGTATACACCGTGGTATGTACTGGAATCACTGAATCAACTTCATGGGTTGATTCAGGCCCTCAACATTTCCTTTGTTAGTGGCTATCTCAGTTACAAGAAAAGTGCCTTCTGTTGATCCACCTCACCTGCAACTTAATAAATTTTAGTGATTTCACAAATCAACAAACATACTCTAAAGAATAAAAAACTCTACCCATATTTATAGTAATAAATTTTAGTTTAGGATAAATACATTAACTACTAGAGACAATTAATAAGACACAGTAATTCACTGTTGAATAAATTCTTATAGAACCAATTCCTAGAATGAACATTATATTTAACTAAGGTAGTTACCAATGTACACATATTCTTGCAATAATAATGAAAAAGAGGACATAAATTTAAATAAAAGCAGGGAAAGATACATAGGAAGTTTAAAAGGGAGGAAATAGAAGGGAAAATGTAGTTGTATTACAGTGTCAAAAAATGAATATTATTTTTTGCTGTGGTAACAGATAGTTTTCCAGATTTAATAGTCACTTATTTTAAGGTAAATTCTTCAGGCTGGAGAGATGGATTACCAGTTAAAAGCACTGGCTGTACTTCCAGATTGCCCTGGTTTATTTTCCAACACCCAATGGGGTCTTATAAGTATTTATAGCATCAGTCTGAATTGATCCAACACTTTCTTCTATCTTCCTTGGGTAGCAAGCAAGCCATGATGCATAGACCTATAGGTTGGTAAAATATTCATTCACATACAGGTTTTACAGGATAAATTCAGACAAATTGATGATGATTTCCACAAAAAAAAAAACATTTAGTTTTGTAATTTTTTGAATACAAAAGTTAAATAATAAAAGAAGACTGTTATGTGATATTTTGATTGTATTCTGACAAATAAAGCTTGCTTGGAGTCAGAGATGAGAACTAGCCACTAGCTAAACCTAAAATAATCATAGAGGTTTAACACACAGTAGAAAGAGAGGAGAAAGGGGCAGAAAGAGGATCTCGGCTCTTTTGGAAAGAGGATTGGTAGAGGTGGGAGGTGACTGGTGGCAGCTCCCTGCTTCTCTTATCTTTCTGGTTCTTACCCCAATATCTGACTTCTGATATTTTATTGATAATGATGAACTAGATTAACACTTCACCTGGCATCCAATTTTTTGGGAAAAAAATTCACAAGATAGTCATTCACTTGCCTGTGGCTTTGCAGCTTCTGGTAGCTGCCAGAGCTGCACATGGGAGCCACATCTGCTGGAGTCACTGTGCAACCAGCTGGATTTTCTGTTCCTTCCTCTCACCTAGTCTGATGTTTTCCTGTTGCAGCCTCTCTACAACAGTCTCCAAAAGCCCCAAACTCCTCAGGCACCTGGGCTCCAAAGCCACTGGTTTTAGCCCCTCACCATAGGCCACATCTACCTTCGGGAAGACCTGTTCTCTTACTTCCTGTGCATCACATGTGTTGCTTTTGCACATTCCTGTGTCCACCTTTCAGATTGCTAGCTCTTTGACTCCATTTTCCTGTGGGTTGTGGCCTATTCCTGTCCCCACTCCTCAGGCTGCTGCCACACTAAGGTAGCCA
This sequence comes from Onychomys torridus, assembly GCF_903995425.1. Lineage (NCBI taxonomy): Eukaryota > Metazoa > Chordata > Mammalia > Rodentia > Cricetidae > Onychomys > Onychomys torridus. The sequence continues at coordinate 93,401,035 of NC_050452.1, read as the reverse complement.
CCTCAACATCTTCTTGGACAACTGCCACATCCTCTCAGCTCACAATTATGCACAATAAATGGTGTCTGTCTTCAGCCAGGCTGTGCACTGCCTGAGTTCTCTGAACAGACCTACTATGCAGGAATAGACAGACATCCTTATGTAGCAGGAAACTTAAAAGTACTTGTTAATAAAAACAAACCTGAGGCCAGTTATTTGGGGTGAATGTTGGAAGATCAGAGAAGCAGAACAAGCCATGGCTATCTCACCTTGCTAGTTCCTCAGGTGATCCTGTTTCCTCAGGCTGGAAGCTTCTGAGTCCTCCACATGAATCTCAGCTGAACTGTGTTGCTCCAAAGCCTGAACGCTTAATCAACCAGATGCTTAGCTAACTACATGCTTTTTCTCCTTTAGTTCCTGGTCCTCACGCCTTATATGCCTTTCTCTTTCTGCCCCCACTCCCTGGGATTAAAGGTTGGGTTTCTGGGATTAAAGGCATCTGTCACCACATTTAGCTGTTTCAAAAGTGGCCTTGAACTCAGAGATCCAGCTAGCTCTGCCTCCCAAGTGCTGGGATTAAAGGCGTGCACCACCACTGCCCAACTTCTGTTATGGCTTACTCTTCCCATTTTCTAGCCACCAATTTTGGCTTTGTTCTAGTGGCTGTCTGTTCTCTGCCCCCAGATATGTTTATTTCGGGGAACACACAATATTTCAGGGAACACAATACCCACCTCATTTCCCCTGTTTTTGTCTAAAATTTAAAAAAGTTTATAACTAACACAAGAAAAACTATCCAATCAGTATATACAATATATACAGTCAAGAATTACATTAATGATGTCTAGTCCATTAACATTTGACAAATTCAGATAAAAAACTCCATTATATATAGTAACAATGTCCAGTCCAGTATCATTTGATAAACTCAGGCAAAACAAATTTTCATTACTTATCCTATTTAAAACAAGTAGTTCCTTTTTAAATGTAGGTCAATAATTGACCTTTTCATCTGATCATATCCATATTCTCTCTTTTTTCTCTTCATGAAAGTTCCAATAATCTACCTTTTGTCATTTTTATATTTTTCCTTTTTTCTTTTTAGTGTAGATTCAATGATCTACCCATTTATCCTATTATTTCTTTATCTTTTTTCTCAGGGTAGATTCAGTGATCTACCTCATATCTATAGTCTCCTTTATCCTTTTTTTCTTTTTAAACAAAAACTCTGAATCTAATCTCCATGTTCAGCTCTTTTCCTGACCATTAACAATTAACAACTTATAACCAACCATCATAAACAATGACAATATCCAAAACTCATTAAACGATCGAAAACCTCCCAACCCACCTTTTGGGGATGTGGGCGTCATCTTCTTAAAATTACTTCCATCTTTAGGGGATCCTGAAAAGAAAATTTTTGGGTTAATTGTCAAGTCTTGTATCATTTGTCCAGTCGCTGCATAATGAGAAAGTGCAAGGCTTGTTTCAAGTCTTATTTGAGTAGTCTGTCAGGCTGGATCATCTCAACTAGTCATCTCTAAATTGTCCTGAGCAGTTCGTAGTCCAAGGTCAATCTTTTGAATGGCTTTACCATAGTCCATGTGAATTCATCTTTGTTGGGTCCCATCGTTCTTTTGAAGATTTCAAAGTTGCTGTTAGGCATGTTTAATGGTTCTTTTTAGATTTTTTTTTTTTTTGCCTCCTCTGTGGTTTGGAGCAATCACAGTCTTGATAAATGTCTGTCTCTCGGGACCATGAACGTTCTTCCCTAGAAGAGAAAATCTTCACAGCAATTTCTCCCCACCAATTCTCTTGCCCACCTTTTCCAAACTGACTTTTGCCGATGCTTTCTTGTAACACGCTGGTCCTAGGAATTCTTCTCTGAACAAGCAGCAGTAAATTCTTTGTTCCAGGTAGCAGAATCATTGAAGTCACCAACACGATGAGAAGCAGCCAGCAACTCGGAGCAGTAGCCACTGCCTCCATGGTCCCACTGACACTGTTTGTGACCTGCCTAAGCTTCTCCTAGGGTGGCCTCAACTCGGGATCCTCCTGCCACTGCTTTCTTCAGTAAATCCTACCAGCATGTGCCACCACAGTCAGCCGAGTGTAACTCGGGCTTGAGCTGGGGCTCACAAGGACACAGGCAAGCAACTTTTTCATGAATTCATACCACGAACTTCGGCGCCAGATGTAACATCCTTACAGTTCACTATCACCATCAACAGATTTGTTGAGACATCTTGGAATTCTTAAAGGGAGGAATTTGTTAAAAAGAGAGAGAGAGCATTTTTTCCTTGTTAAAAAATGGGAAACAATATTATTTTTGTATATGTACCATATTTTCTTTATCCATTCTTCAGTTGAAGGGCATCTAGGTTGTTTCCAGGTTCTGGCTATTACAAACAATGCTGATATCAACATAGCTGAGCAAATGCCCTTGTGGTATGATGGAGCATTCCTTGGGTATATGCCCAAGAGTGCTACAGCTGGGTCTTGGGGGAGATGGATTCACAATTTTCTAAGGAAGTGCCATATTGATTTCCAAAGTGTCTGTACAAGCTTGCATTCCCACCACCAATGGAGGAGAGTTCCCCTTGCTCCACATCCTCTCCAGCATAAGCTGTTTTCTGTGTTTTTTATCTCAGCCATTCTGACAGGTGTAAGGTGGTTCTCAGAGTCATTTTGTATTCCTGGGAATTTCCCTAGCATCAGATTTCTCCCAAATCCCATAATGTCTCCCTCTATCAAGATATCTCTTTCATTGCTCTCCCACTCTGTCCCTCCCCCAGCTTGACAATCCTATTCCCTTATATTCTCCTTCCCTATCCCCCTCAATTGCCCCCACTTGCCCCCAGTTTACTCCAGAGATATATTCTATTTCACCTTCCCAGGGTGATCCAGTATGTCCCTCTTAGAGTCTTTCTTGTTAGCTAGCTTCTCTGGAGCTGTGGGTTGTAGTCTGGTTATCCATTACTTTACATCTAGTATCCATTTATGAGTGAGTACATACCACATTTGTCTTTCAGAGTCTGGGTTTCCACAATCAGGATGATATTTTCTAGTTCTATCCATTTGCCTGCAAATTTCATGATGTCATTGTTTTTATAGCTAGTAATACTCCATTGTGTATCCATATGAACAATATTTTCTTCATCCATATTTTGGTTGAGGTGCTTCTAGATTTTTTTCCAGGTCCTGGCTATTATGAATAATGTGGTTATGAACACAGTTGAGCAAGTGTCCTTGTGGTATTATTGAGCATCCTTTGGGTATATGCCCAAGAGTGGTATCACTGGATCTGGAGGTAGATTGATTCTCAATTATTTGAGAAACCACCATTTTGATTTTCAAAGTACAAGCTTGCATTCCCACCAGTAGTGGAGGAGTGTTCCCTTTGCTCCACATCCTCTCCAACATTAGCCATCTTCAGTGTTTTTTATCTTAGCCATTCTGACAGGTGTAAGATGGTATCTCAGAGTAGAATTTTCCTTTACAGTTTGCCCAAGGTTTTGTTAAAATTGTTTATCATCTCAAAGAACTAGCTCTTAGATTTGTTCATTATTTGGACTGAGCAGGTTATTTTAGGAATTTATATGTATTTACATTTATGTACATGAAAATAATTAGTGAGAAAAATGCTTTTTTGAAAGAGAGTGAGTATAGGGGTATATGGAAGTGTTTGGAGGGAAGAAAGTGAAGAAATAAATTTTGTAACTATATTATAATCTAAAAGTTAAATTAAATTAATTTATGTATGTATGTATGTATGTATGTATGTATGTATGTATGTATTGAGACTGGGTTTCTCTGTATCGCTTTGGATCTGTCCTGGATCTCACTCTGTTGACCAAGCTGGCCTTGAACTCACAGAGATCTGCCTGGCTCTGCCTCCTGAGTGCTGGGGTTAAAGGCATGCACCACCACCGACTGACTAAGAGTTAAATTAAATTTTTAAAAAGGCAGAAAAGTATATCTTGATTTATATAATCAATTACCCTGCATATTTTTTTCAACTAGAGAACAAGTATTATCATTATCATTGGTGAACACTAATGGAAAAGTATTCAACACAATTCAATTAACAATAATTACTGTGTTCTCATGCATCAAAGATACTGGGTATTTAAATGATTATTTAGAGTATTTTGAGTATCTTGTTTTATTACTTATAGTTCTTAAATAAATGGAATATTCATGTCCATATTCATCTCTATTCTTGACACACACACATATATGCACATATATGCAATGCTGACATACAGATAGCAAAATGAATTTTTAAATTTATTGTGATTAGTCAGGAGTGGCCGGGCACAATTTCTCTAACCTGTTGATATGAATCACTCAAACTACTTGAAGAAGAAAATTATTTAATTCCAGGAGTTAAGAGGCTTATGTTTACTGGAAGAGCCGCATGAGTAATCACTACTTCTCCCACAACATCAAAGTAAGCATTCTTAAAGGAAACAGTACTTTAATCCAATATTTCAAAACTTAATAATCTTGCAGCCTTGCCAAAATTTTAGGCTTCCAGTCTGTACAAGAAAGCTGTTCATCTAACCTTGACATTCACAAAGCCTGTTAATAAAATCTGAGAATGCATCACAGTGCAGCCTATGTCATTCTGACATCACAGCAGGGGAAACATGGCCTCCATTCCACATATCCACATCTGTCTCGGAAATTTGTTCCATAGATAACAACATGGCAGAACCTGTATATTATGCAAAATCTGAATTATATGGAAGTGTGAGAAGCCTGATCTTCCAGAAAATTTCAGCTTTGTGTGAAATAAGGAACATGACAGTGAGCCAGTCAACAGAATTTACTATATAGAGTTTAAACATTTGCTCACAATAGCTGAGTGACAAGTAACATAATCATGGTGGCTTAAAACATGACACACTTTCTCACAATGGGTAAGAAGTACAGAGAAGGGTTAGCCATAACTTATTTTAGGATCCCAAAAGGCTGCCTTCAACTATTAGCAGGAATAAAGTCGTAATCAAGGATCAGAGAAAGAAATAAGTCCACTAGCTGACTTTATATATGTTGTCCACAAAATTCATTTCCTTGTATCTCTAGGACTTTTGTTATTTTTCTGTTTTCCACACTGCCCTTAAAGATTTGCTGTGTTGCTTTTGAATGGATCCCTCCCTCAGCGAATTTAAACTCATTCAAATAGAAAATTTGTTTGTGAAATAATAAAATACTATTTCACAATGCTGCTGAATTTCATTAATTGGAAGCCAGGCAAATGCACGACCTATGTTCAATGATTGGAATTTGTTTTGCTATATCTGATATGTTACTGTCCTCCTTCAATCAGTTCTTCTGTTCCTTAAAAATGAAAGACATGAATACACTATTAATATTCTGAAATGTCCAAATTGACCATAGATGTAGCAGCATCTAGTTTAGGTACACAATCTTAAGTTTGTAGTTGAATAAAGCAAATTACTATAGTTCCAAAAGAATCTGATCTATAAAGCTGAAGTTCCTTTTTCTATTGCTCCCATTAATGCAACACAAAAGAAGACTTAGACACAAGGAAAGAACTGTAAATATAAGAATTGATAAATGGGAGGATGTAGGGAATCTATTATGATCTGTAGAAATTTTGACATACAGCTGAGATAACAATGAAAATTCCTTGATTAAACATCAAAGCTAGAATCATTGGCTACAACCATTAACAGGTCAAAATTCTATGTTAATTTACACTCTAAAGTTGAAAAAGCTTAATATATGCCATTGATAAAATAAATATATAAAACCCTAAATTAAATTAGTATTTGAAAAGTTTTAAATACTAATTGCCCTCACTGCCCATAAAGATGGCTATTGATGGCCATTTGAAAGGACATAGATTATTAGCTTATTATTATAATCCCCTGAGTGAAAGCAGGCTTTCTAAGATGGTGGCTTCTGTTCCCAGAAGATACTGCATGCAGTGACAATGGGAGAACACTAGGACAAGTATCAAAACAGGACATATATGGAAAAGTAGATAACCCAGGGTTCCTATAAGACACCCAACAGCAGGTGCCTTTTGCAAACTCTAAGGTCTGGGGCTCCTTCCATCATGAAGTCAATTGTTTGATATACTCAATAATGCAACATATCTAGTGGTTAATTTCAAGTGCCAGCTTGACTGTACCAACTATGTTGAAATATTCTGGCATTACTTTGCCCTCCTATTATTTAACTGCTTGAATAGAAGAACATCCTGACTTCTAAGAAAGAGAGACAGAGACAAGTCTTTGAAATCTTGTAATTAATATAAATAATTTATTATTAAAATCAATATTGTCCTTAAATATTTCAGCCATTCTCTCATCATAACAACACTGTAGTTTGCATGTAATAGTTCTACCAATCAAAGAATCTCATCAAGCTGGAAGGAGGAAGGAGTAAAAATTGATTTGCCATTGTTTGAGAAATACTTTCCTGCTCCCCTACCATTACACAGAAGTCAGTTTCCATTTTTCAGTTTCTCTGGATGCATAGATACTTTTGTTGAGTGAAAATCATGTTCTTTCTTGAACCTATTTCTGTCTCCTTGTGTTTAGTTCTTGAAATCTGATTGTAAATTGTGGTCAAACTCATACAACATCACAAAATATCATTTAGAACACAGTATCATTAATTGTTAATCAATAAAAGTTAAGTAAGTGATTCAATTGATTGTTTCTGCTTCTTCCTGTAACTTGTTGAGTTTTGTTTGAAGTACTGAAGAAGGCTCATATAGAATATTTGTATATCATTTTTAACTAAAACACAGTTTTCTTGTTTCACATAAGGCAGATCCTTCAACAGCAAAAAATACATGCTAATTAATGAAAAACAAGTAGATATTTTTCACATCCTCATATTTAATATTGTTCATTTTTATTTGACATTTCTGATTTTTTTTTGCTCAAATGACAGCACATAAAAATTGCTTTTTAAAACATGTAATTTGTCATCTCCTCTTCATATCCTAAGCAAATGCAAAAAAATCTTTTCTCATGATTCTTGGGAAGGAATCAAAGTTTCTTTTGTACGGCATTTTTATACCTTACAATGTTTTAAAGTTGAATAATGTGTGAATCTATTATGTGCATTTTATTTCTCTCAATATTTTCCCAGAGGGAAGCATCTTGATGCTTGCAAGATAAGATTCAGAGAGTCAGCATTTTTCTTTCTTCATCCTGTGTCTGCACTGCTTTCTCCTTTTTCAGCCAGTTCACTTATGTGTTGTTCTTTTACTTGTATTATCTATTCAAATATTTTTCTATCTTGATAAATGAGGATCATCTAAATGTTTTTCTTGATATTTGTGCTTTGATCAAAATGTTCTACACAGGAAACCTGGCTAGCAAAAAATGGAAATATAATTAGTTATAAAATCACTATAGAAGTAAAACAAGGGGAATGCAGTTATTTTTTCCACAAATTATAACACAATACATGCTTACAATGTATTTGAAGAATTCTGGTTTCAGGTAATAACACACAACTGAACAGACTTTCAGCAACTTTACCAACTTTCTGGATTTTCCAGATCACCACTGTGAGAATACATTTTTTAAAAGATGGTAATAGAAGTGATGATCCTTTTGTCACTGAGATCTAGAAGTAGAGTCAGTCCTATGTGTGAGTTCAAGGCATTCCTGGTAGTGAGTTTCAGGCCAGCCAATGCCACACAATGAGACTATTTCCCAAGAGAAAAACAAGACACTGTGGGAAGTATGAGATTTAGTGTTACTAGACATAAAATTGTTAAATGAAGATCATTTATTTAGTTGGAAATAAATATGCACATACAGAAGGAGTTTTTGAATGGTTTTACATGTAAGCATAAAAAAATTTAAGATGACTGTATATTGAGGCAGAGAAGGAAATTAGTTCAGGAGAGAAAAGCTAGCCTTTAAAAATAGTCTGTTTTCAGATGTCACCAAAATAACGCAAATGTGTTATAAAACTAGAAAGCACAATTCAATATAAAATAAATATTCAAATTTTATTACAAAACTTAACTGAAGAAAAATTGCAGCTAGTATGGGCACAATAATTAGAAAGTGTGATAAAATACATTTGACACATGCTATTTTCAGTTTTTCATGGAAACATATCCTTTTTGTAAGTTGAAGGTAGTTTTGACTTACTCTTATAGAATATATGTACAGCAACTATTACATTTTTTTCTCCCACATATAGATCTTTTTGCTAGGGAGTAAATTATCCACAATAGGTCAGAATACTTCCTGCTCAGTCAGCAATGCCTTATGATAGCTTTTTCGTTTGTTTGTTTGTTTGTTTTTTATCTTTTGCTGGATTAAAGCGATCCTGCATTTATTTGCTTTTCTCTTTTTTTCTTTTCAGTTCTTCTTCCCAACTTTCGAACCACATTTAAAACTTTATTGATTCCTGTTCTTTCAGTATCAGACATTATAAGAAATAGATAATATTCATTTTTTTCTTTAATGAGATATAGGAAAATTTCTCATAGGCTTGGCATCTTCTTCTGGTATACCATTAAAATATTAAATTAAAAGAAAAGTATACTGTATATCATGTTCCTCAATTCCTCAATTTCCTGTTTCTTTTCTTTTTTGTTTTGTTTTCGAGACAGGTTTTCTCTGTGTAGCTTTGCACCTTTCCTGGAACTCACTTGGTAGCCCAGGCTGGCCTCAAACTCTGGCTTGGCCTTCTGAGGGCTGGGATTAAAGGCATGTGACACCACTGACCAGCAACATCCTGTTTCATGTGAGGGAAACAGATACTCGGGTATAAAACTTGGCTTGTCCTTAAAGTGAAGTTGTATTTTATTTATTTAAATTATTCAAAGAGTTTTGAGGTTATAATATAATTAGCATATTTCCCCTTTCTTCCTTCTTAGTCTTTCCTTGTTCTCTTTCAATTCATGGCCTCTATTTTTATTATATTACTTACACATACATAAATACAAACTACTCAGTCTATAATATCCCTTTTTTGTTAATGCTTTTCAAGGATTCAACAGTCTGACCATAATGTACATGAGAAGCAGAATATATTTGTTATATTATTTATAATATTTCAAGAAGTTTATCATTCATATTCAGAGAATCCCTGGACAATCTCTACCAAAACTGTTCAGTTAAGATTCATTGATTCCACAATTGGATGAATTTTTATGTGAATTTGTAGGAATTTTATATGAATAACCTTCAGTTGTACAGAATGCTGATTAGCATAGTACTAAACACTCCAGATTTTTTTAAATTTTTTTCTCCTTTTTTTATTTATTATATTTGTTTTTGAATTTTACAAATCATCCACGGGTTCCCCTGTCTTCCCCACTCCCCCCCCCCCAACCTTCCCCAGCCCTTCCCCTGCATTCCCATCTCCTCCAGGGCCAAAGACTCCCCTGGGGATTCATTTCAACCTGGTGAATTCAGTACAGGCAGGTCCAGTCTCCTCCTTCCAGGCTGAGCAAAGTGTCCCTGTGTAAGCCCAAGGTTCCAAACAGCCAGCTCATGCACTAAGGATAGGTCCAGGTCCCACAGCCTGGATGCCTCCCAAATAGATCAAGCTATTCAATTGTCTCACTTATCCAGAGGGCCTGATCCAGCTGGGGGCTCCACAGCTTTTGGTTCATAATTTATGTGTTTCCATTAGTTTGGCTATTTGTCCCTGTGCTTTTCCAATCTTGGTCTCAATAATTCACGCTCTTACAGTCCCTCCTCTTTCTCGACAATTGGACACTTGGAGCTCCACCTGGGGCCTGGCTGAGGATCTCTGCATCCACTTCCATCAGTTATTGGATGAGAGTTACAGCATGATCATTAGGGTGTTTGGCCATCTGATCACTAGCCTATGCCACGACCACCTCGACCAGCAAGGAAGACGTAACACCAGGCTCTTCTTTCTGCAGTTTACTCAGGAACCTTGAACAATATTCTGACTTCTGACCCCAGGGAAACCCACTCACAGCCTTAAGTAATCACTGGGTAGCCAACACTGATATGCCACGTGGGCACTACCAATAGGTACAGGTGCGCGTAAGCAAGCCAGATTCTCAGCCTTAGCCAATTAAGGATTTGTTTACCACTTCGAGCACTCGCCATCAGGAGGGCGGAGGGCGGAAGCCAGCGCAATCTTTAAGGTGCGGCTGCACACAGCTCTCTACAAGCCTAGGTCAGATCAGGCTTTATCTCCACCATTGCCAGAAGTCTACAGAGGATGTATCATTGTGGATTTCTGGGGACCTCTCTAGCACTTTGCTTCTTCTTGTTCTCATGTGGTCTTCATTATCATGGTCTGTTATTCCTTGTTCTCCCTTTCTGTTCTTGATCCAGCTGGGATCTCCTGCTCTCCTAAGCTCTCTTTCCCTTGAACCTAGCCCCTCATTACTTCCACTCTAGTCCAGGTTGTTCATGTAGATCTCATCCATTTCACTGTCATTGGGTGATCCTTGTGTCTTTCCTAGGGAACTCAAGAAATTAGACATTAAAATGCCCAACAGTCCAATTAAGAAATGGGCTATAGAACTAATTAGAGAATTCTCACCAGAGGAAGCTCAATTGGCTGAAAGACATCTAAGGAATTGCTCAACATCCCTAATAATCTGGGAAATGCAAATCAAAACGACTCTGAGATACCACCTTACACTTGTTAGAATGGCTAAGATCAAAAACACAGAAGACAGCTTATGCTGGAGAGGATGTGGAGCAAGGGGAACTCTCCTCTACTGCTGGTGGGAATGCAAGCTTATACAGCCATTTTGGAAATCAATATGCTGTTTCCTTAGAAAATTGGGAATCCATCTCCCCAACCACCCAGCTATACCACTCTTAGGCATCTACCTAAGGAATGCTCAATCATACCACAAGGGCATTTGCTCAGCTATGTTCATATCAGCATTGTTTGTAATAGCCAGAACCTGGAATCAGCCTAGATGCCCTTCAACTGAAGAATGGATAAAGAAAATATGGTACATATACACAATGGAGTACTACTCAGCAGAGAAAAACAATTACAGCATGCGGTTTGCAGGCAAATGGATGGATCTAGAAAAAATCATCCTGAGTGAGGTAACCCAGACTCAGTAAGACAAACATGGTATGTACTCACTCATAGTAGGATACTATATGTAAAACAAAGATGACTGTTACACAACTCCAGGGATGCTACCTAAACAGTCAAGCTTTAAATTCCTAAATCTTGCCTTTCATGAACCAAATTATAAACCTGGTAAATAATGGATGGTCCTTTTGCATGTAAAAATGCTCTCACATAAAGTGTATATTCATAGCCTATTATGCTTTGCAAAAAGTCCAAACTAAGTTCTATTTGATTAACACCACCTGGTGTGTATCTAGGTCCCCATCTAGAAAGAGCACTTAATTATGAGAAATGCAGTAATCATACTGCCAGGTATCTATAAGAACATGAGTGATGCAGAATACAAAGAAAAATGGCTAGCTAAACTCAAAAGCAGCCTAAGGCTGAGTGGTGGTGGTGCATGCCTTTAGTTTCAGTACTAGGGGCAGCAGAGCCAGGCAGATCTCTAAGTTCTGAGTTCGAGCCCAGCCAGGTCTAAGGATGGAGCTCCAGGACAGGCACCAAAACTATACAGAAACCCAGTCTCAAACAAACATACAAACAAACAAACAAACAAAAATCAGTCTAGGGTATGGTGGAAATAGTATATTTAATATTAAGTAAAATTAAACAAATAGTGCAATTGTAAAATATATGAGCAAGTGACAGGGGTTCTGAATTTACACTACTCTGTCACTCATGCATGAACTTGTTTCTATTTGGTATCTGATACTGACAGAGGCCATGATTTTTGAGATACAGATATGAAGGACTTTATTATTCATTACACAACTACACAAAGTTTATGTTATCATTAATAACATACCCAGGAGAGGGTTTGATTATTATACACTGTATGATTTCCTAACTAAGAAAGAGGGAAATGTACTGCTTTAGTACCCAGGTACATTGTTTTTCAAGTATTTCTACCCTGATCATCATAGTTTTTTACAAGCACAGCCGATAGAAATGCTACAAATGAAGAGGATTCAGTCCAGGCATTTTGAAATACCCAGAACAGTATATCGGAGCACAAGTGGCTTGTGGAAGTTGATGACTTCTGAAAGAGCCTGCCCAGAATCCCCTGCAATCTATCTATGCTTTCTGTTTGTTCTCTCTCAGCTGGCACAGACAGTCACATGGAGAAATGACTTATGACTAGTGAATAGAGAGATGATAGGATTAGTTTGCTTCATACTTGATCTAGCTTGCCATCTAGATGTGGATAAAAATGGCCTCTTTCTCACAAAAGCTTTCATTTTCATTTGTATACCTTAAAGAGCAAGGAAAGAAATCATTCCATATACATGTTTTAAAACAGTGAATTTAATGATTGATGTCATGTATACAGTATCCAGCTTTCCATAACAATATGACTTCATTGTAGAACATGTAGTCCATGCTCCCAAAACTTAGTTTTCAAAGGTTTGTGTTCTATGTTTTTAGGACAACACATTTTTAAAGAAGTGAGTGGTGAGACAATGAACTTTGAGCTACTGCTGCTTCACAGTCATTCTATAAATGCCAAGGGACAGAATCATCTTGCTGACAGAAGCAGTTAACAATAGTTTTTGGAAAGAAGTACATACTGGGAAAAATTTATCTTTCCAATTTTGAGGGGAAAAAATGAAAAGGTCCAACAGAATTACACTGACAAGGTGATAGTGATACATAGTTGTGACATGTAACATTTTAGCCACTTTGGTAGATATGCTGTCACACAAACACTCAAAGAATATGCCATGGGAAAGCAGACCCAGGACTACAACTGAGCTTCTACACAACAATAAATGGATGAAGCCATCATAAGCTGGAGGAAACAAAGGGAACTATTTCCCCAGCGATTCTTAAGCGGGGTCTTGCTACTGCCCATGCTTTGATTTAAGATTTCTAGCCCTGCAACTATGAACGAATGTCATCTTTTTTTTTTTTAATTACTAAGTTTTATTGCAATGAGTTACTGCATCACAGTCTATCTTCAAACATAGAGATAGGCTTGCCAAAATGTGAAGTATTTGATGGTGTTTAAGGAGCCAGGTGACAAATATCATCTGCCATCTTCAGAGCAGGTATAAAGTTAGCAGTGTGGATTGGAGTTCTTTCATTTTACTCTATGGTTCATGCTAAAGTTCGTACCTCTATTCCTTAGAGAGAGTTCCAAGCACAACATAAGATAATGTTGTCTATGACATGAGGAAGTCATGGTTCCACTCTTCACTATGCTGAATTATTCTCTTTCCTACACAGTAGAAGGTGCATTTTAGATGACCTTCCCAGTATTCTTTCACACATTTATCTCTATCTAAGCTTCATCTTTCCAGATTCTGGTCTAAAAGAACAGTTAATTTCATTTTGTTTGAGTATTTTTTATAATTGTTCATTATGTGTTTAAGCTAATCCATGCAAAAGTTGGTATTCTATACCATGGATGCCATTTCACACACTGTTAATAATAGGTATTCTGCACCCCAACCCCGAAAATAGGTTTCTCTGCCTAATTACTGGGTCAGGCCAAATTGAAAAAGTATAACAACAAGTTTATTTGAGCAAAGTAACTCCTCCTTGGTGGGTTCTCCAGTCCCAGAATCGAAGCTAAAGAAACCTCTTACCTGAACTAAAGCAGGGGAGATTATATAGGTTGTAGGCAAGGGGAGATGATGTGTCCGCCACAAGCTGGGTTTGTGACCAAGTAAAAGTCTGAACCATTTAGGTGGGGACTTGGGTGGGTGCCAGCTTCAGGGAGGAAACTGCCATAGTCACCAATAATGTGGAACTGGGCTTGTTGGGGCCTTCCCTTTGTTCAGAGATTCTCTGAGTGGATGAGATGAAACAGTGAAACGGGAATGGGGCTTTCAGATAATTCAGGGGCGAGCTGGAGGTTCCAAACGAACATTTAATGATTTAGGAAGTTTAGTATAATACAAGAGTTAAAACAAATTATTTAAAGTGCAGTGATGAATAATGCCAACCTTTTGATGTTTTACTTCACTTATCCGTTATTGTGGAATAATCTTTTTGTATAAGGTGAACACGTGTCATTCTGATTGGTTTAATAAAAAGCTGAATGGTCAATAACTAGGAAAGATTTTTTTAGGCACACAGGACACTGGGAGGAAGTTGGGACTCTCCAGTCAGACTGACAGGGAACAGCATAAGCAGTATAGATTAAAAGTGATAATGTCATGAGGCAAAAAGTGGATTGATAAAAACAGGTTAATTTAAGTTGCAAGGACTAGTTATTAACAAGATAAAGCTATTTGGTGAACTTTAATAATTAACAATAAGTCTCTTTGGCATTATTTGTGAGCTGATGGACTAAAGAAAAATCTGCCAACAGTCCATGGGAGAATATAGAGGGATTTTCTGACCTTGGGCCAGATCCTGTAAGTAATGAATCATAAGGATTGGCCCAATCTACTGTAGTTTTGTTTCTTAGTACTGGATGATTGCCAATATCAGAACTTCAGAAATATGTTTTGAGCTCTGGGTGTAATTTTTTAATTCACTGTGAGATATTAGTAATTGCAAACATTTTGAAAGTAGTGCCTTTGCTTTGTTAAGAGAAGGAAGAATAAGAAACCAAGATGCTTCTTTTTTTTTTGCATAATACCACATTTGCCTCTTTTAAATAACTTTTTCCTATGAAAATCTCAGTACTCAGAGAATTTCATGCTCATGAATTCATCAGACATCTTTTCAGTGTTTTACAGAGAGTCAAAAACATGGCCCCTTGCCACTTGTATATTTGAATTTAATGGAAAGATTTGTATGATTATGTATTGGTTGTATAATTCAAAATAGAGGCAATATATTGAACAATGACAGATATTTCAGGCACTTAAACTACAGTTTTAAATATGTGTGTATGTGTATATTATAAGTAGATATATTGTTCATCTACTTAGAACATTTACTTATAATTTTTTTGGAAATTCTGTAACTTTTGTATTACATTAGAGAGTCAGTTGATTTCTCTAAAGAGACAAAGTAAATCACTTTATCTTTAAAATATATGCTAATCCTCTGAAAGAATTATTGTGTCCTGATGATTTTTGAAATGATTTGTGGAAAAACATTTTAGGTAAATATGTGGAAATCCCCAAAGATACAATAACAATCCTTTAACTTTTATATAAAAGATACATTTGACAAAATGTGTTCATTATAGCCTTCTAATAATAAATTAGAAATAATACAATGTTCACAAGGTTAATGAATTATAGGTCATGCTATATTTCAGAGGAAGATAAAATTAATTGTGTTCCTTATAATGATGAGTAGCATATTTTCTCAGAATATTTGAAGATGATGGGATTCTTCCCATTAGGGTCACATTTCCTTATGGGTATAAAGAACAAGATATTTAATAGATACACTTGTATCAGGATCTAGTACTACTCCCTTAATTAAAGTCATCCATATTTCAATGTCTATTTTAGAGACAATAGGTTTCATGAGAAGCACCACAGCTAATAACCTATGAAAATAATTAGTGTAAGACATGTTGTAGGTGCTGATGTTGAGATAATCTTCCCTTAGCATGTAATCAATAGTTACAATGGAGTTGTTAAGAACCATTATGATGAGCTGTTATTATAAAAATTTATGCAAATAATAAAAAAACACAAAAAAGTATTCAGAATTTTTCAAATATTTCAAGTCATACCTGTAGTTTTAAGATATTTATTTACTAATCAAAAATTTGTTATGTCAAAACCATTAAAGATGACCTTACCATCAAAAATAATATTATAATGATAGACTGTCACAAATCCATAGCTGAGTGAAAATGTAAAATTATAAAAAAAAAAAACTGGATTTTCATTTAACAAACAAATAAACAAAAACAGATCAAAACTTTTAAAGTGACCATTGACTGGGAATCATAATAAACTCCTTTACTTCATTTGTCAATGTGAGTAGTTTAAGATGTCATAGGGTACGTCCAATGTTCATTTGTGAACTTAAAAATATAAGATCATTTAAAAACAGAAATTTATACAGAATTATTTATTAGATATAAATATTCTACTCTACATTAAAATAAATATTAAATGTTTACACATTAATTCAAATTCAGTCTATAATTATTGGCAGATGAATAAAATTCTATAGGTATTATTTTAAAGGGAAACCACATAATTCTCTTTTCATTCCTCAACTCAGTTTGGCAAAGGGAATAAAAACATAGTCATCCTATGAAAACATCATCTTAGCAATTTCTCTGAAGTCAAGTGGAATGAATCTGCCAAATGAAAGAATGCAAGGCACAGCTGCTGCCCCAAATTGATCTATTTAGTAGAACATATCTGTTTAATCTTTCATGATGGATCATGACACAAAAAACATCTTGACATGAACTGAACTTGACATTTCCCAAATTAATTTCTCATTTTCTTTCCAGAAACAGGAAATGCTGCTAATCTGCAGCATATTCACAGCGTACACTAACATTTATATAATTACATAACATATGGCAAATGATAAAATGTTCTGTGAAACATTGTACTCTGAATGATCATTAATTCAAAAAGGACTCAACCACTCAGGTTCCATTAAGTTTTTATATGTGATTCCAGAGGGGGAAAATATCATCGTTTTGAATAGTTTTATATTTTTCTACCACTTTTCAAAACAGATGCTTTTCTTAAATTGATATGAATACTCACATAAAGTTAACCTGCTCCTATTGTTAAATAAATATGACATTGAACAGTATGTGATTTAAAAATTCAAAATGCTTTTAGGATCATTTAACTTATTATTTTTAAAATCATATTACTGAATATAATTACAAAATATGAAGATGAAAAATTCAAATTGTACCATTGTGCAGCTGTATAATTATGATCAATATTGAATTAAATTGCTGCTGAAAGAAATGTAAAGCAGAAATCTTTGCATAGTCTTTAAGGAAGAGAATGCATTTAATATGTGGTTTCAAAATATAATTCTGAGTTCTAGGAGCAGAAAACATAAAATACGTAGATATAGAATCAGAAAAAATGGCAAGAAAATCATTGGTATTGTCTAGGGAATATGAGGATATATGCCTGTAAACCAAGCATTTGAGAACTCCATGCATGGTATTGAGAAGTTGAGTGCCATCTTTGGCCACATGTTGAGTTGGAAGACAACCTAGGACACATGAGGCAAATCACTGCAAAGTTAAACTAAGATGCAAATCTATAATTGGGGAATGTTGCTTGAATTTTAAATGGTCTCATAATTAAAACAAACAAACAAACAAAAAACAGAGCTAGATATTAGGGTGATTGCTGAAGGATCAGAGAGACAAAAGAACAAGCCACTGCCACATTTTACCTCGAGGACTCCTCAACCTGAAAAGCCTCTAGTTCCTGTCTCCTCAAGCCTTATATTACTTTCTCTGCCCAGCCATCACTTCCTGGGATTAAAGGTGTGTGTGCTTCCCAAGCAAAGGCATGAGATCTCAAGTACTGGGATTAAAGTGCTTTCTCACTCTGTTTCTTTCTTAGACTGAGTCTAATACTGGTGGCTTTGAACTCACAGAGATCCAGATGGATCTCTGCCTCCCAAGTGCTAGGATTAAAGGTGTGAGCTACCACTGCCTGGCATCTGTTTTTAATCTAGTGGCTTGTTCTGTTCTCTGATCTTCAGGCAAATTTTATTAGGGCACAGCATATATCATCACAAAGGAGGCTCAGAAAACAGTTTTAGATTAGGTTTTAATCATATTTATTTTTAGATGCCCAAATTTGAATTTACGTAGATAGAAGAGTAACTGTGTTATTATCAATCTGCAAGTTTTCTTTATGATAATATAGAAGTACATTTAGCATGCCAAAAGATGTCTCTTGGAGAGGAAGTGTCTCCCAAGGGCCATATGCTAGGGACTGGTTTCCTTGACTATGGTGTTATTGAAACTGATGGCACCTCAATAACTGAAGCCTATGAGATTACTCTTCTCCTCTGTGGTGTACATAGAACCTTCCAGCACTATGAAATTTGGCCAGTGGAAATGAGGTTCCAGATCAATGTCAGCTTGATTTTCCAGTGTTTTATAATTCAAGTATGTGGTGTATTTTAGTAATAGGATCATGTAGTCAAGTTCTTTTGAGTAAACAAGATCTACAGAAACAATCAATAACATTTCTGGGAGCCTTATAAAAATCTACTAAACAACTCAAACATCAACAACAACTAAAAAAAAAAAAAACAGGAAAAAAAGATAATCCTTATCTGGAACTAGTTTTTTCTTTTATTTGATAGACATGTATCAGGAGACTGCACTTGAACTCCTCATATATTTACATGTAACTAATTTAGGAAGTTTCCACAAGGTTTCTAGATGACATTTTCAAGTCTTTAGTGTTAGTTCTTCACATGCCCATCCTTCTGCCTTTAGTCAAACTTCCAATCGCTACCCCAGTTAACCCTTCCTGTTCCATTATTTCTATTCTACCTTCATAGCTCTGTGTTGTATTCCTGTTTTCCTAGAAGGTTCATCACCAAGAATCCTGCAGAATGTCCCTCAATTCTGTGGGAACTACAATTGGAATGCATTTGTAATATTAATTAGGCATTTTATTTCTTCTGCCAAAAATTCTGTTCAGTTCATTGGCTTAGTTTTTAATTGTGGTGTTTACGTTTTATTTAGGTTTCTTAAGTTCCTTGTGCATGCTAATAATTAATTCTCTGTTAGGTATTTGTTGGTAGTTTTATATATATATAGTTGTCTGTCTCTTTGTTGTATAACTTTTTCTTTGTGATACAGAGCCTTTTAAATCTACCATATCCCATTTGTCAGTTGTTGGTCTTTCTCCTTGAATCAAAGAAGACCTTTCAGAAAGTCCTTAACCCTTGGCTCTTTGTCAAGAATTTTTCCTGTTTGCCCTAACAATTCTGGGTTTCAAGTCACTTTCTTGACATACAAATTAGAAGGGTCAAAAATTAATGATCCTGTTTCATTCTTCTGTATACGGATGGTGTTCCCTCAGCACTACTTTATAAAATGGTATTCTTCAACTCAGTGTGCCAGGCTTTACTGTCCTGCCATGGGGGGACTTATCCTTTTGGAGGAGGGGATGGGCAGTGGGTCGGGGAGGAATGTGTTGGGGGAACAAGAGGAGGGATGAGAAGGGGATCTGAGGTTGATATGTAAAATGAATAAAAAATTGAGCAAAAAATAAATTAGAAGGCATTCTTTTCCCCCCTGTATTGTTTGACACCTCTGCCAAAGATCAGGTGATTGTGTAGTTGTGTATCTGTCTATCTTATTGTGACCCACTGGTCTGTCTGTCTGTCTTTGTCCCAGTGGTGTGTTGCATTAGTATTATAACTCTTCAGTGTCACCAAGTATGAAGCTATCTCTATTATTAACTTCATCCTTAGGATGACTGTGACCCTCTAAAGACTTTTGTGTTTCCAAAAGATTTTGAAAGTTTTATTTTGTAACTTCTGTGAAATATGTCACTGAATGGTTGGTGGAAGCTATATTGAATCTGCAGATTGCTTTTGGTAAAATAATAATTTCCCTCAATGTTGAATATTCTAATTCATGAGTGTTAGTGGTCTTTTCATCTTTTAGTGTTTTCAATTACTTCTTTTCAGTGTTTTCAATTTTTCACCATTGATGTCTTGTAATTCCTTGGGCAAGAATTTTTTTCAATTTTTTTTAGAAAAAAATTCTTGTAATTTTGAATAGACTTGTTTTAGTCACTTCTTCAGTATTTTTGTTGCTAGTATAGAAAAGCTACTTCACTGAGGGTTTTAAAAACATTTGGAGATTAGTCATAGTTTATTGGACTCTGCATGTCAAATTTTGGTGCAACTATATTGGTTTAATGTCATTATACTTTATGATTTCTACAATTTGTATTATATAAATATACATGACTAAGGAGAGGTTATCATTCATCAATTAATTCTTATATTTGTGATACTTCTAAATTACTCTCTTTGCATTTCCATAATTCTTAATTTTTTATTAGTCATATATTATTTAGCACAAAATAAGTGCTAATAGTATTACTGTTACTTCCTATATATGTCATATAACTTTAATTTTTGTATGACATTGTTTGCAGGGAAATTAAGCAGGCAGGGAATTTACTAATAGCTCTATTCTCCATTACTGCATCCATGTGGATTTGGAGTCAAATTGTATGTTAGTGGACTATGATATTCAGTGTGTGTAGATTAAGATAATATGTGATATTGTAGTTATGCATGTACACATTTTGTAATCAAAATGTCTATGTTTGAACCCTATTATTTTGAGAAGACTTGGGTTCAATTTCCCAATCTTCACAATGGCTCACAACTATCCATTATTTCAAGTACAAAGTAATCTGATTTGGTGCACACATATGCTTGCAGGCAAAACAGTCTTGCAATTATAATAAATAAATAAAGCTAAAGAGATTGCATATATATTGCCAATCTCTCTATTTATTAAGAGCCTCTATCTACTGATATAACTGAGTAGAAAAATAGCATTAATTATTTCATAAAATGATTTTTAATAATTATGTAAATGTCTTTGAAAATTATTTAATATACAGTGAAAAATTCATATTATTATTTTACTTATGAAATGAACAACCCCAACTAAAATACGGAATTACTTTTTCAGGAGAAGTACACCCAAAGAAAATATCTCAATCTTCAGAGTTCTTTTCTGAATATGGAGAATTATTAGCTATACTAATTACTTGACAAATAGATATAGGCAGGAATAAAACAAATCAATTTAAAATGCAATTTTTTTCATTTCAAACACTTAAAAGTAATACCTTTATATCCTAGAGAACACATGAATCATATTGTTCAATTTCAGGTTTATATTGAATATATTCACATATATTGACATCATATCTAGAATTATATGTTGATTGAAATATGTGGAAGATACTATGTACACAAAAAAGTCTTTCTTTTTAAAGACAAAAATGCACATATGTCAGTTACTTTTAAATAGTATATTTTATCTGGATTTTATAAATCTATAAATCAGATGACCTTTTGAAAATTTAACAAGTTCACATCTGAAGAGAAAAAGAAAACTAAACAAAACAAAAATAGTTTCTGTCACTGCACTCAATCGAACTGGTGCACTTAAAATAGAATTTTTAAGAAATAAAATCACTCAAAGTTAATAAAGACTTGAATTTAGGTGATATATCCTCTTATGTTACATTTTAAACAAAAAAGTTTATTGTTAGTATGATTACACAATATCATATTTATTTCAACCAACTATTTAAAGAAATTGTTTCTACACTTAAAGGGAATATGAATTTGAGAGGATTAAAGTAGCAAGTCTAGGTAAAGTGATCCATAATGAATTACATATGACACCATTTCCCACTAATGTGGAAACACTAGGCTACTTCATATTAATTTTGATGCTCTTCAGAGATTGTGGACAGTGAGTTTATTGAACTTCAGGTTTTTTACTTAACAGATTTTGCTTTGAATCTTCCCTAAAAATATTGCCTAAAGGCATGTAACTTAAAAGCTTTATTGTAACAAGAAGTATTTAGTGTGCTGGATTTGATGCAAGAAAACACACTGTTTGCTTAGAGGCAAACATTTTCAAAGAGCCTAATTAATGGAACTGAAGACAGTATTTTAACATCAAACTACCAAGGAAACAAATTACCAGATTTGAGTTGGAAAATTTAAATTGAACTTTTGAACTCTTCTACATAAATCAAACATTCTTTAGTACTAGTTATTTTATATTAATTGTATTTTGAAATTAAAAGATACATTATCTTTTGCTATGAAAAAATTGCAGTAATGCATGTTATTTTGTATATTGTACACTGAGTCTGCTTACTATTGTGTTTCAGATCACTCATAAATGTGAACAGTAGATTGTACATATTTCATGAAGAGAAATGTGGGCTTTTAAAATGAAGAACGCTGCAAATATCAATATACTATATTTTTATTACAATGCCATTATTTTAATTATTTTTTTTATAACTACACACCTTCTTTTAGTTTAGATCATACTTGGGAATGAATACAAATTTTTTTTAAAGAATTAATGAATTTCACTGATATGCTTTCACTTTGGCACTATCCACTAAACTATAATCACTTATTTTTTAATTATTTATTTTATGAGTATTTGTGTTTTAGCTGCATGCATTTTTGTCCACTTTGCTCATGGTTATTCCACTGGAAGCTACTATAGAGCTTAAGATCACCCGGGGTTGGAATTATAGATTGCCATGAACCACCATGTGGGTGCTACAATTAAACAGTATAAACAGCTAAGCCATCTCTCCCTCCCCTATTATTTTCTTTATTGTTTCCTCCAATATCTGCTGCCCACCCCAGATAAAGAAGGATTACATATCATTTGGTAGCCTAGGATTCCTGGAGAACTGTATTGTATTCTTCTAAAGAGCTGAGTTAAGTTTTCCTAGATGCCAGTTCAAAGTGTTCAAATGGCCCAGTTATTGTGGTATGCCCATGAGATACCAGTGCCTGCATTTGCAGTCAAAAATAGGAGGGCTACAATTCAAGACCAACCTTCATTCTACATCAGTGGCTCTTAACCTTAGGTTGTGAACCATCTGGGTGTTACATATCAGATGTATGTGTTACGATTAATAACAGTAGCAAAATTACAGTTATGATGGATCTATGAAATAACTTTATGGCTGGGCTCACCACAACATGATAAAATGTATTGTAGATAAACAGCACTAGGAATGTTTGAGAACTGCTGCTCTATAGGAAGTTTGAGGCCAGTGTGACGTACAGTAGAGAAATTACATCAAAATAAAAGAAATGGACATTACATGCATGCCCAATCTAATGAGATGGGAATGAACAAATTCCCAGTCTAAAGGTGTGTTATAGACTTGCATTTGAATTATTTTCTATCAGTAGTTGATGATTAGATTTGTTGTCTGATTACAGAAACCTTACTTGGAATCCCAGTAAAATTTGATGCTCCACTGTATTTATCTGAGAAAAATCTTGACATTAGAAGAGCTTTTTTATTTAGTTAAAATGATTATATGTATTTATATATGTTTGCATGTGCATAAACATATACTTGACATTCATAAAATCACATTCAAGCATAGTTGTTTTCATACATGTCTCAAGAAATTTTAAGTAATTAAAAAAGGTCTATGTTCACTGTATATAAAGGAATTATATCAGAAATACAGGTAATAAACAGCATGGAAAAAATCTTTAAATATTAGATAGTATTATTTAAATTAATTAAAGAAAATAAAAAAAACAACTCAAGAATTAATAGGAAATATTTTGAAATGATTGAAAGTTAAGTCATGTCAGCTTTCATGTAAGAAGAGTAAAAAGTACTGAGAAAAGATGTACAGATTTGATGCTTCTGTTAAAAAAAAGATAGAAAAGATTTAGAATAAAATACTTCAACATTTACACTAGTGGATACACTAGAAAGGACTCTATCACAAAGAGAAGTAAAATTAGTGTCAACTTTATAGGAAAATAGCATGTAACTAGAACAAATGATGTTTTGTTGTCCTTTATTATTATCTTTACATGTTATTTAAAATATGAGAAATATAACTGATTGATAAGTTAATAAAAGAAAAAAATAGTATTACTTTTGACATAAACAATAGAAAATATGTAAAAAAGTTACATTAATTTTTTTTCACTAATTGCACAAAAATAAATATTGTGAAAAACAAGCAAGGCTATTACACAAATAAGTCAACAAATAATAGCAGCATTTAGATGAAAGAAATTTCATGTATGATTCCTAACTGCTAGTTTCAAACATGAAGTTATATGTGAGGAGTTGTGCTTCCATTTGGAAAAGATATGACCAAGGTGTGCAGGGAAGAAGAGGAAAAAGTATCATGAGTTGAAGCAAGATTCATCTGCATAGTGTGTTCAAGCCTAGGCTATGAAACACACTATGAAAACAAATAAATGAAAACATTTCTCCACTTTAGAATCAAACCAACAAAACCACCATGTGTAAATTACACACCACTTACATCCCAACTAAAATCCATTTAAAAGCCAGAAATTTATTTAGTATTGATATTTGTTTAAAGATAATCAGGTCTGTTTATTAAGTTACAGCTAAATGTATAGTCACAGAAATTATTGCTATGAAGTAATATGTGTTTAGTAATAAATCCTAGAAATGTGTTTCCATACATTCCATTCCACACCAGGCCAAACAGAAGCAGTAGGTATTGTTGGGAAAGGGCAAAACTCAAGAACCTTTATTATGATTTCCACCATAAGATACAGATGATACAGATTGCATCACAATAGGATTAACTAGTTTGAATAGTTTCATCAGTATCTGTGCCGTGGTGGCTGCTGGTACCAGGTCTTAGAGGAATTAGGGCAATCCAGAATTTAAAATCTTGAGAAACTACCTTCACTGGAGACAGGGGCATTGTACTTACTAATCTGACAATGAAAGGTGCTCTTCTATAAGCAAACAGCACCATGTATTAAAGAGAAATTTGTAAATCAAACTATAATAACAATAATCATGAAAAAATATCATTTTCAACGATTTTTGAAAGAAGGAAACATACAGCTGCAAGAATACACTTAAAACAGAAGATTAAAATCATGGTAATTATACATAAAAATGTACAGAATAATGGATAAATGGAAGCATTTTATAATATACATAATGAGTTTAATAATTTTAAATGACACACATCTGCATTAAGAGTCCATTTTTTGTCATTTTTGTTTTTACATCCCAAAGTTTCCCATTTCTCCCATTTTCTCAGTTCCTCTGCTATCCTTCCTCTCCCATGCTGCTCCATCCACTCCTCCTCTGTCATAACCAAAAAATATGAGTAAATTATTTTTTCTTTTTTTTTCTTAAGAGACTTTCTATTCATTTTATATGCCAACTACAGATTGCCCTGTCCTCCTTTCTTCTGCCCACCAGCCTTACCCCCAACCCACCTCCCATTTCCATCTCCTCCAAGGCAAGGTCACATATGAGGAGTCAGCAGAGCCCAGTACATTCAGCTGAGGCAGGTCCAAGCCCCTCCTCCCTGCACCAAGGCAGAGCAAAGTGTCTCACCTTAGGCACTAGGTTCCAAAAAGTCAGCTGATGCACTAGAGACAGATCTCAATCCCACTGCCTGGGGTTCCCCTATACAGTTCAAGCTCAACAACTGTCTTACTTATCCAGAGAGCCTAGTCCAGTACCATGGGGGCTCCTCAGCTATTGATCCACAGTTTCCACTAGTTTGGCTAGTTGCCACTGTACTTTTTCCAGTCATGGTCTCAATATCTCTTGCTCATGGAATCCCTCCTCTCTCTCATTGATTGGATTTTGGAGCTCTGCCTGGGACCCCTGTGGATCTCTGCATCTGCTTCCATCAGTCACTAGATGATGGTTCTATGATGACAGTTAGGGTATTCAGCGATTTGATCATCAGTATAGGCCATCTCATTTACCCTCTTGACTATTGCCAGGAGTCATCCTTGTGGATTCCTGGGACCCTCCTTAGTGCTCTGCTTCTCTCTATTCCCATGGTGTCTTCATTTATCATGGTATCTCTTCCCAAATTGGACCGCTTAAAACTGAGAAGCTTTTGCTGGGCAAAGGACATGATCAATAAGACAAAATAATAGCCTACAGAATAAAAAAAGATCTTCAGCAACCCCACATCTGACAGAGGGTTGAATTCCAAAGTATATAAAGAACTCAAGAAACTAGACATCAAAATACTTAACAGTCCAATTTAAAAATGGGCTATAGAACTAAACATAGAATTCTCAACAGAAGAAGCTCAAATGGCTGAATAACACTTAAAGAATTGCACAACATCCTTAGTCATCAGGGAAATGCTGTGGATATTGCCCTGTGTAAATAAAGTTCTGATTGGCCAGTGGCCAAGCAGGAAGTATAGGCGGGACAAGAGAGTAGAGAATTCTGGGAAGTAGAAGACTGGAGAGAGATACCGCCAGCCACTGCCATGAGAAGCAACATGTAAAGACACTGGTAAGCCACAAGCCATGTGGCAAAGTATAGACTAACAGAAATGGGTTAATTTAAGATAGAAAAAGTCGATAACAAGAAGCCTGCCATGGCCATAGAGTTTCTAAACAATGTAAATTTCTGTGTGCTTTCTTGGTTGGGTCTGAGCGACTATGGGACTGGTGGGTGAGAGAGATTTGTCCTGACTGGGCCAGGCAGGAAAACTCCAAGTACTAATGGTGCCCAACGTGTTGGCAAGAGTTTCCACCTAAAACCTGAGAAAAAGGGTTCTAAGATGGAGCTAAAAACAGCTTCCTAGTTGTCTCCCTCAAGTTAGGGGCAGCCTGCCAGTTTGAGCTACTATGGCGGGTTCCTGGCGTGTGTGTCTGACCTGTAGTGTGGCGGGAATGAGGAATCTACAAGCAACACTTTACTCTGCTACATGTTGGATTTAGCCTTTGCAAGTTTAAAAATAAATAAATAAATAAATAAATAAATAAATAAATAAATAAATAAAAAAGGTTTCTGGGCTATGCACTGCTTTGATAGAACACATGGCTCCAGATCCAGAGCTGGTGGTAAACTGTACCACCACCATGTTGGAAAGCTGAGGTGGATGGAGCCAGCAGCCACAGTGGCGTTTCAGTCTTACAAAGATGGATATTACACAGAGAATCTGGTTTATGTTGTCTTTGGGATTTTTAACTGCAGAAAAAGATTTGATCATAAAAGCTGTTGAGTTAAACAAATATGTAAATTTTAAAGGTACCTTGACTTCAAAATTTGGATATAAGGATATGTTGCTTTGGAAAAGAGTCTCTGCTTTTGTTTCCACAGAAAGCCAGAGGCTGTGGATTTGTTCCAGATTAAGATACATCAGGTTTGATCAGCCAAGACCATCTGAAAGGTCTCCAATGACACCATGGCCCAGATGATCCAACATCCAGAATGGTTTCAAGGCAACTGGCTCAGAAGTTCACCCTAATGGACTACTCCATAATCCTAAAACTTTCTTTGTGTCCCCATAAGATACAGCACCCCCCTCCAGCAGGAAGTAGTAAGAAAAACTACACCCACATTCCCAAAATTATCAAGCTGGTTTTGGAGATGCAATTGGCTCATTCCTTCTCTAAACTCAAACACATTGCTAAAAGAAAAGGTTAAGAGATTCTTGTGTCCCAAATCAGAAGAGCCCTCTGGTGTGGGACAGAGAAAAACCAATATTTTTCTTTAAAGTAGATTGATTATAAACGCGATCTCTTTCTAAAGAAGAAAAGGAGATGTGATATAGATATAATAGGATAAAAGGGTAGTTTAAAGAACTTACTTCTAAAGAGCAACAACTTGTTTAAAATGTTTTACATTGATATAGACTTGAGTCTATTGATGCAAACTTAAAGTTAATTTTGTTATACTGTGTGCATATTTCTACTCATGTTTAAGGTATTCTGTTTGTATAGCTCATTTAAATTGTAATGGATAATTAAAAATAGATTAATAACTGGTAATCTATGATAATCATACTCATAGCCATGTTAGTTAAGTCTTCTAGGTATACATAGAGATATTTCAGATAGTTAGGTAATCTTCAAATACTTCAAAGACCTACAGAATATGGCATTTGAAATTCTTTTAAAATTTAGACATTCTGGACAGTGAGACATGTCTGCTCCTGGCAGCACCGATTTACTTCAGAGAGGAGGATGGGCATTGAAGACACTTCATATCTTATCTTCAAAAATAGCCGTTTGGGCAAGAAACTGTTCTTGCCTGGACTGCTTGATCGACTGGACATGCAGGACCCATAGAAAGGTGACCACTACACTTTGCTTGACAAAATGGTCCTGTTGGTTCCTGCTTCACAGAGGAAACTGCCAGACATTCTACAGGACACTGACAGAAGTGATCAAGAGACTCTAGCCCTATGGGCTGAAGACAAATGCCCCAACTTTACAAAGGAACATTAGGTGACTGTCCAGGCTGCCAGCTGTCTCTGTCTACTCTTGCAAGACTCCCGAAAAATGCTTACATCCTTCTCCTGGTTCTCAGGTAATATTATATCCTTCTGAGGTCTTTGATGTGGTTGAAGACTAGATAGTTATAATTTCCTCAGTTATGATAAAAGATAAGTTAGATATAAAACCTTAGACTCACAAATATAATTTAATATTGTAACTGTAATTCTTGCTTGATAATTGTTTTGTTATATGTAATTGTACTATGTAAAAGTTAAAACCTTCCTAAAAAAAAGAAAAGAAAAGGGGAAGTGCTGTGGATATTGCTCTGTGTAAATAAAGTTCTGATTGGCCAGTGGCCAAGCAGGAAGTATAGGCGGGACAAAGAGTAGAGAATTCTGGGAAGTAGAAGACTGGAGAGAGACACCGCCAGCCGCTGCCATGAGAAGCAACATGTAAAGACACTCGTAAGCCACAAGCCATGTGGCAAAGTATAGACTAACAGAAATGGGTTAATTTAAGATAGAAGAAGCAGATAACAAGAAGCCTGCCATGGCCATACAGTTTCTAAACAATGTAAGTTTCTGTGTGCTTTCTTGGTTGGGTCTGAGTGACTGTGGGACTGGTGGGTAAGAGAGATTTGTCCTGACTGGGCCAGGCAGGAAAACTCCAACTACAGGGAAATGCAAATCAAAATGATTCTGAGATACCTGTCAGAATGGCTAAGATCCAAAACAATGAGATAGCTTATGTTGGAAAGGATGTGAAGCAAGCAGAACATTCCTACACTGTTGGTGGGAATGCAAATTTGTATAGCCACTTTGGAAATCAATATGGTGGTTTCTCAGAAAATTGAGAATCAATCTTTCTCAAGACCCACCTATACCACTTTTGTGCATATACACCCAAAATGCTCAAGGACATGCTCAACTATGTTCATATCAGCATTATTGCTAATAGCCCGAACCTGGAAACAACCTAGATGCCCCTCAACTGAAGAATGGACAAAGAAAATGTGGTACATATACACAATGTAGTACTACTCAGCAGAGAAAAATCAGTGATAACATGAGGTTTGCAGGCACACAGATGGAACCAGAAAATATCATCCTGAGTGAGGTGACCCAGACCCAGAAGGACAAACATGGTATATACTCACTCATTAGTAGATACCAGATATAAAGCAAAGAGTAACCAGACTGCAACCCACAGCTCCAGGAAGGCTAGTTAGTTAGGAGGACCCCAGGAATGGCGCATGGATCACCTAGTGATGGAAAAGTGGATGAGATATACATGGGCAAACTGGGGGTGAGGAGGGTAATGGAGGGCAAGGGATGGGTGATGAGACTTTAGAGGAGAGGGAGGTTTGAGCTGGAATTAGTAAATTCTTTTTTTATAATAAAATAACATATTTTAAATTGCTGAAAAAATTACATTTTGCATAGTCATACAAACACATGAGAACATCAAGAACCACACTGTCTCAGGCATCAGCCATTACTCACATGTGGCTTTGAAAACAGGTCAAAGTGTAAAGTATGCACCGGGTTTCAAAGAGAAAACAAATGGTAGCATTTTATCTCAGTCATTTTTATAGTGATTGTATGTGGAAATGATTATATTTTCAGTATGCTTGGTTAAACTAAACATATTAAAATTAATTTTCTCAATTTATGTTTTTATATTTATTATTTATTTGTGGTATGTGTGTGTGTGCGTGCACATGAGCATGTGTGCATGCACACCCATGTCCATAGCTTTTGGGTTTGGGGGAGTAAATTCTTAAATGGCATAGATTTTTACACTTAAGAGTTTCAATATATACACTATCTGAAACATTATTTATTCAGCAAAAGAATTAGTGGATATATATATATATATATATATATATATATATATATATATATATATATATCAAATAGTGTTTCTGGTCTTTGCAGCTTCTCAGTAATTTCTTTGAAACTTCAGTTCCAAATATATATCTCAAATAGTGTTTCTGGTCTTTGCAGCTTCTCAGTAATTTCTTTGAAACTTCAGTTCCAAATATGTAAGTCAGATTTTTAAGTTTCCATGGTTCATTAAATGAGAAATGCCAAGAGAAACACAAGGTCTTTATTGTGATCCTTCTGTTTGTGTAGATTTCATTAAAATAATGATAGGGGCATTTAAAAATAACTCAAAGCCTGGAAACTGACTTGCTCTAGTATTTGTTTTCAACTATAATAAACTTTTCTGATCTGTTTCTCAGAATTCTCGTGTTTTTCCACAAGCAACTTTAAAATAAACAGCTGATGCTTTATTTGTCATACATCTAGAACACATGAATTTCCATTGGAGAGTCATGTAGACTGTGGCTTAGGTTAATGATTAAGAGAAACAACTGAATCGCTGCAGCCCACTAGCTTAAATTCTTTTTTTTTTTATTTCAAATTTTATTTTTATACGGATATTTGTGTTTCAATTTTACAGATCAGCCATGGGTTCCCCTGTCCTCTCCCCTCCTGCACCTTACCCTGCCTTCCTCCAAGTCCCCCCACAACAGTCCCATCTCCTTCAAGGCAAAGAGTCCCCTGGGGATTCAGCTCAACCTGGTAGATTCAGTACAGGCAAGTCCAGTCCCCTCCTTCCAGGCTGAGCAAAGTGTCCCTGTGTAAGCCCCAGGTTCCAAACAGCCAGCACATGCACTAAGGACAGGTCCCGGTCCCACTGCCTGGGTGTTAAAATTCTTTTATCTTAATGTTGGGAGAAGTTTTCCCAGGTTTCTGGGTACATAGCTGAAATAAGGCATTGAAGATAACTTAAGGTTAGACTAATATGTTTTTGTTAAATAGCTTTGAGATGAAAAACCCAAGAAGACAATCTGAAGTTTTAGAAAGGTGTGTAGTTGAGTGAAGAACTCTTTATGGTCAGGGAACAAGAACAAAGCACCACAATTATTAGTGGACATACCTTTCTTGCTAGAATTGGTTGATGACCAAAGGTGATGATTAATTTCCTTATACCCATTTCAGCCCTCAATTTCCTGATTTAAAAAACTATTGATGTGTGGGTATGTACCCTCAAAATTTAAAATACAGCTGACTGATTCTTTTTCTTATATGAAAGTATAGGCTTGTGATTCCTTTAACATTCCTTATAAGATTGTTTCAAGATAAGTAATAAAGTAATTGGCCCTTTCCTTGTAACTGGAAAATGAAGCCTGCCAGTAAAAGACCTGACTGAGAAGAACATCTTACTTGCCTACATGGTAAATCTCTAAGAAGTTTCTTGCATATGAATGTATGTGGGCTCTTGGCATAATTTGTTTTTCACTTGAACTAGATAAAATGTTTGATCATGTAAGAGATATAGAACTTTTCTTCATTGCAAACTTTCACTTGAAAACCAGAATGTAGCCACATTGTAATTTTTATATTGACTGATATTTTGCTTGGGTATATAATCTAAAATGGAATGAATAAAGACAGAGTGAAAATAAGTTAGAAGGAAACAGAATATCTTGTTCTCCTACACAGTTAATCTATAACAAGTCGCTTAGGTATGAATGTACGTGGGTTGTTGGGATAATTTGTTTTTCAGCTATAATACATAAAATGTTTAATCATGCAAGGGATATAGAACTTGTATTAATTGTAACCATTTACTTGAAAATCAGAATGTAACGACATTGTAATTTTTATGTTGACTGAAATATTTTGTGGGGGTATATAAGCTGTAAAGGAAGTAATAAAGATAACATTAAAATAAGTTAGAAGGAAAACATCTAGAAGGAAAGAGTTAGAGGGAACTAGAAAAAAATCCAAGGATGAAAGAATTAAAAGGAAAACATTAAGAGAGACAGAAGGGGTTTTTCTGAATAAAATAAAAAAATATAGAAAACAGAATATGGAACACAGAAGAATAAAGAAGGATATAATGAAGAGAAAGTGTGAGTGTCTTTTTCCCTTCACCCCCTCAGATAAAAAAGTCTTAGTACGTGCTGTCTCCACAGTTTCCCTTTTAGCCCTGTGCTGTTGGGTGCTATCCTCCAGACAGAGATCAATTTATCCATCAAAATAATCACTTGCTATACAAAATATATCTATGTACAAATGGCATTTTTTAGCCTCTTTGGTTCAACATATAGAATTTACATATACCTATGGAATTTTATATATTTATAATTGAAAATATAATTTCAGAGCATGAATTTTAGATTTACTAATAGGTTAGCAGTATCAATAATTTTCAGACTTGATTTGACAGGATCATGTAGCAATAGTCACTCAATGTTCCTATATGATTTACTAGTAAGTACTCTCATGCAAAATAACAGAGCATATTCTATCCATAAATTAATTTTGATTTGAAATTTTATAGCATAAAATAATTTTAAATTACATTATTAAAATTAATCTTCAACTTAACTCTATAATGAACATATAATTGAAGAGTTCGAATCAAATTTCAAATAATTCTTTTCTGTTAATAAAACTTTTAAGGTTAATGGAATTTAATGAATATAACTTTTAATAACTTTGAAATTGATTAGAAATATATTCAGGGAGATATTTTAAGTGGGTTTTGAAGGCATATAAATATATTATAGTAATGAATATGAGAAAATGACTTGAGATAAGTATATGACCTATAATGAAAATGAATTTAAAGAATAGACATGAGAATAATATATTTTCATAGAGTTCTTATATATTATCTATAATATTATCTCATAAAATGTAATATCACCTAATAGTAATGTAGGCATTTTTCTAATGCCTATTTATAGATAAAATGATATGCAAAAAGTCATAACTTTTGCAGAAAGTGGCTTTGCATGCCCATCAGTGAGAAAAGCCCTTTATGTATAAGGAGTGTAGTTCAGATTTCCAGATCCCACTTAGAGTTGTGAAAGTTAGCAAACATATGTAATCTCAGTGGTCCTGTTGTGAGAGGAGAGTGAGAGACAGGAGAATCCCTGGAACTCTGCAGATGTGAAAACTTTGAGGATTCAGTAGTGAAGAACTAAAACGCTTTCTCAACAAGATGAAAGGAATGGCAAAGACCTACACCCGGGGTTTCCTCCCAGCACGTCTGCCTCCCCTCCCTACACACACACACTATGGCATGTGTGAACTTGCACACACTTGTACAAATGAGCACACACACATAAACAATCATCAGTTATATACATTTATACAGAGAGACAGTGAAAGAGAGATGGTGAAAGAGAGAAACAGGAGAGAGAGGGAGAGAGAGAGAAAGAGAGAGAGAGAGAGGAACTGCAAAACATGGTGCTAGGAACCAAACGCAGATGCTCTGCAAGAGCAATACATACTCTTAACCACTGAGTTATCTATCTAGAACTTTATTTTCTACTTGAAAGACAAATTCTACTATAAAGAAAAGTAAGATACACTTCTATTAAGGAATATTTTGAGACTTTATTAAAGTTGAAGTACTTCATATTAGTAAATTTAGAACAATGAGAAGGTGATTCAAACATGTTATCTTAGCAGGTCTCTACTTTTATGAAGCATTATGTTGAACTATTAAAGTTCTAAAAATCAAGAAAAAGACAAAGATGTGAATGTGTGAATAAAGTCCTGTCTAGAATAAAATCCTTACAAAAATCATTAGAATAGTGTTTTATCCAATTGAAAGCAAATGAACAGATAGGCTTGTCATAAAGAAGAAGAACTTTGGGAATGAGTCATGCCTTGCACATAATATGTGTCTTACCTTAAGGCACAGTACAGTTGCAAGTGTGGTCTAGCTTCAATAATACTGGTAAGGGTACTCTGTGAATTAACATCACTAGTAAAGAAAGAATAGAAAACACTACCACAGAAAATAAAAATGCAAGAAATTAGGTACAACTGCTATTCTGAATGTGGTAATAGAAACTAAACCAAGAACAAATTAGGAAAACTTCCCCTTAATATGTTATATTCAGAGTCTTTGTGTGAGAACAGACCATCATGGTAGAATGGGAATTGACTTAAGTACTATAAAACATCTGCTATTCCATTGATTTAGTCTGAAATGTGCACAACGGAGAACAAACTGTAATGGAGAACAAAGTCACAAGGATGAAAAAGAGACTCTCCCAAGTCAGTAGTTGTAGGAGAAATGGTTATACAATAAATTTATATTGCTTTTTGAAGAACTGCTGCTTTATTCTTCTAATAAAAGATTACAAAAACTACCTAGAACAAACTATATCAGAGTTCTATTTTAAAAAGTGAACCAATAGAATGACTACATATATTTAATAGCGGCTTGTTGGGTTGCCTTACAGGATGTTGTGCTATCATACAACAATGTTGGTCTCCCTCTAGAGAAAACAATAGTAATGTAGTTTTCTGTTCTGTGACGTTGGAAATATCACAGCCCCAATCTGGTAATAAAACCTCCAGGACTCATGGAGAGCTACATAGTACTCTGGAAGCCTGAGTAAGTACTAATTAGTATCTGTAAAAAAAATGCCACAGAAAAGGGGAAGATGAACTTGTTAGCAAGAGTGAAGGCAAGCAGGCATGAAAGCGAATTTGCTTTCCTCGGTATCCTTTCATCTTGACTGCCACCAGAAAATCCCAGCCACATTTAGGGTGGATTTTTTTTTCCTATTTCAAATAATCTGGTCAAGAAAACCTTTTATAAAATTTTCTAGAAATTTGTATTTTAGTTGATTCCTGATCTAGTAAAGTTGACAGCAAAGACAAGCTATAATATACCACAATTTTAAAGAAACGTTATGGAAGAATGAGATCTACAGTCAGAAAGACTGGTTAGAGTCCATGTATCTAAGTAAGTTTGAAAATATAATATTTTTAAAGTGTGCCTCAGTAGCATCTTTTTGAGAATTTTCATTCAAATTGTCTCACACTAATTATGACTCATATATGAAACACAAATTAGGTCAGTTTTCTTTTGTAATTAATTACTTCAAATCTTAGTAATTTATAACAATGATTTTTTATTACTCACGATTCTCTGGTTCACTTAGTATCATCTGTGTTAGCAATTGCTTCAAACCTATACATCTGCATATAGCTAACTGGATCTTTGATATCTAGCAGAGCCCATAAAATATAGGAAAAGCTAAATACATTTATTATGTTTATTATAAGTGTGTAATATTGTTTGACCCATATTTTATCATATAATATGAAATTCTGAAACACAGTGGCTTATATAGTCATTAAGATAGAACCACCTACTTTAAATCTTACAGAAGAGTTAACTGGTAAGAGGTATAGTGGAGCCTCTGAATTTATTCAACTAATAGCAGAGAACGGAAAAATACTAGTATGTATTCTGTGATTTGACAAATTCTGTACATTTATAGGAGGTTACATGGTCTGTCAGATCAATACAATTTCTTCCCAAAATTGAGAAAGTGTTTATTTTAGAATGACAATTAAAATTTTCTAAAATTGAATTATATTATTTCTGTTAAGAAGTACTATAAATTTACACAAGATATAAAAGAGTGCTTAGAACCATGAGCTGGAGGAATGTGTATATTACAGGCCACCCTTAGAGTTTCACCTTCATAATTGGGCAAATTAATCCAAGAACTAGATGCACAATAGATACAAAGAACATCCTAGTTTCTATAATTCCATTTTCTAAGGAATAGCCACCTATAGAAAAGGGTTTTGTGTTTGCCTTTGAGGTTCTAGTGAATTCTTTTCCTTTTTGTCAAGATTTGTTTTGATTTCTTGTGATAGCCTAGTCTACAAGAGAGTTAGGCTAATTTATGTCTTTTATTAAATAGCTGAGGAATATTGAAACAAATAAGAGGAAGTAGAAAGATTTTCTAAATTTTATTCAGCCAGACCTAGAAATTAAAATATAAATTAAAAAAAAAAACATAAGCCCTCTGATCATCTTC
Organism: Onychomys torridus; assembly: GCF_903995425.1. Taxonomy (NCBI): domain Eukaryota; kingdom Metazoa; phylum Chordata; class Mammalia; order Rodentia; family Cricetidae; genus Onychomys; species Onychomys torridus. Next base: position 93,365,178 of record NC_050452.1, on the reverse strand, counting down.
TCACAAGTGTCCTTAAAAGACTCAGTCTTCTATACATGGCATCCTCCAATGTTGTATGTTGTCTAGTGGAAGGGTCAAAAAAGTTGTGAGACTGTAGGTCTTTAACAGGATTGATGACCTTTCTAGGGCTTAGATTAATAAATCTCAAAGGATGAACAACTTCATCATGTGCTTAGTTCTTTTGGAAAAGTGAAATCTGGTCTTATCATAACTTTCCCAACATTTTATGCCTTCTGATATCAACGTATTTCCTCATTCTATTTTCTAAAAGTAATAAAGGTGTTAAATTAAAGGTATAGCCCACTTACTTGTTTTCAACAATCTTGACTCCACAGGATCTCTTAGCACCAGCATCACAAGAACTGTTCTCTCCTCTTAATGTTTGCATTCAGCACTTTTTATTATTTCGCAGACAAATAAAGCGTAAGTCCTTAATACTTTCTGTTTTATTTGTTCCCATAGTCTCACTACTGACTTCAGTTCACCACTTCTGTTTTAGTTCTTATAATATTTTCATCTAGCTGTTTGTATTTGATTTTTCATAAATTCAGTTTATGAATTCTAAGTCTTTAAATATTATCATTACACATAAAAGAATATATATTCAATATATTTATTCATAACTCAAGCCTACTGAGTTTATTAGCTAGAATCCTTTTCAGAAACAACAAAGAAATAAAATAGTTGGCTTATCATATTTATTTCATATTGTATATTTGCTTTTAATTCTTTGTCTCTATAATTACTATAATAAAGAGTAATCCCAAATTTCAAAGCATCAGAATGTATAGATACCTAATAACCCTATTCATTTTTCTATGGGTTACTGAACTGAACTATTGCTATCCATTACACTAAGTCCATATCCCAAATCTCCACTTTTCTTACTGCTTCTGGGTTCTGTATTTCTCGCAAATGTCCTAGTTGGGATGTCAATCATTTTGATAGTTAATCTCTGTCCATCTTCACTCACTAAGAGACTAAATTCAGAAAACTTGATTTTCAATTGCAGTGCAATATTTGGCAGTTTTAAAACTACAGTTAACCTTCAATATGTTGCAAAAATTATCATCAGAATAAAATTGTATTGTATTTTGATATACTTTTACCTGGAGCCTGCTTGATTGTCACAGATGTATGCAATATTTCTGAATAATAAGGGACTCAACTTCCTTCTCATGATAAACATAAGCTTGTAATTTATTTTCATAATATTGTAATGAAGATACAAAAACATACCATATCTAAACCACATCGGCCAATTTTATTTTCTTGTGTACTAGTTTTATGGATAGAAAAGGCATATATTTTCTCATCAGTATACATGTAAAGAACTTGAATAACATGCATTTTTATCTTCATTGTAGTCATACAAAAAGAGACAAACAATTTCCAGGAAATAATATTGTCCCATTTTCACTTGCTTATTTCCAAAGCAATGGATAAAAAAAAAAAATCACCCTATTGCTGATTAATTTTATCTTAAATTCAGTATTGATTAGTATTGATGTTTGTTCCAGAACTATAACATTATATATATTTCAAAAGCATATTTAGTGTTAATTATTCTTTCTTAGATTTGTATACAGTTTAAATTTTTATTTTTAATTATTTACTTTTGGTTTCAAGCATGAGTACAGTACTTACATCATTTCTCACTTCTGTCTTGTCCTTAAACTCCTCCCATGTCCCTCTATCCATGTCCTTCTCAAATTTATGTTCTCTAAGTCTGTAAATATTATTATTACACATAAAACAATATATATTTATATATGTACATACATATATATTGGTGAAATAATTAAGGCCACTCCACGTAGTTAAAAGGGAGGTTTATTTTGTGGGGTAACTTACAAATGAAGGGGTAGGTTGCAGGGTCTGGCAAAGGTATAGGGCAGTCCGGCAGTGTTCGCTAGAGAACTCTGCTCGGTCTCTTCCTGCATCCCGTGTCCTGGAACCAAGAAAGCCACCTCCTCCTGCTCCTCGGTCTTCCGCTCCCTCCTCTGCCCCGCCTTGTGGGCGTGATCATTACTGAAGCCTCAATGGAGGTTGGAACTTCCAGGCCAATGCTGGGATGGCTATCCACTACATCTCCCCCTTTTGTCTAAATAAGAAAGTTCTAACCTAATACAAGACTATACACAAAGAGATGGTTATCAAATATTGTCCAGGAGTAATGAGGGATAATGACTTAGATAAGTTGGAATTACAATAAGTGCAAACAATTTCAAGCAAAAAACACATAGTAAAATCCAGGGAAGTCTAGAGCATGGGTAGGTGGCATGTTACAAAGATCATTCCAAAAGGTATCCTATCCTAAAGAACCTGAGTCTAATACATAATATATTCTATCTAAGATATTATATATGTATATATACTAAGTTGTAACTATAACTGCTAATCTCCAACCTCATCAAAGACCTGAGAAGGAATATAATAATACCTGAGAAATGGGAGAAGGACGCAAGCAACTTTCGGGAGTCTTGCAAGAGTAGACAGAGACAGCTGGCAGCCTGGACAGTCACCTAATGTTTCTCAGCATCGTTGGTGCATTCAAATTGGCTACAGGCCTAGAGTATCTGACAGACCATTTCAGAAGCAGGAATTCTGAAAGACCATCTTACCCTGTTTTGGCAAAGTATGGTGGTCACTTTCATTGTGTCCCGCTTGTCCAGAAAGGACAGCATTTGTACTGTCAGCAGTTGAGGCAAGGGCAGTTCTTTGCCCAGTAGGCCATTTTGTGCCAAGAAGACAAACTTCCAAATGGAAATGTCTTAGAAGCCCAACATTCTCTCGGGATCAAATTGGTGCTGCCAGGAGCAATTGTGTCTCACATCAACAGAATTCTAAATTATTTAAATGCCATATTCTCTAGGTCCATGAAGTGGTTGAAGATTACCTGTCCATCTGACCTATGTATTTATAAATCTGGATAACCTAACTAACATAATTATAGAGGTGACAAGCATAGGTGACAATAACTCTGTAAGTCTCATCTACCTAAACAACCTAAGGACTAAGGCTTCCTATAAATAAGGCAAACAGTCTGTAAGCAAATTGTACAGTAAAAGGACAATGACTTCAAATTGTGACAATACACAAAATATCTTTAACAGAGGTAGGAATGTATAGGGCAATATGCAATATGATAATAATCCTAAATATATATCAGTATACAGAATATCTTAAACAGAAGTAGAACATACATACAGTATGACAGACATAAATTCACATTTGTATCAATATACAAATATTTCAAATAAGAGTAAAAATATGTGTACAATATAACAAACATAGTTCTGTATTTGTATCAATATACAAATTATCTTAAATAGGAATATAAAAAGTTTATATTTGTATCAATATATAAGAATTCATAACAGTGCAAAGGCTGCTATATTACTAAATTTGTTTACTAATGTATGTGATAGTCTACCATAATATCTTATACATATCCATTCCATTTCTTCTTTTCCCTTTTTTTTTTTTGAGACATATTTTCTTTCCTTAAGGAGAGTACTGAGTTTGACCATTTCTTCTACCCCCAACCCTAGAACCATTATCCATAACCCTGAGAAATATGAAACCTAAGGGATAAGGGGCGTTGTTTTCTTAGAATTGCTTCCTGCTGTTTAGGGGGCGATGGTATCTCTGTTGGGTATTGTGAGAAAGCTCAGATAGTTAAATCTCAGTTAGACTAACTGTAGATTCTGCAGCAACTCTTAGAGTAATGGGTAAGATTGTCTGAAATTCTGGCAAGAAGTGTAGTATGATGATGATTACCATGGTATCATTCTGGATTGAGTAGAGTTGTTGTTGTTGTTGGGGCCCCATCTTCCTTCTGGAGACTTCAGAGATTGCCTGTGTAGATTGGTACCAATAGCTTCTTTCTTTCTGCTGTAAACATCCGGATATCCAAGGCCTTATGATTTCTGGAAGATGGGTATTTCCATTATCCTGGAAAGACAAAACAGAAGCCTACCCCAACCTTTGATTGTTAAATTTTTCTTACAACCTGAGGAGATGTCACATTGGTGGATGATCTTTTATTTCTCCTCATCAAAGGGTTTCTCCTGTTCAAATCGAATTTTTATTAATTTTGTTGGTATCCATAGCTTTTCTTCTCCTGTGGAAACAAAAGCAAAACCCCTTCCCCAACGTAGGACATATCCAGGTTTCCATTCTGAGGTCAACACATCTTTGATATAAACCGGTTGGTTTAGCTCAGGAGTTTTGTTTGTCGTCCAATGTCTCTCCGCAGCTGTTGTTCCTTTCTCATCAGCATTGAGAAAATTCAAGGTTAATAAAGCACTATGCAATCTATTTCTAGGAGTCATTGTTACCTGTTGCTGTTTATTTAGCATATCCTTTAAAGTTCGATTAGATCTTTCTATGACTGCTTGGCCTGTGGGATTGTGTGGTATACCTGTAACATGCTTTATATTGTAATAAGCAAAGAACTGTCTCATTTTATTGGAGACGTATGCTGGGGCATTATCTGTCTTGATTTGTACAGGTATTCCCATGATGGCCATAACTTCTAATAGGTGTGTCATCACAGAATCAGCCTTTTCAGAACTCATAGGAGTTGCCCACTGAAATCCTGAATAGGTGTCAATGGTATGGTGTACATACTTTAATCTTCCAAATTCTGCAAAATGAAACACATCCATCTGCCAAATTTTATTTCTTTGTATACCTTTTGGATTGCTCCCTGCAGGTAATGGAGTTTGGTTATAGAAGGAACAAGTAGGACATTTTTTCACAATATCCTTAGCTTGTTGCCAAGTAATGGAGAAATCCTTCTTCAAACCTTTGCTATTTACATGGTGTTTCTTATGAAATTCTGTGGCTTCTAGCACATTACCTATTAGTAACTGGTCAATCTCATCATTACCTTGTGCTAGAGGTCCTGGCAGACCTGTATGGGATCTGATATGTGTTATATATATAGGATGTTCCCTTTTTTCGGGAATGGGACCGTGTAGGTGTACCCTGGTTAAATGGAACTTTGTAGGCGGGTTTAGGTGCCCGCCAGCCGCCAGCCGCCGGGAGGAGGCTGAGGGAGGGAGCCGCCTGGGTCTTTGGAATTTGCCCCACGTGAGCGCCAGATATTGGTGAAATAATTAAGGCCACTCCACATAGTTAAAAGGGAGTTTTATTTTGTGGGGTAACTTACAAATGAAGGGGTAGGTTGCAGGGTCTGGCAAAGGTATAGGGCAGTCTGGCAGTGTTCTCTGGAGAACTCTGCTCGGTCTCTTCCTGCGTCCCGCGTCCTGGAACCAAGAGAGCCACCTCCTCCTGCTCCTCGGTCTTCCGCTCCCTCCTCTGCCCCGCCTTGTGGGCGTGATCATTACTGAAGCCTCAATGGAGGTTGGAACTTCCAGGCCAATGCTGGGATGGCTATCCACTACACATATATATTCATAACTCAAGCCTACTGAGTTTATTTAGTATTTTTCACATGTTGATATGTTTAGGGCTTACTACTTGGGATTGGAAAACATTTCAGAGATCTTGCTCCAGGGGAAGACTGATTCCCTCTCTCTTAACACTCATTATTGTCCTGTGTAGCTCTCACACATCATCAAATAAATGTTGTTCTTAATTTTTGTATTTTGTATCCAATAAAAACTTGGGAGTTATATATATATAGAACTAAATTATTGCTGTCAAATCAAGAATTTATAAATTATAAGTATAAATACATTTGAAAAACAGAATTTATAGACTTGCATTTCTTTCAAAAACTGCAAGAAATCTTTCCTGCACATATTAGTGATGACTGGCACCTCAGTAGTGTTATTTTAATTTTAAAGTAGACTAATAGGAGTTGACTGATGGCTGCTTGTGCACATTCTTAAGTGATAATAAGTACAGAATTACTCGCTGGTAGAGGCTTATGTCATAAGCTGACTGTCTAAATGATGAATATATAATGAAATTAAATAGAATTGAGACAGATGGTTCTGGCTTTTGATAAATGTGCATATCTTCATAATAAGATAAAAAGTCCGTTGACTGGAAGATCAATTGGGATATAATAACTTGAAAAAGTAAATCATTTCATTGTTTGGCATTTATGAGTCATAGAAAAAAAAGCAAATTCCATTGTAATTAACTTAAAGTATTGCTTATTCTCTTTTTACTCCAATGATTAAAAATGGAAAAGCTGGCATTGTCATTCTGTTTCTTTCTCATTTAAAATTATCCAGTTTGCTGTATAGATTTTAAAGAAACATTTAGAAATCAAATTTTGTAGATTCATCGTCTTTTATCATTAAGGAGACAGAAAACAACTTGTGAACTGTTTTGAATATCAAATATGTAGGTATTTAAAATGAGAGCAAAGGTACAAAACTTGCCTGGTATTAATACAAAAATTAATGAAGGAAACATGGGTAAGTATGATTGTTTATTAAGTATACACTAATTTTTAAAATGCATATTTAAAATTATAGTAAGAGAATATTTTAACACACTGTATTAAAAATAAATGACAAGGGGTTTAGATATATTTTCAGAAAATTAGCTTTAGGTTATTTAATGTGATATTCAGTCTTAATATTCTTTTACAGCAATAATGTCATTAGCAACAAAAAAATAACTTTATTAAACATATGCTGTGTTTTTAAACATTACTACATCATAAAAGCACTGACTGTCATTGGAAAATTATGATAAGTAGTAAGTCAACTTCCAACTCCTTTTTGTAATATTAGTGATATGAGGTCAAATATTTTAAATCAGTATTTGCTTTTTGAAATGCATTATTTTATTTACATAACTAATAAAGTTATTTCTTTGGGTAACTAGTGCACAGAGAAATTACTTCAGTGACACAATTGGACGGTTTCATAGTATAAAGATATTACAGTGCATCATATTTTCTTTCTTTTTTTTTTTTTTTTTTTGAGCTGAGGATCGAACCCAGCGCCTTGAGCTTGCTAGGCAAGCACTCTTCCACTAACCTAAATCCCCAACCTGCATCATATTTTCTTAAAGTGTGTAGCTTTATTTTTGTCAACAAAATTTTATATCAACAGAATACATATGACTGGTGACTTAAATTTTCCTCTCAAACTATCAGAATAAGACTGATGTTAAATTGTGATCATAAGCAGGAAATGTAATTTACTTAAGAAAACAACATGCTCTCCATTCAGTGAATGATCCAGTGCAAGCTCTGGTATCCCTGCCAGGTGTTGAGTGTAGTTATTTCCACTTAATGTTGGGCAATGGAGTGGAGAAGGCATTTTCACTGTTTATTGTTTTTAAAGGTTTTGTCACACATGCCAATTTGTATCTATTTGTAATTAAAATGCCATTAAGGAGCCATTTTTCATGTGCAAAACACTTTATAGTAAAGATCTCATTTGCAAATCTTCACTGCTTATATAGATGCAATTTTATAATAGGTATAACTGTGTCCAAGTGTAAAACAATGATGCATTGTTCAATTACATTTAATAGAAGATTTCAGTTTATAATTTAATTATATGATATCTTTTTTTTCTTGTCTTATACACTTGAGATTTATCTGACCAGCAACTCTGAAGATTTATGGAATAGAATGATTATAAATAATTCTTCCATTGAGGATGCCTTCACTGTACAATGTATGTAGACAGCTTGTTATAAATGCTTAAGGACAAGGCTAACAAACATCCCTGTCCACACTCTATCTTCTCCCCTCTTCTGCTGTACTTCTTCCTTCTCTCTCCTGCCCCATCTATCTCTATCTCTTTCCACTAAATTTTCCAGTTTATTTTTCAAGGGTAGGTCATAATATCACCTCACAAGAATGAATATCTTAGCAACTACAAGGTCACAATGCACAGTAGAACTAAATACATTTTACTTTATGCTGTGGATATTGCTCTGTATAAATAAAATGCTGATTGGCCAGTAGCCAGACAAGAAACCTATGTGAGACAAACAGAAAAGAGGATTCTGGGAACAGAAAGGCTGAGTGAGAGATGCTGCCAGCAGCCGCCATGAAAAGCGAGATGTAATGTTCCAGTAAGCCACGAGCCACGTGGAAACTTACAGACTAATAGATATGGGTTAATTTAATATATAAGAACTAGATAACAAAAAGCCCACTGTGGCCATACAGTTTGTAAACAATATTAGTCTCTGTGTGTTTACTCGGTTGGGTCTAAGCAGCTGCAGGACTAGCAGGTGAGAGAGATTTGTCCTAACCATAGGCCAGAACTCTAGCTACAACTTTATAATAAATCTATTATTTCTAAACCATTCTAAATTTGAATGGATATAAGTATAATCAGTGCAATATTTTCTTGAATATAACATAGTCGCTTGCTCAGTGATGATCACTTCACATATGTTGTATCTAATTCTTCTTCGCTAAGATCCTACTATCATGAAGCAAGTAATATAAACAACAGAGTTACATTCATTTCCTGCTTTTAATAGAATGTAAACACTCAAAATCAAGTAGCAGGGCAATTATCCCTCTGAAGCCTGCTTTCCTATAGCATCTGAGGATGGGAGGATTATGTAGCTGACCAGAGCATACCTTTTATCTCTGATGTTTCCTACACGTTGCTGTCTCTATGTATTCATCATTCCTCAAGGACATGGTGATACAGAAATGGGACCTCTCCTATTATAGCATAACTTCATACTAAGCAAATACATCTGGAATGTCTCCAGTTTCAAAGAGGGTTATACTTATAGTTAATAGATTTCAGCATGTCCAATTTTCTTTTGTGTAACATAACTGATATAATATATAATAAAATATGTACAAAACCAAAACAACAAAAAAGTATTAACTTCATAAAACATTAGTTATAGAAAATGTAATGTGCTGTGCAGTGGTGGTGCACGCCTTTAATCTTAGCACTCAGGAGGTAGAGCCAGGTGGATCTCTGTGAGTTCAGGCCAGCCTGGTCTTCAGAGCAAGATCCAGGACAGGCACCAAAACTACACAAAGAAACCCTGTCTAAAAAAAAAAAAAAAAAGAAAAAGAAAAAAGAAAAGAAAGAGAGAAAGAAATACAATACATGAACATAGATGAGATTTTCATTATATGTAAATGTATATGGAAGTTGCTATTGGGGATGCAAATAGGAGCCATCACACATACTAGTAGAGCAGGAAATATATGTTTCAAATACTAAAAAGCTTCTTCTGTATAATGATAGAGCTTCTATGTCCTTAAAATCAGAGTTCTGTGCTTTGAAATGTGTTCATGAATGTGCATGTGTGTGTGTGTGTGTGTGTGTGTGTGTGTGAGTATGTATGTGTTCGCACGCGTATATAATGAGATAAACACTGTTGTTGAGAGACTAATTCTTGGAAATACTCTTTTCTCTCCTCTTTTCCTTTCCTATATCCAGTGAGAGAACATAAAGCAGACATTGTTAGAATTCTTACATACATTTGCTCAAGTTTAGGAACTAGTATCTGACACTCACATAAGACAATATAATAGCAACAACCATTTGTCCAGAATAGCCTCAGAAACACACCTGAGTTGTTAATGTAAATGGTTTTGAGGGAACTACAACTAGATCTAGTGAGAAATGCACAGGCAATGGAGCCATCTTTGCTGCGGAGGAGGAATCCGGTATGTCCTACTCATACTTTTCTAAAGTTACATTAAAACACAACAGTGAAAATGACATGACTTCTGTGTTAATGGCCCCAACTCCTCATTGCAATTCACTGTACCACTGGTGACTCATCATTTAATTTCCAGCCAAGCACTTTGTTTACTTTGAGACTATCTTAAATTGAGAGAAATAATATGAAGATCAATAAAACAAACTGTGCTATTCTCATTCCATATAGGTTTTTTTCTGCAGTTCTTTTTGTGAATGTATTTATTTTACATCCTGACCAGAGTTTTCCCTTTCTCTTGTCCTCCCTGTTCCTCTCCCCACGTACAATCCCCTCTCCTCATCATCCACTACTCTTCCATGTCTCATCAAAAAAAAAAAAAAAGACAAGAAAAGAAAAAGAACCTTGCCCTTCATTACTCCCACTGTCGTCCAGGTTGTTCATGTAGATCTCATCTATTTCTCTGTCATTGGGCAATCCCTGTGTCTTTTCTAGGGTCCTGTTTTCTAGGTAGCCTCCCTGGAGTTGTGTAGCAGTCTAGTCATCTTTGTTTTACATCTAGTATGCTACTATGAGTGAGTACATACAGGAGATCCCAGCTGGATCAAGAACAGAAAGGGAGAACAAGGAATAACAGGCCATGATAAATGAAGACCACATGAGAACAGGAAGAAACAAAGTGCTAGAGAGGTCCCCAGAAATCCACAATGCTACATCCACTGTAGATTACTGGCAATGGTCGAGAGAAAGCCTGATCTGACCTAGTCTGGTGATCAGATGGGCAAACACCCTAACTGTCATGCTGGAACTTCATCCAATAACTGATGGAAGTGGATGCAGAGATCCTTGGCCAGGCTCTAAGTGGAGCTCCAGGAGTCCAATTGTCAAGAAAGAGGAGGGACTGTAAGAGTGTGAATTGTTGAGACCAAGATTGCAAAAAGCACAGGGACAAACAGCCAAACTAATGGAAACACATGAATTATGAAGCAAAAGCTGTGGAGCCCCCAAGTGGATCAGGCCCTCTGGATAAGTGAGACAATTGAATAGCTTGAACTGTTTGGGAGGCATCCAGGCAGTGGGACCTGGACCTGTCTTTAGTACATGAGCTGGCTGTTTGGTACCTTGGGCTTACACAGGGACACTTTGCTCAGCCTGGAAGGAGGGGACTGGAACTGCCTGTACTGAATCCACCAGGTTGAACTGAATCCCCAGGTGAGTCCTGGCCCTGGAGGAGACGGGAATGGAGGGGAGAGGCTGGGGGGAAGATGGAGGACAGGGGAACCCATGACTGATTTGTAAAATTAAAACACAAATATAATAAATAAAAAAAGGAGGAAAAAAAAAGAAAAAGAAAAAGAGGAGGCTTCCCAGGAGCATTCAATAAACATTGCCTAACAAGTTACAATAAGACTGGACACAAGCCCACATATCAAGGCTGGATTAGACAAACCAGTAGGAGGAAAAGTGCCCCCAGTGTTAGAAGTCCCACCAAGCTACACAACGATGATATATATTCAGAGGACCTATGTCAGATCCATACAGAGTTTGGGTTTGTCACATCAGTCTCTGGAAGCCCCTATGATCCCTGTGTAGTTGATTCTTTGCATTTTATCATGGTGTCCTCAAACCCTCTGTCTCCTACAAACCTTCCTCCACCTCTTCTGTGAGGTTCCCCTGGCTTAGCCTGGAGTTTGGCTTGGGTCTCTTCACCCGCTCACATACATTGCTGGATGACACCTCTCTGATGACAATTGGGCTAGGCACCAATCTGTGGCAATATATTGTGTACCCTGATAAAATTTGCCTGAAGGTCAGAGAACAGAACAAGCCACTAGATTAAACATAGATATCAGGCAGTGGTGGCACATACTTTTTTTTTTTCTCTTCAAAGCATTTTTACTTATAGAATAATGGAAAATTTTTACTTCAAGGAACAATGCAGCAGAGTGCTCATTATGAATAATAGCTATATGCATACAATATATACAGTGGTTATGCCTCAATATTTTAAAGCTGTAAATAATGTGTCACAGATATTTACCTAAGTAACACTTCATGTACATCAATACAATAAGTCCTCACAAGAACCCATGAAGCACATTTCACAATCCCTGTTTGATTTTTCATAACATTAAAGTAGGACTAGGAAATGAAAATAGTTTGTGTAAGTCTTTTTGCTACATATGGATCTGAGCAGAGATTTGAACTCAGTCATGCTCCAATGTCTGCATTGGCAGACACTTTTAATCCTAGCACTTGGAAGGCAGAGATCCATCTGGATCTCTCTGATTTCAAGGCAACAATGGGCTACATGTGATTAATTAAGTCTAAGAGAGAAACAGAGCCAGGCAATGGTGGCACATACCTTTAATCATAGCATTATATATAATTTGGTAGTTACAGGCTTTTAATCTCAGCACTAGGAAGGAAGCATATGGCTAGGTGGAGAAAGGTACATAAAGCTTGAGGAGACAGGAACTAGAGCCCATTTCTAATGAGGACTCTAGCCCTTTGGCTAGAGAGTTTTTTCAGTTGAGTTCTCAGAGACATTCAGTCAGAGATTTGTGGAATTAGCAAGGTGAAATGTGGCAGTGGCTTGTTCCTTTGTCTCCCTGATCTTTCGAAATTTACCCCAATATCTGTCCTTGTTTTTTTTTTTTTTAAACTTATATTACTATTTTTTTATTATTGAGAAACTTTCTGTTCATTTCACATACCAACCACAGATGCCTCTCTCCTCTTTCTTCCTGTCCCCCCTCCAGGATTCCCCCAACCCAGTCCCCATTCCCACCTCTTCCAAGGCAAGGACTCCAATGGGAGTCAGCAGAGCCTGATAATTCTGTTGAGGCAAGTTCAGGCTCCTCCCTCTGAACCACGGCTGTGTGAGATGTTCCACCATAGGAACTGCGCTCCAAAAAGCATGCTCACGACCAGGGATGGATCCTGATCCCACTGCTAGGGGCCCCTTAAACAGGTCAAGCTAAACAACTGTCTAGCCAATGCAGAGGGCCTAGTCCAGTACCATGGAGGATCCACAGCTATTGGTCCACAGTTCATGGGTTCCCACTAGTTTGGTTCTTTATAGGTTTCCCCATCAACTGAAGAATGGATAAAGAAAATATACACAATGGAGTACTACTCAGCAGTAAAAAAAACAAAAACAAAAACAAAAACAAAACAAAAAAACAATGACATCATGAAATTTGTAGGTAAATGGATGGAACTAGAAAATATCATCCTGAGTGAGGTAACCCAGACTCAGAAGGACAAACATGGTATGTACTCACTCATAAGTGGATACTAGAGGTAAAGCAAAAGATAATCAGATTGCAACCCACAGCTTCAGAGAAGCTAGCTAACAAGGTAGACCCTAAGAGGGATACATGAATCACCATGGGAAGGGAAAATAGATGGGTTTTTATTAAAAGACCATTTAGTGATTCGAGCTATACCAGTCTATAAGTGATAGATCATCACTTATATCATCAGAAATCATTGCAGGGAATTTTTTCTGCTAAGTCATGTTTGCTCCTGTTCTAGGTCTCTTGGCTTCTTTTTTCTGGCCATTCAGGCAGTGTCAGGTGTGGGTCTCAAGTTGTACCAGTTATTGTTTGGCCACTCCCACAAGTTCTGCACCACCATTATCCCAGCACATTTTGCAGGCAGTACAGATTATAAATTGAGTGTTTTATGACTCTTTTTGATGTAACAGTCCTGCTACTGAGAGCCGTTTCTGGGTATGGAGATAGCTGGCTGTGGCTCATTATTATCCAATACTAAGAGACTTCACTAGGGTCACTCTCATAGACTCCAGAGAGTTTCCACAGCATAAGGTTTCTACATCACCCCTCAAATGCCCCAATTCCAGTCATCTCTCCAAGTACTTTCTCCCTCCATCTCTAACATTCATCCCAACCCTCAACTCCCCCTCCGCCACACTCCACTTGCAATACTCTTCTGTTTGGTCCTTCCTGGCTTGCCTGGAGAGTGTCCCAGGAGAACCCCTGGCCTTAAAGGGCTCCATGTCATCTAATTCTGTCAAGCCTGATTGACTGACCTGGCAGCTTCAGTGCAAGGGTTGCTTAGACACTAACACCCCCCCCCACCAAACTGTCACTAGGTGGGTTTCCTCAGTTCTGTCCCACCTTATCTAGATGCTGCTACATATTGTCTAAGCTGCTTGGACTACAGGACAACCAGAAGCTCTCTCCAGTTGATAACTACTTGTAAATAAAAATTTAGTTTCCTCTAAAAGAGTCTCACTGGGGAAGCAGACTGCTCGTATGGGTCAGATATATGTCCAGCAGTTGATGTTCAACAGAAAACAAACAAGGAGCATCTGTGAAGGCTGCTTGTCTTAAATGTTGTGCCTGGGTTACTTTTCTTAAGGCTTCCAATTTAGCAATTTCATGGCATTCCTGAGTGAGTCTCTGTTTTTGTTATTGTTACTGTTTTATTGTTGTTGTTTGCCTTTTTCTAGGTCCTTTCATTCTGTTTGTTTCTTTTGCCTGATTCCAATGTTTAATTTTTGTTGTTGTTGTATAATAGTATAGTATAGTATCCTATTGGTATTGTATAGTATAGTATAGTAACCGACTGGTATTGTATCATATGGTATAATATGGTATAAGGTTCTATTGGTATTTTATCATAGTATAGTATAGTATAGTATAGTATAGTATAGTATAGTGTAGTGCAGAATAATAGAGTATAGTATAGTTACATCATTCCTTAGGACTCTGTCTGTTTTCAGAAAGAGGATGGATCCAGGGGGGAGGGGAGGGGAAACGGGGAGGAGTAGAAAAGGGGAAACTGCAATTAGGATCTATTTTTATGACAAAAATATCTATTTCAATAAGGGAAAAATACTAATAAAATTTTCTTTAAATTAAAAACACATTTAATCTTTGAGAGTTTCTTACAAGTATTCAATGAAATCTGATCATACTCTCTCCCTCTTTCTATCTTCCAACTTCTACTGAATCCCCAACTGTGACCCTGCCATTAATTTCACTTCCTTGAAATATCCCACTAAGTTCATCTAGCACTGTCTGTATTGTGTACATTAGTGTAGGGGCATTCACTGGAGTATGGGAAACCTTCAGTGGGTACACCCCCAAAGAAAACTGAGTGCCCTTCCTCTCACAGATGTTAAATATGATCAGTAGTTCTCAATTGGGCCTAGAGGTTTTTGAGCTCCTGCACCATTCCTACCAGAACTTCAGTTGCCTTCTCCTGAGCAGGCCTTGAGCAGTTGACAAGCACACAGGCATATCCAGTCCAGAGACCGTGTTTCAAAGCATATCCTCTGGGCTTTTATTGAGAGCTGTCACAGAGATGTAGCGACACTTGTGTGATTCTTCTTTCCACTAAGCAGCATTCTGTTCCCTTTGCCTCAGTGCTCTCTGTAAAGTATACGGCAGTTGTAAACTAGATATTACTGCAGAATTGCCAGTTGTAAACTAGATATTACTGCAGAATTTGGGGATAATTTCTTTTCATTTTGTGTTTCTGTATGCTCTCCGAAATAATTCCTTTGAAAATAAGCTAGGCATCAACTTTGACTTCAGGCACCGATAATTTTCACTAAAATCAAAACACATTCCCCAAGGTTGTAACACCATGTTTGTTTGTTGGTTGGTTGGTTGGTTGGTTGGTTGGTTGGTTTTTTAATTTTCTCTGCTTGGGTTAGAGTGAAAGTTGCTAATCTATTCAGACAAATAAATACTCCAATTGCTCTAAAAGTTGTAAACTGAATATGTAGCAAATATACTGTTGCCGTAGGAACGGACATGAGAAAAAAGAGGCAACTTATGCTGCCATCTTGTTATTTCAGTTGTACTTCCTCAGTGCAAAACAGGATTTTTTTTTTTTTTCATTAAGCTGCTTACTCTTTCCTGAGGGTATATTATTTAAGTGTACTGCAAATATTCCTTCACAAATGAGCTCAGAGTACTTGTTCTATTTAAATTTTGAATACAGATATAAAAAAACAAATTATATTCACCCCCCCCACACACACACATACACTCAGTAAATAAAGCCTAAATAGCTTTAGTCTGTGAAATGTTGTTGTTCAACAAATAACAAGATATGAGTTGATGGGTGTCTCTTTTGTTTTCTTTCTCAAAAACTGAAACACATTGTGAATTCCTAAATATAACACAATTCAAGTAAACGCTTAATGAAAAATCTCTGAATATAGCAATGTTCATTTTTCCTATCACAGTGCACAGGCGAAAAAGAAGTGACAGGAATGACCCAGGCTTCTGACATTAGTATAAATTAACAGAACGCTTTAAAACTCTGTCATTGCCTTTTAAGGGAGACAGAATTTTTGTGGATTAAATGAAATAGATTATTATTTTGATAAATACCAAATTAAAGCAAATTAACAATACTTTATGGTATTTCTTTCACTTTGTACACATTTGTGCTTATATCAAAAATTCATATTCATGTACATTGGTACAATTTAGACACTTCAATAAAAATTATTAGGGGCTGAAATGAAGGCTAGGTTAAGAATATTTACTATTCAAAGTACTCATGTCGGGAACCAGCTGTTTCCAATTTCATTGCCTAGGGAACCAATAACTCTGGCTTCCTCCCCACTCATGTTCACATAACTTTACACATGAAAACATAGTTAAAAATAAAATAAACCCTAAAAAGAATATTAGAACTGTTATAAGTGGCTTCTGTTAAATTATAGCAAGGCAACTAATAAAACTGGTAACACTCAAGAAAATTTTAGAGCAAAATGTTTTACAATATTTTCTTTGGTAAGTGATAGTGTTGTTGCAATTATGATCTCACAACAGCTGAGGTATTGGCACCAGACCTGCACAAAAGCAAGCTACTCATAACTACTACGTGGAGAAGAAATAGGTTCATAAGTCCCCTTGAATAACTTGGCAGGTGTTGCCAACTAATGGCCACTGGGAGGAGGAAGATTTTTTTGTGTGGTGTGACACATGAACCAGCTGATGGCACCCCCATACCCATGTGACAGTATTGACCAGATTTAGTAGGGTGTGTGTGTGTGTGTGTGTGTGTGTGTGTGTGTGTGTGTGTGTCCATGAAATGTGATGAGAACAGTAGGATTCTGGGAGGAGCTGTGAGGGAGAGTGGGAGCTCATTATCATCTGGTTTTATTCTTTGAATACCTCTATTATTGCTGTATACTTTTAGGCATAATTGTTTAGTTCATTTTTCTAAGAATCTCATCTGGCTTTTCCAAACTGTACTACATTGACGCAATACTACAAAACAATCTGTCATTTGTGTGTGTCTGGGAAATTGGGGAAGGACACATATCTTTTCACTTTATGTAGGCAATGAGGACGTAAACAAGAAATGATTTCACTTAAGCTTATATTAATGAATAGTGTGTTTACTAGGGTTACTTACAGTAACATGGGTCTACTGTTACTCACAGGGGCATGATAGAGGGTGAGCCAAAGGCAATTCCAGGGCAGAAATGTTATTCTGTTTGATGACATCTCATGAGAGCTGCAACCAAGGAGCTCTTTGCCAAATATGTGGGCCATTCCATGAACATACATCTCCTATCATCCAGTTGTTGTATAATGCTTGCAAAACTTAGGAAGAGGCCTGTGAATCATGTAAATTTCATGAGTATTTTTATCTTTGTAAGTTTCTTTAGAATTCTATAAGCCCCTGTATTTCCTCCAGGTATTGTGGACTATTAGCTTAAGATGTGTTACATTCGTTTATGCTGTGTAATACTTGTTTAATGATGCAAAGATGTGTTACATTCTTTTGTGTTACATTTGTTAACTCTGTAAAGCTGTGTTACTTTGCTTGTCTAAAACACCTGATAGGTCTAAGAAAGGGCTGAATGTCCAATAGCTAGGCGTAAGAGGGATAGCTGTGGCTGCCAGGCAGAGAGAATAAACAGAAGGAAAAGAGAAGAGAAGGGGGGAGCGAAAAGAGGAGAAGGAGAGGTGGATGACAGGGGCTGGCCACCTAGCCAACAACAGAGTAAGAAGTAAAGAAAGAAATATGGGATAGAGAAAGGTAGCCCTGAGGCAAAAAAGTAGACAGAATAATTTAAGAAAAGCTGGCTCCAAATAAGAAAAGTGAAAGCCAGCATTTACAAGCAAGAATAAGTCTTGATGTATTTATTTGGTATCTGGGTGGTGAGTCTCCAGAGTCAAAGAGCAAGAGAAGAGCCAACAACTTTGAGGAAGATATATTTCAATCTGAAAAAAGAGAAACAAAGCACTCAACTTTTCCCTTCCGCTCTTACATTCTTCCTACTTCATTTCCGTCTTTTCAAGGGAGTGTTTTCACTGTTCCAGAATGTTTATATGCATATATATCTTTGATAATGAGTCTACTAACTTAAGTTCTTTCCCCTTAAAATCATTCCCTAACCTCACTGTTTTTCTTTCTCAGCATTATATATGGTACTTCTTTTTTAAAAAAACTCACTTAGTTCACTATTTGTAGTCAATATGTGACACACACACCTATGCTTTTACTTTGTTTCACTTGATTTTGTGTAGGTCTTGTACATACAGTTATGACCTCTGTGAATTTATGTGTTCAGCTGCCCTGTTGTACCTCCCAAAACATTGATTTGCTGTAATATCCCACTATATCTGACTCTGAAAATATCTCTGCTCTCTCTTTCATAACGACCATTGTTCCTTTGGAGATGTTTAGTATCATCAGAGTTCCTTGAGCTCTGATAGGAAGGGAAGTAATACAGATATTTGATGATTTTCTTTTCATTATGGCATAATACTGGGCCATGTATATCAGTAATAGTCACTTATTATCAAGAACATAATTGTTGGTAATTTTCCTTAGTAACTACTGCCCACTGAAAAACAAAGTTTCCCACTATGACTAAATCTGAAGGAAGCAGTCCTCTATTGTTATAATGTTTAAGAAAATTTATGACATACCACCCGTCTTTAACGCAAAAGCAGTAGTTGCTTCCTCAAGAAAGAACTATGTTTCTTAAGAGTAGATAATGGTACCATTGACATGGTACCATTGACATGTTCTTACTTGAGAAGCCAAACTTTAATTCAAATAGACAAAAATTGGTCACACCCATAATAGTAATGGCATATTTGCACCAGAAACACTTCACTTTTAATATTTCAATAAAGAAGCGTGTATAACCCATAATTATACAGGCTGTGATTATACCTGTGGAATCAGGACTTTGAGTGATAATTCTTTCCTAGAACATAAACAGAACCTTTCTATGATGTCAATAAAGGACTTCCAGCTCAGTCCCAGCTTAATTTTTTTCCATATTCTGTAGTGAAAACACATAGTATAGTTAGCAATAGAGTCCTACCATCTCATCATGGCTTTTAACCAACACAAAAAACAGTAGCTTTGTGGTTTGTGAGGTCTCAGAGGCCTCCATTGCCAAAAAATTATTGGGAAGAAACTTACCCTAGACATTGATACTTCTACTTGATATGAATATGGCCTTTGGGCATTCCCTTTTTCACTCACATGGGATGTTATTATTCAAATTCCTTATCTGTATTTATTTTGTCATTCATGATGATTTATCTAAATCTCTAAGTCACTCAGGAATCAGCCTTAGATAATCAAAGTAGCTTGTGGGGAGGAAGACAGAATCTTTGAAGGCCATTGTTTAATCCAAGGAAATGTCAATGGGTCTTACATGGATAAGAATATAATAAAAATGAAATGTTGGCAAAGTTTAATACAGCAACTAAATATCTCATCATTGCATCAAATATTTTGTTAAAAAATTCACATTGAGTCAAAAGTAAATATTGGAGGTCTGGCCCAATCATCTATCCTTCTATAGTCCATGAGTCATTCATAATTGTCGTCCGTGGACATCACCACTGACAGAAAGCTGAAGCAATATCCTTACCTCAAGACACTGCTTGGACTAGCCCAAGAATAAGAAAGAGTAGAGAGATAATTTTACCTGTCACTCTTGCCCCTGGATCTTGTTTCCTGGATTTGACAGGTTTGGTTAGGAATATCTCTCCCCAGTATGCAATAATATATCCCCTTTCACTTACGAATGTTTTAATGTTCGATTCTTCTATGAGTTGCTGCATATCCAAGCCAGATCATGGACTGATTTCCTCAGGCTGTTTGTCCTTTGTTCTAAAAAGGGAAGGGTAGTTGTATTATGTTATTTCTCTTTCAATAGTACTCAGGTTGATTCCATGTATTTTCTGTCCAAAAGCCTTACATCTAAACTGTGAGAGATTTGTTCATCCCTGGTTCAAAAGCCTTTCCAAATTCAAGACACTCAGAGATCGTTTTTAATTAACATTATTCCCTTTATGGGCCAATAATAAAGTCCCTCTGAATGCGGAGTCAGAGATACACCCTTTCCTTACTCTCAATACAGTCACAGCCACAGAGTCCCATTATTTCCCGATCTCTGGACACCCAGAACGACTCTTCAGTATAGGTCTATTTCATACTCCAGTTTCCATGCATTCTGTGCTATAAGAAACAGCAAGTAAATGCCCATATCTCGTCTTCCATTTTTAGAAAGCTTTACTTTCAATTCACAGATATTACTCAAAGACATTTTTTTTATCCATTCTGACAAGGACAAGTTCTCTCAGGCCATGTTACCCATTTTTTTTTTTTTTTTGTAGTTCTTATCATCCACAGCAAAGTCCACACAAATGCCATCACACCCTAATAACAAATTCATATTATACATGCTATTTTCATTGATTTCAATTAATTTTCTAGTTCATTAAACATTTTGGAAAAATGTCCAAACTCATGTGAAAGATTCCATCACAAAGGAGGCCTGCCACTCCAAACAACAGAGTAATGCAATGATACTGGGGTTTTCCTTCCTGAATCCTCTGCTCAGACAATTTGACCTAATTGCATGTGTTACCATCTAATTGCAGGTAGCAGTAGCATGCAACTGTTACTACAGCAAGAGACAAACCTTTTAAATTATTTGTTTATCTATATTAGGTGAAGGAACAGTGCACAGTAAGCTGACTCACTAGTTGGGAGTAAGAATCAATAGTAAACTACATATAGGAATGTAAAGAAAGGATAAATGTACTGGTGTTTGTTAGACTTTTCTTCTGATATATGATTTTTAGGAATAATGGAAAATCATGTTGAGAGGACTATGACGTGCAGGTTTATTTCATCTTGCAAATGTGACACAAAGAAAATGCAAAGGAATGAAGCTAAACTGGAACAAAGATTTTGTTTATTGTTAGGATTATGTAGTATTAATCAACTGGATTTAAAGTAACTATGCTCATTGAAATCTCTAAGATAAGGCACAAAAATATTTTTAAAATATTGTACAATGAAAAACAATCTTTTACTATTATTTACATGAAAACAATAGAAAACAGAAGAAAAACCATACAATACACATAGAAAGAAAATAGTAAATGAATGAGCAGAATGTAAACATCACTAGCAATATTATATATAAATGGCATAGCCATTTCAATCAAAAGGCAGACATTACAGAAGAACATTAAAATCAAATCACTTATCAAAACACAAGACCAGAGCATATTTTGCAAACTCAAAAAGATTTTGTTTTAAAGATATAAACAGACTGATTTAAAAAAAAAGAGCAATACATGGCTTACAAACCAAAGTAATAATCAAGTTAAAGCACGTGGGTAGATATTGGTAAGGGAAGGCTTTACTGATAAATTTTAGGGGCTGGAGAGGTGGCTCAGTTGGCAAAGTAATTGCTATACACTCATGACACTCTGAGTCAGTACCAAGCACCAATTAAGGCACAGCAGTGCTGGGAAAAGGGAGATAAAAATGGGACACGCTTTAAGGCTGGCCATCTAATCTATCCAAGTCAGTTAACTCTAGGTTTAGTGAGAGACCCTACAACCAAAAATAAGATGGGAAACATTGAAGATGATTCCTGATAATAACACTTAGCCCTTACATGCTGGCATACACCAATGCACATTCACCCACATACACATAGGAATATCATACAAAAGCACACACACATATACACACACACACATATGCACACATACACACATGAACACATACACGCTCACGTGTGCATATGCACACACAAATGATAAATTTCAAAAATAATTAGAAGGAAAACGTGATATACAACACTATGGCAACATAGGAGGAGGATATAATAATAGGAATCATATAAACAACTAAAAACCAGATCCAAAACAAAAATGCAAAACTAACAAGTGAGATGTTGACAGACCGAAGGTAATAACTGGAAATATCAGTATCTTATTTTTAATAATATATAAATACAATACCAATAATTACATTGAGCAATTTGTATAATAATTACTTTAATGCTATTATGTAATAGTATTCCAATTGGTGTAGCTATATAATTTATATTTAATGCAATTAGTAACAATGTTTAACTTCTTCTCATCACTCTGCTTTTTGTCCACAAAGCATTCCATCCAGGACTAATTTACTAATTTATTTTATTTCAAGAAGCATTTTTTTTTGTCAAGTGGGCCATATACCAAGTTTTTTTTTTTAAAGCATCAGCATACATAATAGCACTTGCATAATGAAAAACCAGTGGTGGTGGTGCATGCCTTTAATCCCAGCACTCAAGAGGCAGAGGCAGGCGGATCTCTGTGAGTTCCAGGCCAGCCTGGTCTACAAAGTGAGTTCCAGGAAAGGCACAAAGCTACACAAAGAAACCCAGTCTCAAAAAAAAAAAATTCTAAAGTTAAATAAGATTAAATTAAGAATAAATGGAAAAGAAAATATGGGATACTCACAAATTTGTGAAATGATACAATACAATCTAAAAGAGCAAATGAGCTACTGAAGAAATTACAGGAGAATTCTCAACAGTGTGGCTTCCTGAATGAGACCTACATAGTCACAGTGCCAGTTGGAACAACAATGTGGACAGGAAAAATTCCACAAGTTCCCACAACTAGATGAAGAGCTACAGACATGTGGATGAGAGAGAGAGAACTTGTTTCCTCCAGGGATAAGTGCCTACATAGATTGTCTGGTCCCAAAGCACTAACTGGGACACACATGCACAACGTAAAGCCAACAAGATTCAGTATGCTTTATGTATTTGTCCATGTACAAACATTAAACATTTGTGTGTGTGTGTGTGTGTGTGTGTGTGTGTGTGTGTGTGTAAGTTCCCTGTGTAAGGACAGGGTAGTTGGAGAGGGCTTAGAGGGATGGAGTGCCTTATATGTAGATCTAAAACTTCATATATGAAGTTCTCTAAACAAAGTTACAAAAATATCTTTGTATCTAAACTAAATATTATGGACAAATGAAATATTATGTAAATAAATACAGTTTTAAATCACCAAACACATCATATCAAATTGTGTGTATGTGTGTGTGTGCATACATGCATGCATGTACATGTGTTTGAATACACAGTTGCTTGCCAGTATAGCTGCATGCAGAGATCAGAGGTTGACATCTAGAAGTGTGGTCGTATTGTGTTCCCTGAAATATTGTGCATGCTAATAAACTTATCTGGGGTCAGAGAACAGAACAGCCATAATATTAAATATAGAGGATAGGCAGTGGTAGCAAATGCTTTTAATTCTAGCATTCCAGAGGCAGAGATCTACCTGGATCTCTGTGTGTTCAAGGATACAGCCAAGAATGGTGACTCATGCCTTTAATGCCAGGGAGTAATGGCAGAAAGCAGAAAGGTATATAAGGTGTGAAGACCAGAAACTAGAAGCATTCAGCTGGTTAAGCTTTTTAGGTTTTTGAGCAACAGTTCAGCTGAGATTCATTCTGGATGAGGACTCAGAAGCTTCCAGTCTGAGGAAACAGGATTAGCTGAGGAAATGGCAAGGCGAGCTGGCTGTGGCTTGTTCTGCTTCTCTGATCTTCTAGCTTTAACCCAATCACTGGCCTCAGGTTTGATTTTATTAATAAGACCTGTTAAGATTCATGCTACATAGAAGTCCTTTCTTCCACACTTTCCTCCTTATGGTTTTGAAACAGTCTTTCACTGAAATGAAAGGGCTCCATTTGGCTAGACGTTCTGGCTAGGAACTTCCCAGGGATCACTCTCTCTATGTCACTCAGCACTGGGGTTACCAGCATGCAACTGGTCTGTTTTTGTTTTTATTTGTTTATTTGTTTATTTTTTAATGTAGATTCTGGGGATTTGAATTCCAATCCCCACATTTTTGTGAAAAGCACTTTACCAAATGAGCTATTTCTGTAGCATGGGCGTGGCTAATCATACAGAGTTCAGATACAGTAGTACATGGAAGATAATTTATGCCAGCAGCATAAATCTATTAATTATTAATCTAGCATTTAAGCTCAAGAAACAGTTAAACTAACAGTGATTTAAATGCACAGCCATTAGAGGAAGAGATCACAAACACTAAAATTGATGTAATAGAAACATATATGAGAGAAATAGTAGTAAAAGTCAAAAGTTAAATAAAATTTTAAAACCTTTAGACATATTAACCAAGGAAAAGAGAAAACACTCAAAATGATAAAGTGGGGGATAAGATACAGGACATCCATAACAATCTTATAAGAAACAAGCCCATCCCTTCCACTGCCAAAGATAGAAAGATACATAGAAAAGAAATGGAATAATAAGGACGATGGGGGAAGTATTTCAGTTATTTACATACCACCAAATAAATATGGAAATGAGGTTAAAATAACATGCCACAAAATATAGCAATTGTATAATTTAGCACCATATTACTTTTTATGTATATCAACTTATTTACATTACTTTAAAGAAATAATTTTGCCATGAAAAGTTACACTGATGAGAAACATTTCATTCAAGATATTTGCAGTAGAGCAGAGAGACTGCAATATGAATTGGAAGCTGAAGTCTATTGAAATACATTGATTGTCGGGCAGTGGTGGCACAGGCCTTTAATCCAGCACTTTAGAGGCAGACTCAGGCAGATCTCTGTGAGTTCAAGGCCAGTCTGGTCTACAGATCCCGGACAGCTCCAAAGCTACACAGAGAAACCCTGTCTCGAAGAAACCAACCAACAAACAAAATACAGTGATTGAAGGATTGTAATGTTCCCCCATCGGGGTATTTGGTATGCTCAGAGTAAAAGGACACTTTTCCCATCTTTCATACAGAGATAGTTTCAATATTGTCACAGAGCATCTGCCAAAGTCGACCCCATGCTCCCACAGAGATGGGGACAGGGACACTGAGAGTCACACTTTACAGAGATCAGATCAAAGGACTCAACATAAACCAGTTACCCTCCCCGGATACCTGATAGAAGTGAAAGGGGGAACTAGCCTTGCGCAAACTGGCATAGGGTACAACATCCTGAACAGAACACTGATAGGACAGGCACCGATTGACCATTAATACGTGGGACCTCCTGAAACTGAAGAGCTTCTGTACAGCAAGGAACACCATCACCAGGCAGGCGAAACAGCAGCCTGCAGAACAGGAAACGACTTTCACAAATCCACTTCTGATATTGGCCTCATATCCAAAACATATAAAGAACTCAAAATACTAAACATTAACAAACCAAATAATCCAATTAAATAATGGAGTATAGATCTAAATAGAGAGGAATCTCAAATGACCAAGAAATATTCAATAGTCTTAGCCATCAAGAAAATGCAAATCAAAATGACTTTGAGATTCCATTTTCTACCTGTCAGAATGACTAAGATCTAAAACACAAGTGACAGCTCATGCTGGCTAGCATGTGGAGCAAGGGGAACACTCCTCCACTGCTGATAGGAGTGTAAACTTGTACAGCCAATTTGGAAGTAAAGATAGCAGTTCCTCAGGAAACTGGGAATTGATCAATTTCCCAAAACAGAAAATAACCTAGATGTCCTTCAACCAAAGAACGTATAAAGAAAATATGGTACACTTACACAGTCAGATGTCTAAAAAAGATAGTTCAAAAATTTTAAATTGTCTAGAGATTTATTTTTAAATTCAACTCAAAGAAACAAAGGAAGAAGCTATAAATGTAAGTTTTTAAATGAATAATACTAGAAAAGGAAGAGTTGTGTCTTATAGCAGATTAGGGTGTGCCTAAAATATACTTAAGCAGGAGAACATAAGCCTCTTCTTGTCAAATGATAGAAAATACTATGTTATTATTAATCAAAGTAGGTCAGGCAACTACATTTATTTTTCACATAGTAACCTTTCTCCTTAAATTAATGTATAATAATATTTAAGTTACTTTGGTATTGAAGCCTAGTCTGCATATTGTATGGTTCTTCACGTGAAGAATATTAACATCACTCTGAATGATAATATAAAGTCCATCCTGATGTCACTTCAAAATTACCAGCCAACCCATAACTCTCACTCAGACAATGAATGCTCATTTAATCAATACATTGTTTTCTAATTTTAGAATATAGCTTTGTGATATCAATCATTGACATGTTTTTGTTCTTTTTAGGGAAACTGGTAGATTTTACTTAGACATGAACAAAATAATATGAATTGGGGAATGCAAAATCCTGGGAGCCTTGTTTAAATCTAATATTATCCTATAGCCCATAAAAATAAACCATAGTTTGTTCTTTATGCTTTGTATTTAAAAGCCATAAAAACTACAAAACAGTAAAACTGACTACAGCAGACACTGTTTATGTGAAGCTGACAACTTGAGAGAAGAAAAAATCATTCTGCAACATGGTTTGTTATCTGCATCCTCTGCTTTTTAGTAGTACAAAGATCTCAGTGCAATAGCTCTTTACCTACTTGCCAGTTTGAATAAAGATGCAAGAAAAAGGAGAGCCAAAGGAATAAGAGAAATCTCACATGTATCTTAAATGTTCTTAGTGGAGTATAGAAAGACAATGCTCTGATTGCTCTTAAATTCCTCCTTTATGTTGTCTGAGAATTCATCTGTGCACTTTCAAGCTCTGCGGCACCTTCTAAATGAGGCAATAGAAAAGAGACTTAATAAGACAATAGGTGAAGAATTTAGGTGGCACTAAGGAGACCTGGGAATTATGAATGCAGAGAAAAGAGCTTTGAGTGTGAGAGCTATGAATAAGGCAGGCAACATAAGGCATCAGGAACTCAGGTTCTGAAGTCAAGTTCTATAGCATATGCTCTATTGAGTGAAGGACTCTGGTAGCTGCTTTTCCAGTGCCTGAATTTAGGAGCTCCCTTGCCATCCCTTGCCCTCTTTTAAGGAAAGTATCAATGTTTTGACAATGGAGAGTGCCTAGCCTTACGTGCAGTTCATTTGTGTGTGGGCCGTGATAACACCACCCCCCATTAACAGTCATCACCATTTTGGCTTTTTATAGGCACTTAACGTAAAAACAATATTTTATATTTTATCATATGTGTTTGTATCCACATGTATGTGTGCACATGTGTAGTTAGAGTTTTCCTGCCTGGCCCACAGTCAGGACAAATCTCTCTCACCTGCCAGGCCCATAGATGCTCAGAACCAACCAGGTAAACACACAGAAACTTATATTGCTTACAAACTGTATGGCCATGGCAGGCTTCTTGTTATCTACTTCTTCTATCTTAAATTAACCCATTTCTGTTAGTCTATACTTTGCCACATGGCTTGTGGCTTACCGGTGTCTTTACATGTTGCTTGTCATGGCAGAGGCTGGCGGTTTCTCTCCCCGAGCCTTCCACTTCCCAGAAGTCTCTTCTCTGCTTGTCCCGCCTATACTTCCTGCTGGCCAATCAGCATTTTATTTACACAGAGTGATATCCACAGCACACATGCTTGTGTGTGTGTGTGTGTGTGTGTGTGTGTGTGTGTGTGTGTGTGTGTGTGTGTGAGAGAGAGAGAGAGAGAGAGAGAGAGAGAGAGAGAGAGAGAGAGAGAGAGAGAGAGAGAGAGAGAGAGAGAGAGAGAGAGAGAGTTTGTGAGCATATTTGGGTGCAGATAACCATGGCTTCCATGGTGCCAGAGTTACAAGTAGTAGTGAGTTGCCAAGTATGGATGATGGGGTTTGAACTCAGATTCTCATGTCAGCAAAAAGTGCTCATAACAGTTAAGGCATTCTCCAGACCATGAAGCAATATTTAAGTTCCCCAAATCCATTCAGATTTACTCCTTTTAATTTCTCAGGAAAGAACAAAGTATTTACATACACAGAAATTGAAACTTGTGGAAAATGGTTGAATTCTTGTAACAAATACAAGAGGCTGAATTAAATTTATGAGATTAAAGAGCAGATGCAGTATGGTAATTATTGTACCTCTTTTATTTCTATAATATTTTTTATTTTTTGAAATGATAATTAATTTATCACCTTTAGTTGTTTCCTCCCTCCTACCTCACCCATTTATCATTCTTGCTTTCTCGAAAATATGTGGCCTCTTTTTCTTTAATTATTATTACATACATATTATGTATGTATTTATATCAGTGTATATATTGCTAAATATACAAGTACAAACTGTTCTTACTTTTACAAGAAGGAAAAATACTGACGCCCTTAGTAAAAATTAAAACTTAATTTTAGCTGGGCAGTGGTGGTGCACACCTTTAATCCCAGCACTCTGAAGGCAGAACCAGGCAAGTCTCTGTGAGTTGGAGGCCAGCCTGGTCTACAGAGCAAGATCCGGGACAGGCACTAAAACTACAGGGAGAAACTCTGCCTCCCAAAACAAAACAAAACAAAAACAAAAACAAAACAAAAAACACCTTAATTGAAACTCATTTGAAATCAAGGAATTTAAATTTAAATTAAAATCTATTAGCAGCAACAACATGGTATAAGCGCTGACTCTAATGACTAAAGCAGAATTGAGATTTAATTCCAATTTTGGATTTCTTTTCAGTCATCAAGAATATGCCAGGAAGGAAGAATTATTTTTCTATATCATTGAGAGAAATGTAAGTAATAGATTTCAAAGGAAGGGAAACTTTCTCTTGAGTAAGCTTCTTGCCTACTGCCTTCCTTTGAGAGGAGTGCTTAAAGATGCAAAACCTTCCCTAAAGAAAAGGACATTCATGTTCTTATAGTTTTCTTCTTGTATGTGTGTGTATTCTGCATGTAGTGTTTATATGTATATATAAAGGTGATGTTGTTCACAGGCTCACTTTCATAGTCTAGAGGAAGGTACTCTCACCTTTTCCCCATTAAGACAGCATCTCACAGAAGCTGAAACCTCAAGATAATAAGAATCTATCATATTTACCAGAAAGTGATGCTTCTCTTTTCTTAAAATGTCTATATTTCAGCGGGCAGTGGTGGCACACGCCTTTAATCCCAGCACTCGGGAGGCAGAGCCAGGCAGATCTCTGTGAGTTTGAGGCCAGCCTGGGCTACAGAGTGAGTTCCAGAAAAGGCACAAAGCTACACAGAGAAACCCTGTCTCAAAAACAAAAAAAAATCAAAACAAAAAAAAAGAAGTCTATATTTCAATAGGTGTCTATAATGAAATAATAGTTCATTACTGAGTGTTAGTAATATATATTAGAAAACATATATATGTTTTAAGTAATAATGCTTTTCCTTATGGCTTTAAGAATTCTTGATTTATATTGTACATTTCAGTATTTAAGACACTTAAAATATATATTTCAAATTTATACATATATGTATACATATATATGTGTGAATTTCTTATGAGCATTGTAATTATAACTTAAACTTTAAATTGTCTACTAATACAATCATTATGTTTTTTTTCCCAAACATTTTGAACTATTTTTTTTCTGCATACACAAGCCTCCTCAATAGTGAGCAGTTTAATAATGATAACACTTTAAAAATGATCAAAGTGCTGGTGTAGCAGGACAACACACTGCATTTCAATCATGGCTTTCGCATGAAATTTGCACGTACCCTGGTTGAGTCACGTTGAGCCCTGTCACTCTGGACTAAAGTGCTGTGACTGGCATCACTGCATGATCCCTCTGGGAGGTTGCTGAGTTACATTGGAGCTGATTTTGACCTACTGCAGCAATCCTTTAGAGTCAGGTCACATTCTGTCCAGTGACTGAGGTTGTTTTGTGGAGAACTGATGGCAGACATTGTTTTCTTCTACCACAGACACCATTTGTTAGCTGTGCTCTAATGCCTGTATAGTTTGGTGCTTGTGTTAGTCACTTTTGTTTTCCTGTGCTAAACCATCATGACCAATGTAATTACAGTAGAGAGAAGTTACTTTGGCGTACAGAGACAAAAGAACCCTCATGGTAGGGAGACACGGCAGCAGACTGCATGCATGTCAGCAAGAACAAGAAGCAGAGTGATCACATCTTTAACCCCAACCATTGAAGCAAAGAATGAGCTGGAAGTGGGACTAGGTTCTAAATTCTGAAAGCCCATGATGTACTTCCTGCAGGAGTATTAGGCTTCCTCACAATTACCTCAATGAGCACCTACACCCAGGGACCAGGTGTTCAAATACCTGTGCCCACAGCGGCCATTTCTCATTCAAACCCCCAGAGTGCAGTTGTGCTACTCAAAATGGTTTATTTTACTAGTTTATGTTTTTTAATTTTTATTTATTCATTATTTTCCCATCCTTTTAAAAAACGTATTATATTTGTGTTTTAATTTTACACATCAGCCTTAGTTTCCCCTGTCCTCCCCCCTCCCACCCCTGCCCCCACCTTCCCCCCAGCCCCACCTCTCCATTCCCATCTCCTCCAGGGCCAAGACTCCCCTGGGGATTCATTTAAACCTGGTTTAAATTCAACACAATATTTATAATTAATGTAATCCTCTTCTTAAAAATAGCATGGGATTCTGTTTTGTACTTTATTATTTAGGGAATTATTTGTGCATATCAAGCAATTTATTGATAAAGCTAAAAGTTGCTTCTTCTTATAAATAGCTCATATGTATTTCTATGATAACTGAATTTATTGTTATTCCCATTAAGAAATCTCAAAGTTAATTTTCTCAAAATTAAATATTATATAAACTGATTATGTGGAAAAATTTGAGAAAGACAGCAAACTAAAATGTAAAGGCTTTTATGTAAATTAAGACATATCTAAGACTAGTTTAAAGAACTACAGATTTACTTTTCATCATTGAGCTGGAGTTAATTATTTTTTACTTTTAGAATATCTCTATGCAAACTAAAGCCATCCAAAGAACTTTTTTTTTTTCAATCTGGAAATGTTTTAATAAGGAAGCTGAAATCTTTCATTTTATCCCCCAAATTTGAGCAGAGTACTCACTGAAAAAGTGTGTTAATGCTAAAACAATCTGATCACAGAAGAGAAGTAGATATTGTGAGACTTCAACCTACAGAAACTACATTCCAATATTGTCTTCTAATGTTACTGATCTATAATAGATACTGTAAGCCAGTTTATTATGAAAGTATAGAAGTGCTTCCCTCTTTTATTTTTAATCCGATCATTTAGTAGCATGGTATTTGATTTCATTCACATTTTAACAATTACAGTAGTTAAAATTCACAGAAGTGGAAAAAATGATGAGGATGTGTGCACTATTATAAAAATTGGGAAACAGACACTAGAGTGTGATAATTTGTTAGAATACTTGTATGTGTCTTCCATGTTTATATTCCACTGTAGAGTCAATATTTCCTTTAAGTAACATGCATAATCGTATTGACTCACAACATTGCTCTAACATACTAGTTTCCATGTGTTTATGGTTTATTTTATGAAATTTCTGCTTGGTTCCTGTGAACTATTTTGGATAGAGTTATTCTTTGTTCTTCAGTGTGAGCTTCAGGATTCTGCTATTGCTTTGTATAATAACATACACAAACACAAAATGTTACAGTTTGATGGGGAATTACTGTGGATCAGTCAAACTTGAAACCTTTTAAACCTCATTGTAATAAATAGAATCTTTTAATCCATGAGAAAAATGGACCTTGCTTATTCTACCACAAGCTAATACATTTTGATAAGTATTAAAACTATTTCTAAAATGGCGTTATGCATTCTATTTAGACAATCTATTTTCAGAACTGAAATAATCAGACTTTAAAACTTATATTTAACAAATTTGTGTTGGCTTATAGAATTATAATGTTATGTTCAATGTGGATTTTCTAACCAGAAGCATACTAATCTTCTTATAATTTGACTGCAATCCTTTTGATACTAGCTAGGACTCTCACTAGTTTTAAAAAACAGTAATTTATTTTTTAAAATTTTACTTCAGTTGCTGTCATTCAATGTATTATATAGAATATGAAATTTTAAGATATTTTTAAATAAGCAATACAACAAAGTTTTAAGAATAAAAAGCTACTCTGTTTCTTCTGTGAAATATAGCTGCCAATATCATCAGCCTTTTATTCTAATATTTTTAAAGTAGATATAAATATAGTTACCATAAATGTTGCCACTGCAAATCAGTGCAAATAGCAAAATAACTAAAATAAATACAACATAGTCATCCACAGCCCATTTTATTATTTCGTTATCTCTCCTTGACTAGAGCAATACACCTGCCTATCTTTATTATTTTTAATAAAAACATAACATTTTAAATTCTTTAAGAATTTAATACAATGTATTTTGATTGTAATCACTCCCTTCTCACTTAATTTATCTCAGATCAACCCCCTTCTCCACCCACTCTAATTCACATCCGTTCCATTTTTCTTTTCTTTCTTTTTAATATTTTAGCACCATCTTGGAGCAACTATTGTCATGTCTGGGTCTTGCAATCTTACTTCCCATCTTCACCGATGTTCCCTGAGCCTAGATGTAATGGTTGTGTTGTAAATGCACTAATTATAACTCAGAAACACAGTCATGGTCTCTGCATTTTGACAGTTTCACCTATTGTAATGGTTCCTGTCTGCTGCGAAGTAAAGCTGCTTTGATGCTGGGTGAGAGTGACATGTATACAGAGTAAAATATGAGGATTTGGAATGCAATTGGAATGCGGCAGTTGTAGATTTTCTTCTAGCTTCCATGAAATAACAGCCACAGATAGTTGTATGAATTTACAATGCCAGGCAAAAGTTCCCTCATACTGAGCAGCTGGAATCTAATAAGGAGACATAGATTAACTTCAGGATGTCAGGGCTACTATTGATGATACTGACAACAGGGAGGGGTTAAAAAATGAGGAGGTCTCTGAAAATAAAATACTTTGTACTTATGGGAAGTTTGTGTTAGAGAAGTTACTCTCTGTTCTATTTACTGAGTAAAATAAGAAAGCACAAGATCCTTAAATTATAAAATGACAATGTCAATTTGATATTGATTGAAAAATTTTAAAAAATCATTTGACCACCAAAAGTTAGATGTTATTTAGTATAAGGATATTATATCAACCCTAGTAGATAGAAATAGCTACATATATACATACTAACCACAACCCTTTAAGAGCTATTGGGTTAAACATATACTTTATAGAAAACATAAATGTGTTAAGGTGAAGTCAATAGTGAGTTGAGCTTTATATGTGCAACAAAATATTCATATTATCAAGATACAATTTGCCACTTCCATGTTGAAGTGTATAGAAAGATATTGATCCAAATTCATAGCCAAGCTAATCAAATAAGCTTGTGATCAGTAAATATAATTTAGATTCTTCTTCTGCAATTAGTTTTCAATTATTTTCTTTTAATATTTGTAACAAGAGTAGCATATAACAGTGTTTATATAGACATTTACTAGATGGCATTTACTAGCTGTCAAGTACTTAAAAATGCCAAAAAAAAAAAAAAGCAAAAAACTGGCTTAAGTCTTCCAGAGTAACACTAACAGGAATATTTTACAGTGAACAGTAATTTTCTGAAAATATCAGTATTCGTACTATTATATTATGGAAACATCCTGTTATAATATAAGCATTTTATACCTACTTTTATTGTTCATTTTATAAGTAAAATATTTTTAGATTAGTGTAGAGG
This sequence comes from Onychomys torridus, assembly GCF_903995425.1. Taxonomy (NCBI): domain Eukaryota; kingdom Metazoa; phylum Chordata; class Mammalia; order Rodentia; family Cricetidae; genus Onychomys; species Onychomys torridus. Next base: position 93,331,751 of record NC_050452.1, on the reverse strand, counting down.
AAGCAGTGTGTAGGAATGTATGGACAGTCTCTGCTACAGTCACTTAAGATCTTTTTTGGCTTCAGGAGTCAGTGTGAATTTCCTTGTGATGACAGTGAAAACATTGAGATTTCTGATACATATTTCAGGATGTTGCATTCACAGAACATATCTGGTGGGTTTCTCATCATTAAGAAGGGATGATGGTAAGAGAGTCACACAAGTTAAATGCCAATGTTATCCTTTTTTAATTGAAATTGCATATTAGCAGCAGGACAAGTGAATGCTGACCTTGACCTGGATTATTCATCAGGTTCCTCCACTCTAAATTTCTACTCATTTTCTTTTACCTCAAAATTTACAGATGTTTTAGTCCAAGAAAATCATTCATGTATAACTCCACACAATCAATGAGGATTCTGTATCATTTATATGGGACAGAAGGTATATACAATATTAATTTTCTGCACAGAAACTTTTATTTTATAACAGTTTGCCAACTTGCATTTTACTTTTTCTGCTTTGGAAGCAGCTTTTTTACTCCTAGATTTGGCTCACTACTTTGATTTTTTAGCTGTATATTTAATGTTTTAAAATATTTGTATTCCTTGAAAGTTTCATTTATTTATACACTGTGTACTGATCATGTCCTTCCACTCTACCTCCCTAAAACTCTTCTGTGTGTTCCCATTACCTTCTTCCTCCTAGGTTCATGACTGTGGTGATATACTGTGTATCCTGATAAAACTTGCCTGAAGAACAGAGAACAGAACAAGCAGCTAGATTAAACCTAGAAGCCAGGTGGTGGTGGTACACACCTTTAATCCTAGCACTCAGGAGGCAGAAATCTGTCTGGATCATTGAGTTCAAAGCCACCCTGAACTATGTGAGATTGATTCAGTCTAGAAGAGAAACAGAGCCAGGCAGTATTGGCACACACCTTTAATCCCAGCACTTAAGATCTCATGACTTTGGTACCAGTATTTTGGAAGCACATACACCATTAATCCTAGCACTAGGAAGGAAGTGATATGGTTGGGTGGAGAACAGTCTAGAAGGTATGAGGAGACAGGAACTAAAGGCCTTTCAGCTGGAGAGCCTTTCAGCTGAGGAGTGCTTTTTGGCTGGATCCTTTTAGGCTAAGAACTCAGAGGATTCATGGAGTTGGCGAGGTCAGAAGTAGCTGTGGTGCTATGGGATGTTCTGTATGTTAAATGTGTTGCTCTGATTGGTTAATAAATAAAACACTGATTGGCCAGTAGCCAGGCAGGAAGTATAAGTGGGACAAGGAGAGATGAGAATTCTGAGAACTGGAAGGCTGAGGCAGAGATATGCTGCCGGCCACCATGAGGAGAAGCATGATGTAAGATACTGATAAGCCATGACCCAGTGGCAAGGTGTAGATTAATAGAAATGGGTTAATTTAAGATAGAAGAACTAGATAACAAGAAGCCTGCCACCGCCATACAGTTTGTAAGCAATATAAGTCTCTGTGTGTTTACTTGGTTGGGTCTGAGTGGCTGTGGGATTGGCAGGTGAGAAAGATTTGTCCTGACTGTGGGCCAGACAGAAAAAGAAAAACTCCAGCTACAAATAGTGCTCATCAGATTGAGTTTCCACCTGATACCTGAGAATATTTAATAAGCAATTCAAACTGGAGCTAAAAACAGCTTCCTAGTTGTCTCTCTCAAGTTGACGGGTTCCTGGAATGTGCGTTTGACCAACAGTATGGCTGGAATGAGGCTTCTGCAAGTGGCACATTATGGTGGATTTAGCCTTTCTTAGTTAAAAAAAAAAAAAAAAAAAAAAAGGAATTTTCTGGGCTACATGCTGCTTTGATAAAAGCATAGACCCACTGTTTCTAAGAGTTGATGGCTCCCAGAGCTCCTGATATACATACCACCACCATGTTGGGAAGCTGAGGTGGGCAGAGCCACTAGCCACAATGGCCATTTTGATCTTACAAATGCTGCAGTTTACAGCAATAGTTACACAATAAGGCAGATTCAGATGATACAAGACTCTAAGTGTTTTACAATGTGTGTAAAAATGTATGTAGGCTTGAAAGAGAGAAAAAAAGAAATATCTACAGTTTTATAAAGAAATGGTTTTTAAAAATAAAGTCTTTAAAGAGACAGTAAAGGTAATATAAAAACTAAGCCACGTAAAGATGGATATTACACAGAGAATCTGAATTGAGTTGTCTTTGGGATTTTTAACTGCAGAAAAACATTTGGTCATAAAAGCTCTTGAGTTAAACCAATATTTATATTTTAAAGGAACCTTGATGTTAGGATATGTTGCTTTGGAAAGGAGTCTCTGCTTTTGTTTCCACAGAAAGCCAGAAGCTATGGATTTGTTTCAGATTAAGATACATCAGGTTTGACCAACCAAGACCACCTGAAAGGTCTCTGATGACACCATGGCCCAGATGATCCAACATCCAGAACTGTTTCAAGGCAACTGGCTCAGACAACACACCCTCATGGATGACTCCATAATCCTAAAATTTTCTTTGTGTCCCCATAAGATACAGCATCCCCCCACCTCCAGCAGGAAGCACTAAGCGAAGCTACTCCCAGATTCCCAAATATACCTTGCTGGCTTTGGAGATGGAATTGTGGAATTGGCTCACTGCTTCTCTAAAACCAGGCATAAAAGAAAAAAGTTGAGAGATTCTTTTGTCCCATATCAGAAGAGCCCTCTGGGGTGGGACAGAGGAAAAAAAAAAAAACAATATTTTTATTTAAAACAGGTTGATTATAAATGCAATCTCTTTCTAAAGAACAAAAGGGGATATTTAGATATAGCATGAAAGGGTAGATTAATGAACCTACTTTTAAAGAGCAACAACTTGTTTGAAATGTTTTACACTGGTATAGACTTTAGTTTATTGTTACAAATTTAAACTTAATTTTATTATACTATATGTATATTTCTACTTTCGTTTGAGGTATTATGTTTATGTATCTCATTTAGACTATGATGGATAATTAAGAAATACAGATTAACAATTAGTCTTCTATGACAGTCAAACTTATAGTCATGTTAAGTTTTCTTTTATTTCTTTTTTTTTTTGTTTGTTTGTTTTTGAGACAGGGTTTCTCTGTGTAGCTTTGTGCCTTTCCTGGATCTCGCTCTGTAGACCAGGCTGGCCTCGAACTCACAGAGATCTGCCTGCCTCTGCCTCCAGAGTTCTGGGATTAAAGGCGTGCACCACCACCACCCGGCTTAAGTTTTCTAGGTATATATAGATATAATTCAATTAGGTAAGTTATATTCAAATACTTCAAAGACCAACAGAATATGGCATTTAAAATATTTTAAAAATTTAGACTTTCTGGACAGTAAGACATGTCTGCTCCTGGCAGCACCAATTTACTTCAGAGAGGAGGATGGGAATCAAAGACACTATATATGGAGTTTATTTTCACCTTAGCAAAAATAGCCATTTGGGCAAGAAACTATTCTTGCCTGGACTGCTTGATTGACTGGACATGCAGGACCCATAGGAAGGTGACCACTGAACTTTGCTTGGTGAAATGGTCCTTTAGGTTCCTTATTTGCAGAGGAAACTGCCAGACATTCTACAGGACACAGAGAGTAGTGACTGAGAGACTTTAGGCATGTGGGCTGAAGACAGATGCCCAACTTTATAAAAAGACATGCTGCCAGGTGTCTCTGTCTACTGTCACAAGACTCTAGAAAGTTGTTTGCATCCTTCTCCCATTTCTCAGGTAATATTATATCCTTCTGAGGTCTTTGATGTAGTTGAAGCTAGATACAACTTTTCCTAGTTATGATAAGAGATAAGTTAAATATGACACCTTAGACTCACAAATATAGAATAGATAGGATATTTTCTTTTATTTTTCCAAATATAAATAGACTAGATATTATTAATAGACTAGATATTATTAATAGACTAGATAGTGTGACTGTAATTCTTGCTTGATAATTGTTTTATTATCTGTAATTTTACTATGTGAAAGTTAAAACCTTGCTTTTTGAAAAAAAGAAGAAAAGGGGAGGTGCTATGGGATGTTCTGTATGTTAAATGTGTTGCTCTGATTGGTTAATAAATAAAACACTGATTGGCCCATAGCCAGCAGGAAGTATGGGTGGGACAAGGAGGGAGAAGAATTCTGGGAAGTGGAAGGCTGAGACAGAGATATGCTGCCAGCAGCCATAAGGAGAAGCATGATGTAAGATACCAGTAAGCCATGAGCCCCATGGCAGGGGTTCTATCCTCAGCTAAAAAAAAAAAAAAAAAAAAAAAACAGAAGCGAACTTCTGCCCACCAGGGTTCTCCCATTGTGCTGTAAGCTTGTATTTAAGACCTTCCTCCTTCAATAAATGGCATTCGGCATTCAAGAAGAAGAAGAAGAAGAAGAAGAAGAAGAAGAAGAAGAAGAAGAAGAAGAAGAAGAAGAAGAGAAGAAGTGGGGTTCAAGATCATGATGGGGAAACCCACAGAGACAGCTGACTGGTATTAGTAGGAGCTCACTGATTCTGGACCAACAACAGCCCAGGAACCTTCATGGGTCTGAACTAGGCCCACTGAATGTGGGTGACAGTTGTGTGGCTTGATCTGTTTGTGGGGTCCCTGGCAGCAGGACCAGGACTTATCCCAGGTGTATGAACTGATGTTTTGGAGCCCATTCCCTGTGATGGGATACCTTGCTCAGCCTTGATACAATGGGGAGGGGCTAGGCTCTCCTTCAACTTGGTATGCCAGACTGTTGACTACCATGGGAGGCCTTGCCCACTCTGAGGAGTGGATAGGGGTAGAGTGGGAGGGAGATGAGAAGGTGGGAGAAAGGGAGGGAGGGGAAACTGGGGTTGGTATGTAAAATGAAAAAAATTTAATAAATAAATATATTTAAAAATAAAAAAAAATAAAAATGGGTTAATTTAAGATATAAGAACAGATAGCAAGAAGCCTGCATGGCCGTACTGCTTATAAGTAATTTAAGTCTCTGTGTGTTTACTTGGTTGAGTCTGAGTGGCTGTGGGACTGGCAGGTGAGAGAGATTTGTCCTGACTGTGGGCCAGGCAGGACCAGAAAATCTCCAGGTATACTGTGGCCTGTTTCTTTGTCTCTCTGATCTTTCAACATTTACCCAAATATCTGGCACCAAGATTTTTACTGAAAGACCATTTAGAATTTGCACAACACATGACCTATTTTTTTTAATTCTTATGAATAACTCTTGATTTCAGCAAAGCCTCCCCATGTACATATTAATGAGTAGTTGTCCACTGGGACAAGACCCCAAAGGAGACTGACTGTCCTTTCCTTATTACCCAATAACTGCAAATAGTTTCTCCTATAAGAGCTTTACAATCACCTCCCCCTGCACTTTGGCACTCAAATTTTGATTGGTTTTGTCTTAAAGTCAGCATAGCTGCTATGAACAAACAATACAGGACTAAGATTTTTAAAACATATTATTGAGTGTTGAAAAGTGCTATATGAAATGTTTGTATTATAGATAAAAGTTTTGTGATACTTATCACATCTTACATACATACATACACACACACACACACACACACACACACACACACACACACATATATATATATTTAACTGATGATATCTTGATATTTTAGGTGTTTCTGTGTTTATGTATGTGTGGGTGCACATGCATATATTTTTGTGGAAAGCAGGAGTAAACCTGAGTGTTATTCCAAAGGATATTTCCAACTTGTCTCATGAGACAGTGTCTCTCATTGGGACCAGGTGCTCATTGACTAAGATACATTGCAGAAACACCAAAGATCCACTGGTTCTTGTCTTCCCAGCACTGGGATTATAAGTATGAATCATTATGCTCATGCCCTCAGGATGGAACACAGGTTCTCATATTTTCATGGCAAGCTATTCTCAATTGAGCTATTTCCCCTGACTATACTAACCTTTTATTAATTTATTTTTAATTTCAGATGTCATAGATAATTTTAGTTAAAATTCTTATTGTATATTTATTGCAATTGCGATAATTTTATCATTAATATTGTTATTTAGGATACTCTCAGAATTTTCTGTTACATATTATCTTCATTTCAAGGCATGTTTTCAAAGATACATTTATATGATGATAGGGGAATTTAATTCCAAGAACAGAAAGACATTTGCACAGACTCTTGACAGATATGTTCTATTTTTTCTACTACTATGCAAATACAACTTAAACATATTTTGATACCATGCAGAATAATCTGTTAAAAGTCCAACTTTGACATTTTATGATCATATTATTATGAATAATTATTGAAATTTGGTGTATTTTCATTATAATATTGATTATAACAATGTTCTGAGCAAGTTATAAATTCTGTGAATGAATGAGATCTGAGGACTCTATTGAAACTTCCTCAAACAGAATTGCATTATTTTATTTATTCTAGCCAATTTTACTTAGTGTTTTCAAAAAATAAACTCTCTTAGAAAAAAATTGTTTTTATGATATGACAATGTTAAGTAAGTTTACCAAAAAGGATCCAGGAAATAATTACCAGGATTTTATCACTTAAATATTAACTCTTTGTATTCCCACTTATCACCTGGTCAGGCACCATTCATCTCTGAATTTCCACAGAGTCAAATTTACTTTTTGGATTCCAAATTACTAATACCATATATGTGTCTTTGTCCAAATACTTCAACCACATAAAATTCCCTTATCTTTTATCCATTTTATCATTAATGTAAGAATTTCTTTCTGACTTAATCATGATAATATTTCATTTTATCCACACATCCATAGAACTTCTTTGTATATTAATTTGATGATATGTGTGTTATTCCACCCCTTATCTATTTTTAAGAGTGTTACAAGGAATATGGGAATGCAATGCAATCTCTCTTTGACATATTGACTTAATTTCCTTAGGCTAAGTATTTTGATTTGAGATTGATAGAACTGTATCAAGTTGAGTGTGAGGAATTTCTGTAATATATGATCTGAGCTTGTACCCATTTATTGTTCACTAACACTGTACAAATGTTTCTTTTTTTCACATTTGCCCAAATATTTCCTATAATTTTACATATGTCTTAATTGGACATGTAGTCTATTTTATTTAATGTTTCCTATACACATTGTTACAGCAAATAAGCAAGGAGAAATATTTCTTAAATATATGTATTTTAATTCATGTTCACATATATAGTTTACATATATAGCCTACTGTTCTATGACCTCCACACTCTTTTCAATACATTTATGTACATTTAATAAAGAGCATGCAAATGTTCCCTTCCATATTTTCACCAAAACTCATTTTTGTCTTTGAAGAGATTCTAACATATATGGACCAATATTTCTATGTAGTTTGAATCTTCATTGTCCTGGTGACAAATGATATAGAACATTTTATAATGTAATATATATGAAAACAAGTACTCAACATCTCTACATTCTTTATTTTTGAGAAATTAATAATCAGTTATTAATTCTCCTGGAGAATGAACATTCAATCTTTGTCTCCAATTTTTAACTTTAAAAAAGGTAATTGAATATATTCTTTATTCATATAATAGATCTTGATTATAATTTCTCCTCCTGCTTTACATGCTAATCTCTCCCTACCTCCTACCCCCTCCAGATCCACTAATTTTCTGTCTCTCATTGGAAAAAAACAGGCTTCTAGGAGATAAAAAAGTAAAGTATGACAAAATAAATTATAATAAGATAAAACAAAAGCCATCACATCAAGGCTGGACAAGGCAATCCAACAGAAGGATAAGAACCCCTAGAGTACACACAAGAATTAAAGATTCATTCATTCAAATGTAGAGGATTCCCATAAATATACTTAGCTCAAAGCTATAATATATACACAAAAGACCTGATGCAGACTTGGGTACGCTCTGTTCTTGCGGCTTCTGTCTCTGATCTTATGTGAGCCTTGCTCATTTGATTCAGATGCCTTGTTCTCCTGGTGTTCTCTATCCCCTCTGGTTCTTACACTCTTTCTACCTCTTCTTTCACAGGGTTCCTGTGAGGACAGGGATTTGATGGAGACATCCCAGTTAGAACTGTGTATGCCAAAGTCTCTATGAGTCTTGCTGTGAATCTCAGTATTTGCTCCCATCTTCTGCAAGAGGAAACCTCTCTAATAATGGCCCAAGAAGGCACCAGTCTGTGACTATTGCATAATATAAGTAGGAGTCATTTTACTCTGGGTCTCTGGGCTATCAAATCTCTTGTTCTTGTTTGACCATGCTGGGTATGTGTTCTGTCTCAAGAAGTGGGTCTTCAGTCAAATCACAAATTGCTTGGTTAGTTGCACAAGGTTTTTGCCAAAAACTTTGTATATCTTGTAGGCTAGCAGATCATATGGCAGGAAATATTCTAGAAGAAAGGGTTTGTTGCTGAGTCAGTGTTTATGCTTTTTGTTGGGTGGCTCACAGAGAATTTTCCTGTACCAAAGACATTGAAAAATAGGGATAAAAGTTCCATACAGTTTCCAGACCAACTTCTACATGATCAATAAGTTGTGCGGGTATTGTCCTCGGCAATGGGGCCCCTGCAGTAAGTCAGTCAGTTTTCATGGTGCAAACCATTGGTTTAGCAACAATATTGAGTGCTTGTGGATTTACATGGGACCTCTTGGCCAGCAAATCAATCAAATGAAACCTAGTCCTAGTACTGAAAGACCAGTTTAGTGACAAGAGATGGCCAGTTGAGTCTCTGTCAATCCCTTATTAGGAGACTTCATTAAGATCATCTTAATTTGGGGGAATAATTAGGTTTCCACAACCATTCCTCAATATCTCTCTATTCTAGCTGTCTCTCCATACATTCCTTCTCTTACCCCCACGTCCCTTCCACATCACTACCTGATCCTCTGATATGGGTCCCACTCATCCCCAATCGACCCGACCCATTAAATCCATGTGATTTTCCCCTTCCAGGGAGAACTGTGTATCATCGTTAGTACCATACTCTATACCAAACTTCTCTGGGTCCACAGATTGCCAGTTGGTTATCATTTATTTAATGACTAATATCCACATATAAATGAAATACTTAGCATAATTATATTTCTGTGTCTGGGTTGTCTCACTCAGGATGATTTTTTTCTAGTTCTGTTCATTTGCCTTCAAATTCCATGATGCCATTGTTTTTTGTTTGTTTGTTTGTTTGAAGAATAGCTTACTGCACAATGACTTGTTTTCCTTATTTAATAGCTGAGTAATAATCCACTCTGTAAAGGTCTGGTGGTAACTTATAAACTGGCCACTCATCAATCATCTTACTCTAAAACACTGAAATTAAGAATAATTTATTGTAAAACAACTTATCTGTGTGGCTGCTTACAACTCTCAATAATGCCAATACCAGTGGATTTAACGCCCTTTTCTAGCCTCTCTGTATATATTACATCCAGGTGGTACACAAACTTCCAGGCCAAGCATTTATATACATAAAACAGATAGAATCTCAGAAAAATTAAAAATATTAAAATGATTCAATGAAATTCACTTAACTGTGTCTTGCCATTTGAGTGTGGTTCCCATAGGATGTAAATTGTAGTGCTTGGTGGCTAACTTATTTCCATATTGGAGAATATATTTTTCCAGTAATTGGTTTTAAGAGCATGTTCTGCAAGGAAAGAATATATAACCCATAATGAAAGAATTATCTTAGTTAAATAAGAAAAATTTATCACATTGAGAAAAACATATACATAATACTAATATATGTATGTACTTTATATAGATAGTATGTATTTTACAGTACAAAGGAGTCTGTGCTGTGATTTAAACATACATGAATTTGTAGTCAAAATATAGAAAAAATTAAGCTACAATTAAAAGACACATAATCATGTTAGGAAATATAGTACATTTCTCTGGGAAATGATATTCAACGATGCATGGTAGATTTGTGAGATTTTTCTAAACAGATATTTTATATACATATATATGTATGTGTGTATGTGTGTGTGTGTGTGTGTGTGTGTGTGTGTGTGTGTGTGTTTATCAAGACAGGGTTTCTCTGTGTAGTTTTTGTGCCTGTCCTGGATCTCGCTCTGTAGACAAGCCTGGCCTTGAACTCACAGAGATCCACCTGGCTCTGCCTCCCAAGTGCTGGGATTAAAGGCATGCATCACTGCTACTCAACTCAAAATATATTTTTAAGAGGCAGTCTCAGCCCTAAATAAGACATTGATATCACATCCCATTTTCAAGTGTCACTGGCCATTAAAGAACAAGGGACAGAAAAACTGGAAGAGCTAGAGGTAGTAGATGATGACAAGAAACAGATTTTCAGGACACAGCAGGAAAGCAGCATGCATCAACTCACAGTAGTTGTGAGAACATGCACAGAACCTTTGTAAATTTAAGCCCGAAAGATTTCCAGTACAAGCAGGGGAGTTCAGCAGGAAGTCTCACCCAAGCCTGAAGAGTTGTTGGCACTTGATACCTGGAGGCAGATGGAGAGAATTTTCTTTAAGATAGCAGCCCCTTGGCAGGTGAGCCCTTGCCTAAGAATATATGAACAGCACTAATTTGACATGATAAGTCTAAAATACCTAAAAAGAAAGGGTGACTAATTTATGTGGGAGGTGAAGGAGAGGGAGTGTGGGAGATGTAGGGGAAGAGTATAAATATTATTGAATGGTATTGTATGAAATGCTCAAAGACATGTTTTTTTTGTTGTTGTTGTTTTTTAATCTGGTCAATTTAAATTATGACAAGATGATAACAGCTTTTCTAAAGTAAAAAAAAAAAATTAAAGCATTAAATTAATTTAAAAACGACCTACCATTTCTATTTGTTTGGGTATATATATATATATATATATATATATATATATATATATATATATATATATATATTATTTGTGATTTAATTTTACACATCAGCCATGGGTTCCCCTGTCCTCCCCCCTCCTGCCCCCCCCCCCATCTTCCCCCCAGCCCCTCCCCTCCATTCCCATGTCCTCCAGGGCCAAGACTCCCCTGGGGATTCATTTAAGCCTGGTGGATTCAGTACAGGCAGGTCCAGTCCCCTCCTTCCAGGCTGAGCATGTGTCCCTGTGTAAGCCCAAGGTTCCAAACAGCCAGCTCATGCACTAAGGACAGGTCCAGGTCCCGCAGCCTGGGTACCTCCCAAACAGTTCAAGCTATTCAGTTGTCTCACTTATCCAGAGGGCCTGGTCCAGCTGGGGGCTCCACAGCTGTCGGTTCATAATTCATGTGTTTCCATTCGTTTGGCTATTTGTCTCTGTGCTTTTTGCAATCTTGGTCTCAACAATTAATGCTTTCACAGTCCCTCCTCTTTCTCGACAGTTGGACACCTGGAGCTCCACCTGGGGCCTGGCTGAGGATCTCTGCATCCACTTCCATCAGTTATTGGATGAGAGTTCCAGCAGGACTGTTAGGGTGATTAGCCATCTGATCACCAGACTAGGTCAGATCAGGCTTTCTCTCCACCATTGCCAGTAGTCTACAGTGGATGTATCATTATGGATTTCTGGGGACCTCTCCAGCACTCTGCCTATTCCTGTTCTCATGTGGTATTCATTTATCATGGTCTGTTATTCCTCATTCTCCCATTCTGTTCTTAATCTAGCTGGGATCTCCTGCTCCCCTAAGCTCTCTTTCCCTCAAACCTTGCCCTTCATTACTCCCACTGTTGTCCGGGTTGTTCATGTAGATCTAATCCATTTCTCTGTCATTGGGTGATCCCTGTGTCTTTCCTAGGGTCCCGGTTTCTAGGTAGCCTCCCTGGAGTTGTGTAGCAGTCTAGTCATCTTTGTTTTACATCTAGTATCCTCCTATGAGTGAGTACATCCCATGGTTGTCCTTCTGAGTCTGGGTTACATCACTCAGGATGATTTTTTCTAGATCGATCCATTTGCCTACAAACCTCATGATGTCATTTTTTTTCTCTGTTGAGTAGTACTCCATTGTGTATATGTACCATATTTTCTTTATCCATTCTTCAGTTGAAGGGCATCTAGGTTGTTTCCAGGTTCTGGCTATTAAAAACAATGCTGATATGAACATAACTGAGCAAATGCCCTTGTGGTATGATTGAGCATTCCTTGGGTATATGCCCAAGAGTGCTACAGCTGGGTCTTGGGGGAGATGGATTCCCAATTTTCCAAGGAAGCGCCATATTGATTTCCAAAGTGGCTATACAAGCTTGCATTCCCACCAGCCTTGTAGGAGAGTTCCCCTTGCTCCACATCCTCTCCAGCATAAACTGTCTTCTTTGTTTTTGATCTTAGCCATTCTGACAGGTGTAAGGTGGTATCTCAGAGTCATTTTGATTTGCATTTCCCAGATTATTAGGGATGTTGAGCAATTCTTTAAATGTCTTTCAGCCAGCCAACACAATTCTTCACAGATCTGGAAAGAATAATCTCAACTTCATATGGAAAAACAAAAATCTGAGGACAGTCAAAAAATCCTGTACAATAAAACAACCTCTGGAGGCATCACGATCCCTGACCTCAAGCTCTACTATAGAGCTACCATAATAAAAACAGCTTAGTACTGGCATAAAAACCAACATGTGGACCAATGGAATTGAAGACCCTGACATTAACCCGCACACCTATGAACATATAATTTTGACAAAGAAGCCAAAAATGTACAATGGAAAAAAGAAAGCAACTTCAACAAATGGTGCTGGCATAACTGGATGTCAATGTGTAGAAGGCTGCAAATAGATCCATATCTTTCACCAAGCACAAAACTTAAGTCCAAGTGGATCAAAGACCTCAACATAAATCCAGTTACTCTGAACCTGATAGAAGAGAAAGTAGGAAGTACTCTTGAATGCACTGGCACCAGAGATCACTTTCTAAATATAACACCAGTAGCACAGACACTGAGAGAAACAATCAATCAATGGGACCTGTTGAAACTGAGAAGCTTTTGTAGAGCAAAGGACATGGTCAACAAGACAATGTGACAGCCTACAGAATGGGTAAAGGTCTTCACCAACCCCACATCTGACAGAGGACTGATATTCAGAATATATAAAGAACTCAAGAAATTAGACATCAAAATGCCTAACAGTCCAATTAAGAAATAGGCTATAGAACTAAACAGAGAATTTTCAACAGAGGAAGTTCAAATGGCTGAAAGACATTTAGGGAATTGCTCAACATCCCTAATTATCTGGGAAATGCAAATCAAAACAAGTCTGAGATACCACCTTACACCTGTCAGAATGGCTAAGATCAAAAACACAGAAGACAGCTTATGCTGGAGAGGATGTGGAGCAAGGGGAATTCTCCAAAGACATGTTTTTTTTTTTTTTTTTTTTAAAGAGACAATTTCAGAGTTAGGCTGAGATTCTATTTTAAAATTTAAAGATTAAAACCTTGAGTCCCATTTGACTAAACCATTGGGAAATGACATTATCTGTTCTGTCCTTGACCATTTAGCTTCATTGTTGCAGTTTCTATAAAGCCACCAAGATACTTAAAGATGTAGAAAATTGTGCGAATTCACTATATATTCACAGTAAAGTATAGATGCTTGAGTAATCTACAAATCCACCCTACTTAGTCTTTTAAGAGCATTCAGTTTTGACTTAAATGGCCAAAGGGGAAAAAAAATAATTTTGCTAGTGATTTTATGGTCCTGTTTTACCTCATTATCTCTTGAAGGGTTCCCTACTGTTTATAAAATTGAAAAATCATGCTGAGTTGAATGTCCAATGGCCTGAATAAAATTGATTTTATCATAGTGCATTCTATTTCCCAACTTTGTCAATGACAGAAATGAAAAACATTATTCTAGTCATGCTTCTCTTTACATAGTATGTGCTTAATTGCGACTTTCTGTTTGCATTGAGAACAGACTTCTTCAGAATAAAGAAACTGAACTAAGGCTGATGACCTGTTTTGATAGAACTAACATGAACACAGCTCTTAGTCATTTCATTAGAAGCAGAAAACTATGTAAAACTGAAGAATATTATAATTTATATTAACTATAGTGATAAGATTTTATAGTATAAATTTATCATGTATGCTTTAAGCATTTCATAAAATATAAAATAAATCAATAAAATGTATATTATATAAAATATGCCAATGTGGAGGAAAGTTAAAAAAAAAACACCCACATAATATAAATTAACATTACTCTTATCTGTTTCCTAATATGAAGTAAGATTTTATTTATGTTAAGAATAGGTACAAATATGAGTCAAGCAAAAAGCAATTACCGAGAGAAAAAGATTTTACTTTATCATTTTTGATCAGCACGTTTGAATGAAAATTTAATTGATGCAAGGTTTACCACTTACATTATATTCTGACCTGAATAATTTTGTATAAATACTAACTATTCTAACTTCTATTTGTAGACTCTAATAGCAGGATATTTTTCTTTTTAAACCAACTTTCAAAAAAATAATCCCTTGTTCTGATGATTGTTTTCCTGACTCAGTGCATTCATTTAAGCTCTCCTGCTGTTTAGGAACAATTATTTGAAAATTCTGTATTGCACTAAGGAAAGGAAAATGACTACAACATTTTCAGTCCTTGAGAGGGTAGTCTACTGGGAAGGTGGATTCCAGGCTCCAAGATACTACTAAATGTAAGAGTAGCTTGGCTTTGATTCACCTTATGCAATTGGTAGAAAATTACTTCAAATTAAGCTGAGATTAAATAGGTGATTGCAGCAATATTCTTCTCTTAAAACACACTGAAAATATAGTAAATATCAGTATAAAATCCACATTCCCAATGACCCGCAGGGGATTTTGTTTCCTCAGTGCCACTATAGTAATCAAACATTAAATAACAATTTAAGAGCTACTAATGGGAACAAATGTTTTAGCTTTTGGATATTGATGTTAGTTTCAACAATGTTCAGTCATGGAATTAACAGAACTATAAACTTAGGAATTAGTTTTTATCTGTAGCATGTTTATTTCTATAAGTATGCCTTATTAATAAAAAGAATAATTTTTACAAATAACCTCACTGATTTTTATATTATAGATATTAATAATTATCAAGATATCTATCACAGATGCATTTGGGTAGTATATGTGTCACATAGTTTAAAATGCTTTACTAAATGTGATTGTACAATTAAGGGTTTAACAATATTTGACCCTTGCTTATGAATCCATAATGTAACACAATCTATGACTATTGATTACAGATTGGAAGGAAAAGGAACATACTTCATTTCTTACACATTCCATTTTTTATAAATTTCATCATAACTAAATGTCATTACACTAAATAAATTTATAAATTGTATTATTTGATTTTAATATATTTAAAAAATTTCTTGCCAGACAGTTTATGGTATAATACATTCCTTTGAGACATTAGTTAAAAATGAATTATTGTGAACTGAACATGTTCTTTAAACATAGAAAGATCCTGTCATAGCTAGTATCAAACATGCTGAAGTCATTAACATCCACAATTTTGGATATCCAATATTAACGTTCCTCAGTATTCCAAACATATTCATCTCCCTTGCATGGAAAGAAAGCTGTGCTGTAACAAACAGGGTTCTCATAGCTTGTCTTAGATCATAGCTTCATTGCTTCTCACTGTGAAGTTAAACTATATGAAGAGATCATAGAAAGGACTCATTATCACAGTTCTTATAAGTCGATGGAAAATTGAATGAAGCAAGGTAGAGAGTACTCCTGTGTACTCTTTTTTTTTTTTTTTTTTTTGTAGCTCTTCTCAACTGGCCATGCCTTAAAAAGACAATTCAGGCAGCTGTTCAATGGCACCCATGAATGAAATCAAACACTGGGTTTACTGCCAGCACCATTAATTTTATTCAGCCTGAGGATAGGTATTGACTAAACTGTAGTCTCCAGTTCCTGTGCTTGGAGAATTGAATAGGTTGAATTCGATCTACTCTATTTAAAAACAAAACTAAAGTAAAAAACATAACCACAGTGTTACAGTTGCATCAGTGGCAAACAGAGTTTCTCTTTACTACACTGGCATTTGGGCATCTGGATTTGGGGTAATTCTAGGTCTAGGTGTTGATTTCTGCAATTGTCTTTGATGGAAGGGTGTTTTGTTCCTTGGTTTTTCTTACTGGTCTTGTGGCCTCTGTCTGGTAAAGCTAAATTCTTCTGAAATTGTAGACCAGGATATGGAGAACAAGGGAGGGAGTGCAGTCTGTAGTCTCCAGATTTAACAGGAAAAACCAATACGGGATCACCAGGGTTGAGCTATCCTACAAGAGCAAGATCTGAACAATGAAATACAGCTGATACACAAGAGAACATCCTCAAAATGACCTTATGAAGATAATAGAGGTCCTTAAAGAAGATATGAAAAAATCCCTTAAAAAAATTGAAGAAAAGTAAAAAAAAAAAAAAATGGAATAAATCAATAAATCCTTGAAAGAAAGTAAAGAAAAAACAAAGGAACAGATAAAGGAATCTATTAGACCTGAAAATAGAAGAAATAAAAATAACACAAACTGAGGGAATCCTGGAAATGGAAAATCTGGGTAAGCAAACAGGAACTATAGATACAAGCATTATCAACAGGATACAAAAGATGGAAGAATCTCAGGTATTGAAGACATAATATATGAAACAGATAAATTGGTCAAAGAAAATGTTAAATCTAAAAAATTCCTAACACAAAGCATTCAAGTAATCTGGGACACCGTGAAAATACCAAACATAAGAATAATAGTAATAGAAGAAGGAGAAGAAAACCAGCTCAAAAACCCAGAGAATATATTTAATAAAATCATAGAAGAAAAATTTCCCAAGCGAAAGAAGGATATGCCTATAAATGTACAAGAAGCTTACAAAAGATCAAATAAATTGGATCAGAAAAGTAAACCCCCTTGCCACATAATAATCAAAGCACTAAACATATAGAACAAAGGGAGAATTTTACACGTGGCAAGGAAAAAAGGCAAGCAACGTACAAATGAATACAATTAGTATCATACCCAATTTCTCAATAAAGACTTAAAATCCAGAAAGGACTGGACTGATATCTTAGATACTCCAAGAGACAATGTTTCCAGACCAGACTACTGTACACAGCAAAATTGTAAATCATCACAGATGGAAAATATAAGATATTTCATGAAAATGTCAAATTTAAACTATATCTATCCACATACCCAGCCCGCCAGTAATTACTAGAAGACAAACTTGAACCCTGGGAAGTTAACTACAGCCACAAAGCACAGGAAAAAGTTAATCTCACACCAGCAAAAGCCAAAGAAACGTTTCTCTTTCCCCACATTCTCAACAGCAGCTGATGATGTCTCTTTCTGAATGTAGCCATTTTCCTAAAGCTAAATAGAATTAAAAAATAGTTTTAATTTGCATTTCTTGTTGTTAAAGTTGTTAAATTTTTTAAAAAATGTGTCTTGTATATTACTATTTACTCTTTTAGGAAATTCTTGTTTATTCCATTTATTGGAAAAATTTTTTAGTGGATGGTTAAATTAATGCAACCTTTTGTATTTTAAATATTAAAGGTCTTTCTGTAGCACAGCCAGCAAAAAATTTCCCCCACTGATTTTGAACACAAAAACAGTGAATAATATTATTGTGACGTTATTGTACTAAAGCATATAAAATACAATAGAATTAATTGCTTTTTAGCAAAGAGCACATCCAAACAGCACTTATAGGTAGTATCCAAAGGGACTATGACTAAATAACAGCTCTTGGAGACAGAATACAAAAACGAATTTCCAGCAATTGAAGATGCATACCCATTCCTTGAGCCTCTCTAGGCAATTAGAAAACAAGTTGCAAATGAAGGAGGAAAGGAGACTGAACAAAACACATTTTCAACAACTGAAATTTAATACCCATCACTTAGAGAACAATGGACCTAATGCTGATTAAAATCTCTCATTTAGTTTGTATACTTGTTCTGTTTTCATAGGCTCCCTATTTGTTCCTGTGTAGAATTTTGTTCACAATAGCTTGTAATATACAGATATATCTTTTACAGAGTGATGTTAACAATGATAAAAACCTATTCAGAAACAGATTTAGATTTAATTTAACATTTCCCCCCTTGTTTGTGAGTAGGATTTTTTTTTCTTAAAGAAACAAGATAGAATATATTTTCAATCTTTCTCACTTTTTGTGTTTTCAATGTTCATTCAGTTATGAGTTGAATTTTATATTGCAATTCCATGTTATGAAAATAAATAAAATTCAATCATGAATATGTAAGGAACTGATATGAGAATAATTAGATCTAATTGTGAACTAGTTTTAATAAGAAATTTAATCACTGTTTCTTATAAATGGAACACCATTTTTGTGTGTTATTATCAGTTGAGTTTTTTTTTTTTTGTTGTTGTTGTTGCTAAAATGCCCTAGATCATAGTGTCTATATAAATAAATTTGACAGTTATTTGATAAAGAAGAGAAGTTTATTTTCAATTTTAAAATAAACAATGTTAAAATATATCTGGATTCTGATGTCTTCACACAAATAATTCCATGTGTCCATTATGAAGAATGCACTGTTCTCACATTTCATGATAATTTTTAAGGCGTTGAAACGATTACTCTGCAATTATTACAGCTTTAAAACCTATGTCCTCTTTCACCATTGGCTTGGACTGCAAATCTGCTACCAAAGTTGGTGGAAGAATCACAACAAAAAATAGGACTGATCTCAGACTAATTATTTAGCGCCATCATTTACAAATAAAAATTAATGTAAATTACATAGGGCAATCTAAAAGGTGTCAACAAATATTGATTTGATTTTCCAGTAACTTCAAGTATTTATTAGTCCCTGTCAATATCACTGGTTCTCGACAGACATGATTAAATCTTATGGTTAATTAATTGATACCTAACTTTGAGTTAAGTATTTAACAGCTTTAATTACTTTTTTCCATATTGACAAATATTTTAAAATATTTTTGCTTAATGTCTCAAGTGATTCTTAAGTCAAGATAGACATATGTTTTCATTATTGAAAAGCTCTAAGTATTCTCACTACTTTTTAAATTTTTATTTTATTTAATTAACATTTTTTTCATTTATTTTGCATATCAAACAGCTCCCTCCTCTCCTTCTATTCCCTCCTCTCCTGACTCCTATTTACCCTCCTCAACATCCACTCCTGTCTTCATTCAGAAAGGACCAGGCTCCCATAGGCTTGAACAAAGCAAGGCATATCAAGTTGAGGTCAGACCCAGCTTTCCCATCTGCATCAAGGCTGGGTGAGGCAATCCAGCATGCAGAACAAGTTCTCAAAATCCTGTTAAGTGTCAGGGACAGATCCAGCTCTCACTGTTAGGAGCCTTACAAACAGACCAAGCTACACAATTGTCACACAAGCAAATGGCCTAGTTTAGTCCCAGGCAGGCTACCTAACTAATGGTACAGAGTCCTGTGCTCCCAGGAGCTCAGTTCAGCTGTCTCTGAGGGTTCCCTTGTTGTGACCCTGACTCCCCTGGCTCATACAATCCCTCCTCCCTTTCTTCAACAGGACTCCTGGAGAAAGGCCCAATATGTGGCTGTGGATATCTGCATCTGCTTCCATCAGTAACTGGATAAAGGCTCTCTGATGACAATTACTGTAGTCACCTATGTGATTACAGTAGATGGCCAGTTCAGGCACCTTCTCCAATATGTCTAGGAGTTTTAGATGGTTTATTCTTGTGAGTTCCTGGGAGTTTCTCTAGCACCAAGTTTCTCTTTAACCCTGAAATGGTCCCCCCTATTAAGATGTCTCTTTCATTACTCTCCCACTCCATCATGTTCCCAACCTGCCTCTTGGCCATAGCCCACCCAACCTGCTTTCTCAAGTTCTTATCCCCCTACCCACCCCTGACCTCAGTTTACCCAGGAGATCTCTTAAATCCAAGAATCCCTCTTTAGGACCTCTTTTTATTTTCTTTTTTTTTATTTATTTATTTATTTATTTATTTATTTATTTATTTATTTTTATTTTTTATTTTTTGACAGGGTTTCTCTGTGTAGCTTTGCACCTTTCCTGGAACTCTCTTTGTCATTATCTAGCCTCTTAGGCTGTGGATTGGAGGTTGGTTATCCTGTACTTTACTCCTCATATCCAGTTATGAGTGAGTACAAACAATATTTGTCTTTCTGGGTCTTTGCTGTCTCTTTCAGAATGATTTTTTTGTAGTTTCTTTCATTTGCCTGCAAATTTCATGTAGGTCATCATTTTTTACAGCTGAGTAATACTCCATTATGTAAATATACCACATTTTCCTTATCCACTCTTTAGCTGAGGGGCATCTAGGTTGTGACTATTACGAATGATGTTGCTGTGAACATAGTTGAGCTAATAGCAATACTCCTCAAATTGTTCCACACAAATGAAACAGAAGAAACATTACTATATTCTTTTATGAGGATACAGTTACCCTGATCTCCAAAACCACACAAAGATAAAATAAAGAAAGAGAATTACAGAACAATCTCCCTCATGAAAATTGATGCAAAAATAGTCAATGAAATACTGGCAAACTGAATCTAAGAACATCTAAAAAAAAATCATCCACCATAAACAAGTAGGCTCCATCCCACACCTTTTAAGCAGTAATTACAATTCTTATTACTATTATAATAAACATAAATGGAAATGTATGGTTACCCAGGAGATCTTTTCTATTTCCTTTTCTCAGGGGAACATAAAAGCTTATTGAGACGATCGGTTACCTTAGGCACTTAGAAATATGTCATGTATTTCAATATCCATCTCTTTTTTTTTGCTTTTAAATTTCTAGTTTAGTAATAATAACAATTTATTAGGCACTTAGAAATATGTCATGTATTTCAATATCCATCTCTTTTTTTTTGCTTTTAAATTTCTAGTTTAGTAATAAAAACAATTTATTGGAAGTGTCATATTAACTATGGGATTTTCATCTATACCTTTTATCAGTTTGAAGAAATTTCTATATCTAGTTTGTTGAGAAATCTCAACAAATAAAATCCAATTTTATTATAAAAGGATTTTGGAGTTAGCCAAATGCTTTTTCTGTATCTGTTAAGGTGGTCAGAATAATTTTGCTTTTTAATTCTGTTTATAATAAATATTTCAAAGCCTATTTTGTAACTCATAGTTCCAGAAATGGGACACTGAAACAGGATGTTCACTAACAGTTTAAGGCCAAAGTAAGCTAAGAGTGTAACTCTGTCTCAAAAAAGGGGAAAATAGCCAGGCATTGGTAGCACACGCCTTTAATCCTAGCACTTGGGAGGCAGAGCCAGGCGGATCTCTGTGAGTTGAAGGCCAGCCTGGGCTACCAAGTGAGTTCCAGGAAAGGTGCAAAGCTACACAGAGAACCCCTGTCTCAAAAAAAAAAAAAAAAAAAAAAAAAAAAAAAAACCAAAGGGGAAAATAAATAAAATAAATAAATTAGGTTTTCAATGGTTAAAATACATTTATCTGACATTGATCAAATGGCACATACTTATTTTGATGTTTAATTCCTGTGGTGAAATTGTATAAAAATTTCACATGTATAAGACCTAGAGGTTTATAATGTCCCCTTGTTTTCTATTTTTTTAATAATTTAAAATTATTTATTTATAGATATCTGTGTAGTGTTAAAATCAGGTCTTTACTGACTGTATAGAATTCATTAGACAAATTCTCTTCTATTTTGTATTTTGTAAAGTCTTAAAAAATAATGAATAAGCAGAGAATTCTCAAAAGATTAAATACAAATATCCCAGAAACACTTCAAGAAATGTAAATGTTCCAAACAGCCAGCTCATGCACTAAGGACAGGTCTGGGTCCCACTGCCTGGATGCTTCCCAAGCAGTTCAAGCTATTCAGTTGTCTCACTTATCCAGAGGGCCTGCTCTGGCTGGGGGCTCCACAGCCTTTGGTTCATAATTCATGTGCTTCCATTAGTTTGGCTATTTGTCCCTGTGCTTTTCCAATCTTGGTCTCAACAATTCACACTCTTACAGTCCCTCCCCTTTCTCAACAATTGGACTCCTGGAGCTCAACCAATCCCCAGGGGAGTCTTGGCTTTGGAGGAGATGGGAATGGAGGGGAGGGGCCTGGGGGGGAGGTGGGGGCAGGGGCAGGAGGGGAAAGGACAGGGGAATCCATGGCTGATGTGTAAAATTAAAACACAAATATAATAAAAAAAAAAAGAAATGTAAATGATCACTAGTAATCAGAAAAATGTAAGTCAATATTTCTTTGAAATTTCAACTTACATAAGCCAGAATGGCCAAGATCAATACAACACATGACAGTTTATGTTGGCAAGGATGTGTAGAAAGGGGGAAACAATTATTGCTGGTGGTAGTGAAACTTGTGTAACCTCTATGTCTTATCTCCAATGTCAGACCTGAGTACCCACTTGGCCTTCTTCTGTCTTGCATCTCATATCACAAACTGTCATCTTGGAGGTGGTAATGAATATAAAACTCTATTTTGAGAAAGGGCTATATTCAGGTAGAACTCTTACTTGACAAGTTTGGGAAGAAATTCAAGCCTTATTCATCATATCCACTGGACAAGTCTGACGATCCTCTTTTCTTTTGTTTTAAATGAAGCAATCTGCTGCAGTCTAACAATAGAGGAAGATAGGAAAGGGAATTAGATTGCTTTCAATTATAATACTAAATATGTTTTGCTGCCTTTTCATAGATGCTCTTAGTTGATAGTTCTTCCTTTCATTTCCTGTTTGCCTCAGGAATCTTACATTATTTAATTATTTTGTATGCCACTTAAATAAGTCTAGTCAGTGTCAGTTGAAATTGAATTGTCATTGTATCGCATCATAATTTCATGCTAGAACCTCACTATTTGTCATAAGTCTGCACTCTGACCTCTGCTCTGCCTTACTTTCCTCTAGTGACAACTGCAATTGGTAAGGAAAAAAAATCAACGAAGCCAGGCAGATCTCTGTGAGTTTGAGGCCAGCCCAGAGCAAGATCCAGGACAGTATCTACTCACAATCATCTTTAGACCATTAGACCATTGATTAAAAAAATTAATCTACTTATTTTCAAGTCATATGTTGAAACGATTCTTTTTTTAATTAAAATAGATTCTTCTGTTATCAAAACCAGTTTCACTTCTCTCTATTTCTCCTAGCTCATCCCTAATTCTTCTCTTCCCCAATTCAATGTCCTTCCATTTCCTCTTCAGAAAAGAATTGGCCTCCTTGAGGCAGCAGGCAAATAGAACAAAGCAAGACACATTAAAACAATGCAAACAAGGCAACCCAACAGGAGGAAAAGAGACTCAAGAGAAGACCAAAGAGTCAGATATACACCCAATTCCAACTGTCAGGGGTTTTACAAAAAAATGACAAGCTAACAGCTATATCATATATGCAGAGGAACTGGGGAGACCCATGCAGGCCCTGAGATTGTCATTTAATTTGTCCCCATGTGAGACCTGGTTGGTTGATTCAGTGGGTGATGCTCTCCTCGTGTTCTACATCTCCCTGCTGACTCCTACAGTCTTTCCTTCCTTCTTCTATGGGGAAGGGAGGGACCTGATGAAGACCTCCAATTTAAACTCTCTCTTTAGATAATGTCTGGCTGTGGGGTCTTTGCACCCCCTCCAGCTCTCTGATGATGACTGGACAAGACACTGAACTATGATCTATGAATGTAATCAAATATCATAAGAGATCATTTCATGTTTGGTTTTCACCTTGATTTCTGATCCATTCACCAGTTTCTGGCCATCCAAGCAGTTTCAGGCCTAAGCTCCCTCTTTTGGAGTTAAATCAGACATTGCTGTTCTCCCTCAGGTTCTATGCCAACCATGGTACCACCATATCTTTTACAGGCAGGACAGATTATAGGTGGAGGGTTTTGCAGCTGGGTTTGTGTCCAGTTTTCTTTTTCTGTAGCCTACAGAGTACGTTCTCATGTGAAAGAGACAAGAACTTGGGGGTGAAGTCTCATGGGAGGAACCAGTTTGCCTTCTCTACTTTTCAGTGAGTTGAGTGGATATGCCTTTGGATATGGGCCCTGCTATTGGTTTTCAGAGAGCAACCTTCTGTCCTAGCAGGAGCCTGGGTTGTTTAGAGATATTCAGGGGCCTCCTTAACTAACCACTCAACCAAATGTAACCCTGTTCCACCATAAGAAATCTTGTCTGGCTACAAAAGATGTTCAGTTCAGACTCTATATCTTCCATAACTAGGGCTCCTCACGAGGGTCACCCTCATCAATTTCAGGAAATTTCCACTACACTAAGTTCCCACACTACCCCTGAAATGACACCCCAACCCAGCCTCCTCTTCCCCTCCCTTCCAACCTGATCTCTCTCATCCCCATCTGACCCTGGTCTACTCTCAGAATCTAGTCTATTTTCCCTTTTCAGGGAGATCCATGCTTCTGCCCATATGTACCCCTGTTTTCCTAACTTCATTGAGTCTGTGGATTATAGCTTCATCATCATTTACTTAACAGCTAATACCCACTTAGAAGTGAATAGATACTATGTTTATCTTTCTGGGTCTAGGTTACCTCACCCAGCATAATTTTTTTTTCTAGTTCCATCAATTTGCCTACAAATTTCATGAAATAATTTTTAACCACTAAGTAACACTCTACATTGTGCAAATGTACTACATTTTCTTTACTCCATTCTTCAGTTTAGGGACATATAAGTTATTTGCAGGTTATGGCTATTATGAAAAAGCTGCTATAAATATAGTTAAGTCATAGTTGAACAAGTTGTCCTTGTGGTAGGATGGATAATGCTTTGGGTATATGCCTAAGATATAACTGAGTCTTGAGGTAGATTGACCCCCAATTTTCTGAGGAACCGCCATATTGATTTTTATAGTAGCTGCACGAGTTTGCACTCCCACCAGCTGTGGAGGAGTGCTCCCCTTAGCTGGACACCCGTGCCTACATGAGCTGTCCCTTCTGTTATTGATTTTAACCATTCTGACAGGTGTAAGATGGAATCTCAAAGTAGTTATGATTTGCATTTCCCTGATGGCTAAGGATGTTGATCTTTTATAGTGTTTCTAGCCATTTGAGAATTCCCTATTCAGAATTCTCTGTTTAGAAATGTATACCCCATTTTAACAATATTATTAGATTTTTAATACCTAGTTTGTTAAATTCTTTATATATTGTGAATATTAGAACTCTATCAGATTTAGAGTTGGTAAAAATTTTTCTCATTTAATGTGCCATCTCTTTGTCCAATTGACAGTGTCCTTTGCCTTGCAGAAGCTTTTCAGTTTCAATTCTTATTGCTACGTAGAATCTCTCCTGTTTTTCAATTTCTCCCTTTCTCTTGTCCTCAACTTTCCTCTTGTTTTAATTCTATGTTGGATAATGTTCTAAGTATCTGAGAAATGGGAACTCAACATCTCTTGAGAAACATTATTCTGCTTATATTTGGTCAGTCAGTATACATGTTTCCTTGTACTGAACAATGAAATGAAGGATGTACATGCATGTCAAATGGTTCTAAACTTCTGGAGCTCAGGGATTTGCCAACAGATGCTTGAAATTGTCATTTTCCTCACTGAAAGCTTTAGAATTGTAAAGCAGGTAATTAGAGCTGAAAATTTTATAAGATGGAAAATGAAATGCCTCTTGAGAATAAAGACGACAGTAAGGAATCACAGCTAAGAGATTACCAAAATGGTAATGGACAGTTTTATTTAGGGCTTCTTTTTAAACTTTGCTATAGTAATTTTTTTCTTGACTTTTCATAGAGATTATGTATAGTTCAATGCAATATTATATGCATACCCTCTAATAAGCTCATGCACACACACACACACACACACACACACACACACACACCCAGAGAGAAAAAGACAGACAGACAGACAGACAGACAGACAGAGAGAATAAGATGGTTACAGCATAAGAAGAAATGAGATAAACTGTATTTTATCTAACTTAAAACTGTCTTTTCCATTGCATAAACAGAGAATTATTTCCTTGAATCCATACTTCTACTATTCATTTGATTTAATCTCTATATACATAAAAATATAATTATCACTGGGCTATACTTATTGTATAAAATAACCTTATTTATATTTATTTATATATTTGTTAGATAAGTAGCATTTTAATGATTTTTTTCAGAATACAATATAAAAAAGGTATAATTTATTTATATAAAGCAATAAATCACCCAAATGTTGAATTTAAAATTTAGGCTACGTAAAATAATCCAAAAAAATCAAAACAAAGGACACTAAAGTGTTTATTTATTTATAATATAAGTTGTTTTAATACAAAATTTATTTTGAAAACTTCATACATCCAATTCAATCATATTAATGAAAAATTTCAGTATGGCAGGTTATAAGAAAGAAAGAGAATAAACTTTTTATTCCATTTTAACTTTAATATAGAAAGCTATATTATAGTTTCTTCAGTGAGATTTTCCTATTCATTATTCAAGAAAATTTAATAATTGAGCACCAACTACCAGTGCACACAGTACACAGTGATTTCTATTTCACATTAAGAACTGTAGTCTTTCCTCTATATAAGTAAAACAGGTAATTCATTTCCCATATTTTCTGTTGATTACAAAAACAAATTTGGAGACTAAGCAGCTGGTATTTAAATGAAAAGTAACCTATGTTCTGTAATAAAATATTCATTTAAAATTTATAGATTATGAAATCATCATGCATTCCACATGGAGTGAAAAATGATTACCAAGACAAAACTGTTTTAAAATGACTCATCTAGTGGCAAGTGTAATTTGCAAAGGAAACAAGAGACTTCTTAAGGCACAGTGGGAAGTCAAAGCTATTCATTAATTTGTAAAAAGGCAAGATGCTTTTAAACTCTGTGCTCAAAGTAAAACAATTTAGAGTCACAGAGGTACCTGGCTTCTCCATTATTCTCCCTCTCTTATTTGATAAAACACTGATGGGAATCCATCACTCATAAGGGATTCTCTTACAACACCTTCAGAGACCTGAAACTGAGGTATGAAATGAAAGTCTGAAATCAGTAGAAAATAAGCACTCTGTTTTTTAACGTATTCTTAAACTTTTATTATATATATTCAAAACACAAATGTATATTATATAAAATAAGTACACATGTTCCTTAGTTTGGACCTGGGTGGATGTGCAGTTAGGATAAACAGTGATTTTCTTACCATTTGTTGATAGATTAGTCCTTTAATATTTCTGAACTCTGTGTGCAAAGCTATCCTATCATTGCTTAGGAATTCTGAAGTAATTAGCTGATGTGCTTTCCTACTTTAGTAGATGAAGCAGGTCTAGATAGAAGAGTGTATATCTATGCAATATTTAAAGTTATATTTAAAAAGAGAATGTATGTATTATAGCTCTTCCTTAATAGTACATATTTAAATGGAATCATTTTTAATTACACAGAAATAAAATAAGATTCTATTTCTGCTTTATTTATAGCAAAATGGAAAAGTTTATGATTTTACCCATAACAGTAAGGAGTAGCTCATAGGAATGTGAGTATAACTCATCATGATAATGCTTAGGATATTGATAATGCAGGATTCCTAAATATTGTCCTAAATCATATTGTCCTAAATCATATTGTATTATATCATTTTCATTAAGCTTTTCTAAAATAGGCGATACAATTAATGAAAAGTATAAGCAACAACATTAGCTTTGCTAGCTGTGTATAATGAGAAGCATCAAAAAACATTTTAATAAAATTAATGCTTCATATGTTATATATTTCTATTAATATGGCTTACATATATGATGATTAAAGTCCTGAAGATTCAACATCAAATTCTGCTGTACATATAAATGTCTGTATCTTAGTAGTAAGAGTGCTTGTCAGAAAGTAATTGTGTCCAATACTAGTTATAATATTAAAAGCATAAATTTGCTTTCTGTACTTAAACAAGCAATAATTTAGATAGATGTTCAGCTTTAGAATTATGAATATAACCTTGTTCTATTTCTTCAATTAAAAATGCCATTTAAGGTAAGTATAGTTATCTTTTTTATGAAAACACTGTATCCCTTAAAATAGACCCAAATAGTAAAAATATTAAAGCTAGAGAAGCCTACTATTGATAGAATTGTACTAAATTCTTAAGCATCTTGCTTTTCTAGACATCTGGAAATATTCAATCAACTGACTCCAATGCCTCTAATATACTGTCTGTATATCGTACATACTGGCCCTAATCTGACTAGGCAGATGTGAGAATCAAATGAAGTCTCATATATAAAACTTTAAGCATATTATAAGTAATCTGAATACAATGTTTGTTTGGTAGATATATGTAGTATCTTCTTTGAAAATACAATAATAGGGAGTAGACTCTGTATTCTGAATAGATGATTATGGTGCCTACAAGGATATTTTTCTAATGATACTAAAAATGTTTCTAATCGACCATACTTTCCTATTTGTTACATGAGAACTAGTTAGTCCTTGCAGACAGCTCCGCTTAGATAATCATTATTTTAGTTTGGATTCAATTTTAAGTACTGTAGCACAATATGTGAACATGATGAGCAATGAATTTTTCTATCATTGCCTATGGTTTGAAGAAAATTCCAAAATTTAATTGGGAAATTTTGCCTTTATAAGTTTATAAATTTAAAACTTTGATATAAAAATTGGGTAGAATACATTGTATGGTGTTTTTGTTGTAGTTGTTTGGAATTATGGGTATTCTTCAGTTAGTAAAGTGCTTCCTTGGAAAACATGGGACATCAATTAATTTCCCAGAATTCACATAAAAAAGTCAAAAGTGGCGGTTTAGGCCTGTACTCTAGCACTGAGAAAACAGAGACAGCCTGACTCTTAAGGCTCTTTGACCAATCATCCTATTCAGTTGTTTTTATTCAAACACTCAGTGTTATGATTTTACCAAAAAAGACTTGGGAGTCAGATGCTGAGGTGAAAACGTGCTAGCTCAGAGAGACAGAGGAACAACAAACTGACTTTTCCCCTTAGCCAGTGTCTCAGAAAGATGCCTTCCCTTCCTCTGCTCCAAACCAAAAAGAATCACTAAACTCAAAGTTCCTCCTCACTATTTCATGTCGATTAACTCCTGGCTCCAACTCTCACCCAATGTTTATTTTATTTACTTAATGTAATCTCAAGGTTCACAGTGTTTCCCACTTTTTGTCTAAATAGAAAGAAAAGTATTTAACTCTAACACACTAAAACTTTATACAATAAGAACAATTATCAGGTAAGAATTACATTTATAATATCCAGTCCATTTTCATTTGGCAACTTTGGAGAAAGCACTCTGTCTTATCTTGGTGATTCCAAAGTTTTATACCTAGATCACTTTCTATCATATCTTATATTACCAACCTAAATTTTTCTTTTTAGAACTTAAAATATTGTTGGATAAACAACTTAAGCTTTTATGTCTCTCAACCTTTATAAATTTTACATCTCTTTTATATGTTTTGTTTTTGAATTTGGTAATAAATAAAACTGTGAAACTATAACTATCTAGTCCTGAACCCTGTCAGAGATCTGAGAAGGAGAAAATATTACTTGAGTAAACAGGAAGTGCAATGCAAGCTACTTCCAAAACTATAGAAATGGCAGAGACAGCTGACTACCTGGACAGTCACTCAAGGTTCCGCTGCAATGTTGGAGTATCCATCTTCAACCTCCAGGCCCATAACATCTGACAGACTTTTTGTGAAGCAGGAATTTTGAAGAACTGGCCCACCTTGTCCTATCAAAGTTTGCCATTTGACCTTCTTTGTGTTCTGCTTGTCACATTAGAGAGCATACTGTCAGCAGGGAAAGCGAGGGCTGTTTCTTGCCTAGTGACTAGCTTTGCCACATTTAAAGCAAACTCCATATGGAGATTCTTCAGTGCCCATCATCTATACTTTGAAGTAGATTGGTACTGCCAGAGGCAAACTAGACTTACTGTAATGAAAAACCTTATGTTATTACAACATCTTAAATATCATATCCTGTAGCTCTCTGAAGTGTATGAAGACAACCTATCTATCCAAAATATATATTTAACTAGGAAACACACATAACATGATGACAAGTTTGATTGTTATAGGTAACTAACTAATAACCTGCATTATTTCTTAATTATTCTAAACAGTTTGTAATAGCTTTCCAGGACTAGAACTTTACATTACGTTTTAAAATGAAATATGTATGTAGAATATCTAAAACAAGAATAGAAACTTATATATAGTATGTTAACAAAATAACCTTAAATTTATATCAATATATAGAATTCTATACCAATGTAAAATATTTGACACTAGTAGTTACTTTTTAGTTTAAAAGTAGATTCAATAATCTACCTTTTTATTCTATCATTCCTATATTGCCCCTTTTCTTTCTTTCCATCTCCCATTCCCCCACTTTTTAACACTAGATAGGAGGGAAAAAGTAGAGGAAAGAAATCCCTTAATCTAACCTCCTTTTTTACTTTCCTCCCTGACCATGACAACTTGCAACTAACCCCCTTCAATGATGGCAAACATCCATTGTAGATGTATCCGGCTTGTTAAATAAGAAACACAGAACCGATTGCAGAGTTAAAAACCATGAGGTCAGAGCAAGAGTGGAAAACCTTACCCTTCACTGCTTCTGCGGTTCCTCCTCTCCGCAAGAGACCTACTTCTGTGCGTCCTGTCTATTTAAAGACTTTCTGTTCTGTTTTCTCATTGGTTGTAAACCCAGCCACACAACCTCGTCACTGCCTGTTTGTACAGACCTCCAGGTCTTCTATGGTTGGTATTGAGATTAAAGGCGTGTGTCTGCCATACTGGCTGTGTCCTTGAACACACAGAGATCCGCCTAGCTCTGCCTCCCAAGTGCTGGGATTAAAGGCGTGCCCCACTACTGCTCGGCTTCTGCTCTGGCTTGCTCTGACCTCAAGGCAACTTTATTGACATACAAATAAAATCACATTTCAATACAAATAAAATATCACTATATTTCCCCTTTTCTATTTTAATAAAAATAAAAAAGGAAAAAGTTATAACTAATATAAGAAAAACTATATACAAAAGTACAATAACTAACCATATATACAAACAATAAATACCTAAACAATGTCTAGTCCATTTGTATTTGACAAATTCAGAGAAAATAATTCCATTATCTATCCTATGTTGATAAGTCCAGAATATACCTGATTCACTTTTTATCCTAACTTATATAGCTAACAGAACTGTCTTATAACGTCTTTCAAATTTATACACTTACAGCTCTTAGTGAGTTTTTTTGAAATCCTTAACAAAGATGATTATAACTATAACTAATTGATCTTCAACTCCCTCAGAGACCCAAGAAGGAAATAATACTACCTATTAAAAAACAAAAACAAGAAGTGCATGCAAGCAGCTTCCAAAAAAAAAAAAAACATGTGAGTTGACAGAAACAACCAGCTGCCTGGACAGTCACCTGCAGTGTTGGGGCATCATCTTCAGCCTATAGGCTTAGCGTATCTGACAGACTCTTTTGTGAACTAGGATGTATACAAGGTCAACAGTTTGACCTCACATTTGGTGAGAGCAGTCCATGTACCAGAAACACCTGAATTCCATTAGTGTCATGTCATGATTCAGGATTTTAAATTCTGGAAATTATTGATGTCTTTTCAATTCAGCTGTCCATTTTTCTTGGCTGTGTATATGTGGCTTCATATTGGCATCCTGTTCTTCTCCACATCTCTCTATTAAATGCCAGTCTACTATTGCGAGAGGTAAGCTTAGTTATTCTTCAAGAATAACTGTTTCATCTGCTGTTTCATTGCACATCAGAAGCCATTGGCCCACTCCCTGTTCAGCTGCCTTCGAAGAAAAGGGCACAGTACCTTTTACAGATTGCAAAGGTCACTCACTTCAGGGATGGTGCCATATTGTCCTGGTTTCAGAAGATGCCTTTTGTTAAAGCCACAACCACACTTGTTTTGGCAAGAATTGGTAGTCCTTGGTTCCATGTCCTGTCTGTCCTGTTTGTCAGCAGTTGATTCGAGGATACTTTGTTGTCCAGTGGCTGACTTTTGCCACAATGAAAGTTAGCTCCATATGCAGTTTCTTCAATGCCCATATTTTCTCTGAAGTAGATTGGTACTGCCAGGAGCCATCATGTCTCATAGTCATAGCAAAAAAGAAAAATTCTTAAGTTATTAAAACATTTTAAATGCCATATTCTGTAGATCTCTGAAGGGTTTGAAGATGACCTGTCTATCTAAAATATATCTGTTTGATCTTGAAAACACACCTAATATGACTACAAGTTCAATTATAATGTCTAACCACTAATTTTCATTTCCTTATATCCTAATAGTTGGTAATACTAACATTCAAGGATTAGCAAATTGCATTACATTGTTAAATGAATGGTATAAATACAATATCTTGAACAAGATTAGAAATACGTATATGGTATATTCTAACAATCTCAATCTCAATAATAATAATTTGTATATAATATAAAACAATCAAATCCAATGTAAAGTATTTAAAACTAGTAATTGTCTTTTTCTTTTTTCTTCTTCTTCTTTTTTTTTTTTTTTAAAAAAAAACAAGCACCTTTTACCTAGCCCTTTTCCTAACTCTTAACAACAACTTGTAACCAACCCTCCTAAACAATGAAAACTATCCCAGACCCAATACCCATAAAAAGACCAAAAAACCACCCACCCCACACCACCCCTTTGGGAATGTGGGCGTCGAATTCTTAAAATTGCTTCCTGCTGGGTATGGGCAAAGTTATCTTTATTCTGAAAAGAAAAATTTTGGGTTAATTGACAAATTCTAGGAATGATAACTATTTTCTTTGTTATCCATAATGCCAAAGTTCAGGGTTTATCTCAAGTCCTTATTCAAGCAGTCTTTGAAACTGGATCATCTCAACTAGCCATCTCAGAATTGCTCTAAGCACTTTGTTGTCCAAAGCTGATCTGTAGATGATGTTTGTCAGCTTAGTGATATTATTTTCCACGTGGAATTGTTGTTGTGGGGCCCCATCTTCTTCCTGGAGATTTCATTTGATGTTAGGCCTGGCCGTGATTTCCTGCAGAAAACTGAAAAGAGACTCGAACACAAAGACATGTATAGGAAGCTAATCGAAGCCTTTTCTCTAAATTAATTAGTACTCATATGACCATTATTATCTTAACAAAGTTCATACTTTAAGAAAAGTTTAAAGAATCAGAATAGAGTCAAAGAATTGAGATTAGTAATAGAATAGTCCCTTAATTAATTTGGTTTTTCTCCTGTCCCATGTCAGAAGATGGCTCTTTCTTCTGGTATGATACAGGGAGTTTTCATTTTCCTTTTAACAACATGCTTGAGTTTAAAGGAGGAGAGAGCCATTCTCCAACTCCAAAATCAGCTTGAAGCTTTAACTGAACTGGGACTACAAGAAGACTAAGAGTATTAATTTTTTAGAGAAGAGCAGAAACAAACATTTAGAAAGATTTATGAAATTTTGTAGATGATATACCAATAGGGCATTTTACTCTTTTTCCTGGGACAGATGATTTGTTCTTTTTCTTCAGTTGTCTCATTTGTCCAGTGTTCTTCAGATTCCTTAGCCTTCATTCTCCTAAAAGACAAAAACAAAAACCCTTCCCCAAGACTAATTTTGGGGAGGTCCCCTTTTGGCAAGTTACATCTAATTAAATGAAAAGGCATGTATTAATGTTATAAGTGAGTTTAAACTGGATGGTCATGTTGGTTGATGAACTATCACCTCCTCTAATTAAGAGGTCTCTCTTGTTCAAATCGAACCTTTATCAGTTTTGATGGTACCCACAGCTTATCTTCTCCTGCAGAAACAAAAGCAAAACCTCGTCCCCAACATAACACATGCCCTGGTTTCCATTCTGAGGTCAGCACATCCTTGAAGTATATAGGCTGATTTAATTCTGTTGTTTTTTCTATTAACCAATGTCTCTCTGCAGCTGTTGTTCCTTTCTCATTAGCATTGAGAAAATTCAAAGTTAATAGAGCATTGTGCAGTCTATTTCTGGGGGTTTTTGTTACCCCTTTTTGTTTATTTATCATGTCCTTTAGAGTTCTGTTGGATCTTTCTATAACTGCTTGGCCTGTAGGATTATGTGGTATACCTGTAATATGCTTTATATTATAATAAGCAAAAAACTGTTTCATTTTAATAGAGACATATGCTGGAGCATTGTCAGTTTTAATTTGTGCAGGTATACCCATGATGGCCATAACTTCTAGCAAATGAGTGATTACAGAATCAGGTTTTTCAGAACTCAAAGCAGTTGCCCATTGAAATCCTGAATAAGTATCGATAGTATGGTGTACATATTTCAGTTTTCCAAATTCTGCAAAGTGAAACACATCCATCTGCCAGATTTCATTCCTCTGAGTACCCTTTGGGTTACATCCTGCTGGTAATGGTGTCTGATTGTAGAAGGAACAAGTAGGACATTTCTTTACAATTTCCTTGGCTTGTTGCCAGGTTATGGAAAAATCCTTTTTTAAACCTTTACTATTGACATGATGTTTCTTATGAAATTCTGAGGCCTCCAGCACATTTCCTATCAATAATTTATCAATCTCATCATTACCTTGTGCTAGAGGGCCTGGCAGACCAGTATGGGATCGGATGTGAGTTATATATAAAGGATGACTCCTTTCCCTGATTGTATCTTGTAATTGAATAAATAGTGAAGTTAATTCTGAAGCATCAGGGACAAATTCTGCAGTCTCAATATGTAATACCACTCTTTCAGCATACTGAGAGTCAGTAACTATATTGAGAGGTTCTGAAAAATCCATTAATACCAACAGAATAGCATACAATTCCGATTTTTGAACTGAATTATAAGGACTTTGAACCACTTTACTTAAATTTTCTGATTTGTAACCTGCCTTTCCTTGTTTGTTGGCATCTGTATAAAATGTCTGAACTCCAGATATGGGTTTTTCACATACAATTCGAGGCAAGATCCAATCAGCTCTCTTTATAAGATCAATTCTATGCTTTTAGGATATTTGCTGTTAATTTCTCCCAAAAAATTACTGCAAGCTCTTTGCCAAGGTTCACTTTCTGTCCATAATTTTTCAATGTCCTCTTTAGTTAAAGGTACAACGATTTCTGCTGGGTCTATTCCTGCTAATTGACGAAGTCTCAATTTTCCTTTCAAAATTAAGTCAGAGATTTTTTCCACATAAGTTTTTAATTTTTTATTTGGTTTATTTGGTAAAAATATCCATTCCAATATAATATCTTCTCTCTGCATTAATATTCTTGTAGGAGAATGCTTAGAAGGTAAAATAACCAAAATGCAATCCAGCTTTGGATCCATACGATCTACATGTCCTTCATGTACTTTTTTTTCTACCAATGCCAATTCTTTCTCAGCTTCAGGTGATAATTCTCTTGGACTATTTAAGTCCTTGTCACCTTCTAAGGTGTTGAACAAATTATTCAGTTCATCATTTTTTACCCCAACAATAGTTCGTAGATGAGAAATGTCCCCAAATAATCTTTGAAAGTCATTAAGAGTCTGTAGGCGATCTCTCCTAATTTGTACCTTTTGAGGTCTAATTTTTTGTAGCTCTATTTTATATCCTAAATAATTAATAGAATCTCCTCTTTGTATCTTTTCAGGAGCAATTTGTAATCCCAAGCCAGGCAATATTTTCTTTACTTCTTCAAACATTCTTTCTAAATTATCTGCATTTGAGTCAGCTAGTAAAATATCATCCATATAATGATAAATTATAGATTTAGGAAATTTTTTATGTATCACTTCCAAGGGCTGTTGTACAAAATATTGGCACAGGGTTGGACTATTCAACATTCCCTGTGGGAGGACTCTCCATTGAAATCTTCTAACCGGTTGAGAATTATTGTAAGTAGGCACCGTGAAAGCAAATCTTTCTCTGTCTTTTTCTTGTAGGGGTATTGAAAAGAAACAGTCTTTTAAATCGATAACTATGAGAGGCCATCCTTTAGGTAACAGAGTAGGCAAAGGAATTCCAGATTGTAGAGAGCCCATTGGCTGAATTACTTTGTTAATTGCTCTAAGGTCTATTACCATTCTCCAATTACCAAATTTCTTTTTAATAACAAATACAGGAGAATTCCATGGGCTAGTAGATTCTTCAATATGCTGAGCATTTAACTGTTCTTCTACCAGCTCTTCTAAAGCCTGGAGTTTCTCTGTTGTTAAAGGCCATTGATGAACCCATACAGGCTTGTCTGTTAACCATTTTAAAGGTAGAGCTGTTGGTGCCTTTGGAAGATCATCAGTTTTTGTGCCCTGTTCTTGTATAATATGGATGGCTGGTGACCACTCATTAGAATAATACCTTCTAATATTTCTCTCAGAAACATGTGCTAGTTTATTATTTATTTCTGAAGTTGGAGGGATGTTAATCTGAGTATTCCATTGTTGTAACAGGTCTCGACCCCACAGGTTCATGGCTATGTTAGCCACATATGGTTTTAATCTGCCTCTCTGTCCTTCTGGGCCTATACATTTGAGCCATCTTGCACTCTGTTTCACTTGAGATAATGTTCCAATTCCTAACAATTGAACATTTACCTCCTGAAGAGGCCAAGATGGCTGCCAAAATTCTGGTGCAATATGGTAACATCAGCACCTGTGTCTACCAGACCAGACAACAAAACACCATTTATTTTTATTGTTAATTTTGGTCTTTGTTTATTTATAGAAGTTTGCCAAAAAAATTTACTTTATGGTCTCTCCTGAATTTTCTGTTCTCTCTGTCTCAGTTGTTCCATTTCTCTGAGTAGCCTGGTTTATTCCAATAGGCATTTGGTCATTTAAATGCTCTGAGTAGGGGGCTCCTCTACGATTGCAGGAAAAGTCTGAACTGGATTCACTGTAGGGGCCTGCCTGAGGCCCCTCTGGGAGTTTCCCAAAGACTGAGGCAAAGCATTACCTTGTCTGTCCCTTGTTGATCTACATTCATTGGTCCAATGTCTTCCCTTACCACACCTTCTACATACTCCTGAAGGAAGGGGCATTCTGTTGCCATTGTTCCTTGAAGAAACATTGTTTCTAGAAGTGCCCTGTTTACAGTCCCTTTTCAAATGTCCTTGCTTTCCACATCCAAAACATCTAACATTCCTCAAACCTCTTGAAATTGCTTCTCCTACCCACATATTATCATGATCATGAGCCTCAACATTAACCGTGTCTCTAATCCAATCTTCCAAGGGTGCAGATCTCGCCTTTAACGGCCTGATTATTCTCTTGCATGCTTCATTTGCGTTCTCAAAAGCCAAAGATTCAATTATTATCTGGCTAGCTTCTGAATTTGGGACCATTCTCTTTACTGCTGAAGTCAGTCTTTGTAAGAAATCTGTGAAAGATTCTTTTGGGCCCTGTATAACCTTTGTAAATGACTCAGTTTTCTTCCCTGGTTCCTCAACTCTGTCCCATGCATTCAAGGCTGCCATTCGACATAGAATTAGAGTTTGCATATCATATAAACATTGTGTTTGTACTGCAGCATATTGGCCTTCTCCAACAAGCTGATCCTGGAAGATTTGTATACCTCTATCACTACATTGTTTTGCTATGTTTTTAGCTTCCTGTTTGAACCACATTTGCCACTGGAGCTGCTGTCCTGGTTCCAGAACCGCCTGTGCCAGCTCCCGCCAGTCCTGTGGTATAATTCTATTATAAGTTGACCAGGAGTTGAACATTTGTTTTACATATGGAGAATGCATTCCATAAGATACTATTGCCTCAAACCTTCGTAAGTCTAACATTTCAACTGGAGTCCAAATATTTTGTGTAGTCATTTGACCAAGCTGCTGTTGTATGGTTACCAGATAAATTAAGGGTGATTGTGTGAAAACAGGCTTTCTTTCTGTAACCTTATAATCCAATCCTGAAACAACTTCACTGTTAATTTCTTCTGTCTGAATCTGAATTTCTCTATAATTCATTTTAACAGGTTTAACAGGTGTTTCTGAAATTTTTATCCTGGCACTTAAATTGACCATCTTTTTAAATAGTAAAATGAGGATAAGAAGATTAATAATGTACATAATTCGATCAACATTAATCTTCTCATATAGTTGTTCCATTGTCAGACTGCCTAGAATTTCAAACAAAGCCCAATTTTCTTCCAATGTACACATAAAACCCATTTTTTTTTAATGTGGAAAAAAATCTCTTTTAAATAGTTTCCTTTAATATATCTGATATAAATGACTTACCAATTCTGCGTAGAACAGTAGAAATCCGAGGGAATTTCAAAACAGCTACCTAGCGTCCGAGGTGGGAATCCAGAGAGAGAGAGAGAGAGAGAGAGAGAAAGCATAGCCACGTTCTGGCTAAAAGCTTGAATCCAACTGCTTCAATGTTCTGGTCTGAGCTGAGTCGAGCCTGGGCTCTGGCTTCCTTAAGCTCCGATGGACCACGTGCGCCGGCGTTTCAGCCAAAAGCAGCCTATCTGCAGGTGCGTGTAGCTACTGCAATTAGCGGTAGCTCCTGCAGGCCTGAGTTGTTTGTAGCACCAGCTTTTTAAGCAAGTAACTCCAGCTGTGGTGGTAACCGCTTGTGGCTAAGGTAGGTTGGGCCTGAGTCCTAAGCTGAGCTAGGCCCAGGTTAGGCCAGGGCTAAGCCTGTGCTAAGGAGCCGGGCCCGCCCGGGCGGGAAGCAGGACCCACTGCCAAGGCAAGCGGTTTTTTAATGAATTCTTGCCACGTTGGGCACCAAATGTAGATGTATCCGGCTTGTTAAATAAGAAACACAGAACCGATTGCAGAGTTAAACCACGAGGTCAGAGCAAGAGTGGAAAACCTTACCCTTCACTGCTTCTGTGGTTCTTCCTCTCCACCAGAGACCTACTTTTGTGCATCCTGTCTATTTAAAGACTTTCTGTTCTGTTTTCTCATTGGTTGTAAACCCAGCCACATGACCTCCTCCTCACTGCCTGTTTGTACAGACCTCCAGGTCTT
The DNA here is from genome assembly GCF_903995425.1 of Onychomys torridus. Classification (NCBI taxonomy): domain Eukaryota; kingdom Metazoa; phylum Chordata; class Mammalia; order Rodentia; family Cricetidae; genus Onychomys; species Onychomys torridus. The sequence goes on along the minus strand of NC_050452.1, from coordinate 93,292,899 downwards.
CTATGGTTAGTATTGAGATTAAAGGCGTGTGTCTGCCATGCTGGCTGTGTCCTTGAACACACAGAGATCCTCCTAGCTCTGCCTAGTGCTGGGATTAAAGGCGTGCCCCACTACTGCTCGGCTTCTGCTCTGGCTTGCTCTGACCTTGAGGCAACTTTATTGACATACAAATAAAATCACATTTCAATACAAATAAAATATCACTATAATCCATAACCTACCAAATGACAAAAACCCACCCACTCTACCTCTCTGGAGTGGAATGTTTTGTTCTTAGAATTGCCTCCTCTTGTCTGAGGGCAATGGCATCTTTAGAGGACCCTGAGAAAACTGGGACAATGGTCAAGACCTGGGAGAGCTGGCTTTATCATTTGCTGTCCAGTCCCTTTGTAATGGGAAAGTTCAGGGATTAACCAAAGTCCTGGCTGGAGTAGTCTGTGAGGCTGGACCATCTTAACTAGCAGCTTTGAAATGGTCCTGAGCAGATTTTAGTGGTGTTTGTCAGGTTAGTGGCATTACAACAATCCAGGTAAATTTGTCATTGCAGGGCCCTATCATCTTGGAGATCGCAAAAATCACTGCTAGGAATGGTCATGGTTCACTGCAGAAAACTGAAACATTTTAAATTCCATATTCAGCAGATCGCTGAAAAGTTAGAAGACCATAATCTATTAAATACATACGGAGTACACAAACTTATATCCTAGTTACCTGCTTCAGACTCAACCTCCCAAAAATGTAAAAGAAATTAGAAAAGCTTATTTCTAGAATTAGTCAGTACTCTATGACCACTAATATCATGACAAAAAGTTTATATATACATAATAATCATATAGATTTTGAAACAATATTTATAGCTTAAGAAAAGCTTTAAAGACTCAAATGAAAACCAACAGATTATGACGTTAGTGGCAATAGAATAGTCCCTTATGTTTTCTTCTGTCCCATACCAGGTGGCCCTTCTATTATGAGACAGAGATTTTGGATTTTTCTTTAACAAGCATGCTTGGGTATAGAAAAGGATGGAGCCATGCTTCACCTCTAAAGACAACTTTGATTTTTAATTGAATCGGGATGACAAAAAGACCATCATTTATGTCTATAGAGAACAGCAGAAACAAAGCATTTGGGAAGATTTATGAAATTCTACCCTGTTGGACTATATCATTTGGACCATTCATTATTTTTTTTTGGGGGGGGATATTTTCTCTTGATTTCTTTATCCTTCTTCTCCTCCTTCTCCTCCTCCTCCCCCTTCTTCCTCTTCATTCTTCTTTTTCTTCAGATGTCTCACTATCCAGTGTTTTCCAGATTTCTTCCTTAGTTGGATGCTTTTATTCTCCTGGAAAAACAGAAATAAAAGACCGCCTTAACTATAATTTTGGGGAGTTCATTTTTTTGGCAGGTTATATTTTTGTTAAAACAAAATGTTGGGGTTTTTTGGCTACAGCTAAAATATTGTTTTAATTATTTTTTCTTAATTTTGAAACTAAATATACCTTGGGATATAAGGATAAATATAGCTATATTCCTCTTTCTATTTATATATAAATTAAAGTTTAAAGTGTATTTGTTTTTAGATCAGAAAGGACATTCATTTTGAATTTTAACCTGTCTTTAAATAACCCTTGCAGTTTTAGTAACCCTGTAAATAAGGTATGTGATTTTTCTTGTATGCACACATAGCAATTAGAAGCTGTATTTGCGTGTCATCTCTGGGTAGTGGGATTAATTCTAGAAATTAATTCTGAAATTCTAGAACTTAGAAAACTAACTTACAGAGATCTTTCTGTCTCTACTATAATTAAAGTCATATGCTAACACTGTCCTGCTCAAATAATTTATCTCAGCTCCAAATCACTGTAACTCTTATAAGTAACTGGGGTGTCGTTCTGTTTATTAAGAACATCTTTTAAAGTGTGATGAGATCATTCTATTACTGATTGTCCTGTAGGATTGTATGATAGACCTGTAATATGCTTTATGTTGTAATATGAAAAAAAGTTTCATTTTAATAGAGACATGTGCTAGAGCATTCTCAGTAGTAATTTGCACAGGTGTCTCCATAATGACCATAACTTCTAATAATTGTGTAAATAAAGAATCAGCCATTTCAGTCTGAAATTCAAGCTGCCTTTGCAATTCAGCATGCTGGTCTTCACCTAGAAGCTGAACTTTGGAATTATTAATATCTCTAGCCCTATTTTTTTGTTCTACAGCCATAGCTTCCTCTTTCCACCATGCTTGCTCTTATAACTGAGGACCGGCCTCCAATATTGCTGATGACAAATCTTTCCAGTCTTGTGGGATAATTCCGGTCTGATTTGCCCATGAATTTTTAAAAAACATGCTTCACTTCCTGATAATCCTGGGGGTCTATCGTCTCCTAGTAGTTCTTGTATAAGTAACTGTATAAACTAATGGTTTTCTAGTAACATTGGTCTACCCCTCTTTAGTTTGATCATGTGGTTGTGTGCTAGATTCTTCTCTAAATTCCTCTGTCTGTGTCTGAGGGGTTTTGTTTGTTTGTTTGTTTGTTTGTTTGTTTTTGTTTTTTTAGTTTCATTAATAAGTCTTTCTAATTCTTAAGATTATCATTCAACTTCTCATATTTGGCACAATTATCTAACCATTTTTTTATATTTGATGCAATAAACCACCATGACTAATAAGGATAAAATATGAATTACAAGACAGTAATTACATTTGGCATTATGTCAATACCAGCTAAGTCATTTATCCCCTCATTTATTGCTTCCATTTTCAAGCCATCCAAAGTAGTACTATACTGAGTCTTAACACTCTGCCTCGTGACATTTCCTAGCCTTAAGGTGAGTAAGATTTTTATTTTTAATATTACTTAAGTCTCTCCTTAGGGGCTTCCCAGGTTTCTTACCAAATATGCTGACTTCTGTTTGTTCAAAACACCAGCAAACATGGCAGTGTCAGTGGACATGATAGCTCTAGCTGGCATGACCTCTTAATTTGTGTGATTGTGCCACTTGGAGCACGAAATGCTTTTATACTAAACCTCAGTCTTACAATTTTAACAATAAAGACTCAGGAGTCAGATGTTGGGGTGGAAACTTGGTAGCTCAGAAAGGCAAAGAAACAACCAACTGACCTTTCTTTGTAGCCAGCATGACAGAAAGACCCTTCTGCCCCCAAACCAAAAAGACCACCAAACTCAAAGTCCCTCATCACTACTTGCTGCGTGTTTCTCTATCTGTTTTCTAGACTTCATATAACTCTCTATGGCTACTTCCTGTCAACTCATTGCTGGATCTGCCTCTTGACCCAAGGTTAATTTTATTTACTTAACCTAATCTTGGGGTTCACAATATGATCAAATGTGCCATAAAATACTTCATAATATCAAACATAGTGAGAGACTCTCAATCAATCAATCACCTGAAGAATAATGCACAAGGTTGTCCTCTGGCCATCACATGTGCACAAGCAACTGGACACATGAATACTGAACAACACACATACACAAACATACACACACATATCCATACTTAAATTATTTTTAAAATTTTAAATCCCACATGATGATATTTTCTTTCATGATAATAATGGAGATTATTTAAAAGCTAAACTATATGTATTTGCAATATATGGAGAAACTTTATTTAAGCTCTATATTTGCAAAACTGAACATGACTAGGTGAAGTGTGATCCTAATTAGTCTTACTATTAAAAGTCAGGAGTGAATATCAGGGTGAAAGCTGAAAGATTAGAGAAGTAGAGCAGCAGCCACCAGAGACTTATTACCTCTCAGGATACTCAGACCCCAAAAGGGGCCAAGATCCTGTCTCTACTCTCTTTATATTCCTGTCTCCACCTCCCAATTGTGCTGGAATTAGAGGTGTACACCACCACTGCCTGGCCTCTATAGTTAACTAGTAGCTAGCTCCCGTCCTCTGATCTTCAGGCAAGATTCATTTGTGAGAACACAAACAAAATATCATAACAATAAATAGGTATAGTTTACATGAGATATACAAAATATATACTTTAAATATAGAGGAATTAATTTCAATACTCTTTTGGAAGCACAGTATTGTGAGAAATTCTGCAACAATCCAAGCAATAGCTTCGCCGCTTCAATTAGTGTGCACAGTCCACAGGTGTTTACACTAGAACTGATTTCATGCTGTTACAACAGTGTGGTGAGAAATGGCAGGTTCTGTGGAATAGCTTTACTCAACCTTGAATGAACCATAGAAGAGACACTGGTACTCAAGCTGAAGCACTTAGGAGTATGAGACACAGCATATCTGTCAGAATTAGTGCTTCAGTTACACACCATCAAATTATATTGCCACAAAGTGGTGTTGTAAACACTTGAAATGGCAAATTAAAATCATAGATGAGGAAAAATATCACCTTTTTTGCTTCACTTTGTTTTCAGGAGTTGACAAAGATGAAACCAGAATGGAAATTTTATATGCTTCCCAAATTAACACATCACTGACTTTCCAACAAGGTTTTATTTTCAACACAAATTATTTTGGTTTTAATGACTAGCAGCCACCACACTGATAGGAAATGAGACAAGTCTTCAAAGACTTTGTTGCTGAACTAGATTCTAAACCAGTAATGTCTTTTAAATCCAGCTTTACAGAGTGCCTACTGGCTGATCTCTCTATTCCATGATACAGCTTGGTGACAAGAGCCATGCACTCTACTATAGGAGATAAGACTTCAGCTGGAATGTCTGAAAATAACTACTCCTGAAATAGAAATGAGAACTGGGAGAGAGAAAAAAAAATCACACTTGCTGAAGAGATCACAGTTATTTACAGAGCTATAAATTGCAAGTTTTGTTATGGTTTCCACCTCCACAGTGTACCTTCAGGGAAATGTCCAAATAACGGCATGCTGCACTTTTAAAAAATTGGTAAATTTACATCAATTTAGTGAATCCTTTTTTCCCTCTGTGTTCTTTTGGAAACAGTTTGAGGTTTGAAATATGTATTCCCCAGATGGGGAAAAGAGCCTTTTTTTTTCCCCACGGAGATTATTTTTCTATTAAAAACTGGATAAGCACTCTAGAATGAACTGTGTTATATGGCCTCATTAAGAGTATAAATATCTTATATACAATAATTATAAGTAATGATACATTATGAAAGGCCAGATGATAAGTGCTGAAGCCTTGTAAAACTTAAAAGAACAATAGGGTCCTTATGCAAAGCCACATATTAGATGACATGCTCCACATGTAATAATAATGACACACAAACATAATATAAAATGATACACAATGTAACACACACATACATACACATACTTTTTTTTCAGAGCTTAGGATTCACTGAGTTTGAGAAGCTAAGAGCAGAAGAAAGGAGCAAAGAAGGTCAGCCAGAAGGGGTATATTTTTTTCTAAATTTTGGGATTATAATATAATTACATTTATTCTTCACCTTTCCTCCTACTAAATCCTCCCATATCCCCTCTTTCAGATCCATACCCTTTATTCTTTATTTCTTACTGTACACACATATAAATTCAAAGTATAATCGCAGTCTGTATAATGGTACTTGTACTGACATATTTAGGGCTGATTCTTTGATATTGGAATGCCAGTTTGCATGCTCTTTCCTTGGAGAGGTGATTTCTCCCACCCTCAGTAGTAGTTGGCTGGAATTCTTTGTCTAGGGTTTAGGCATCCAGAGGTTTTCCCCATCCACAAGTTTATTGGTTGTATCTCTTTGATTTTTAAGAATTATAAAATGGGTTATTCCAAATGCTTTTTCCAACCCAGAATATAATGGTTTAGCCAGGATGTGAGGAATGATCTGTGGAGCTCCATGTGAGATTCAGATGAACAGATTGCCTAGAGGAGGAGATGTATGAGTTGAGTCACCACAGCAAAGATTGCCCGATGGAAATGGGGAAAATGAAGGTCAGAAAATTGAGTGAAACAAAAGGTGAAAAAGGTAAAGTCTGGCAAAATCATTATAAAGCTGTATTTTGTGAGAGCATCTGAAGCATTTGTGTGTGCCAGAGTGTATATATGAGCACTACTTGTTTTTGGTACCAGTGCAGGTTAGAAGAGGTTATCAGGTCCCTTGGAACTGAACAGATGGTTGTAAGTCACCATGTGGTTGCTGGGAACTTAAACCTGATCTCCTGGAAGAGCAACTAGAGTTCCTCATCACTGATCTGTCTTTTCTGTCCCCATCCGAGCCTTTCTATACATAACATTAAGCTTTAAAGTTGTTTTAGACAGCTTTTAGAAACACTGACAAATTGCCACCTCTTAATAGTAGGAAAGTAGTTTACTTAGTGATTTAAATAAAATATATTTATACTCTGTTGCATCTTGAAATAAGCATATACTATTGATTTTTCTGAATCAAGTCCTTAAAATTTCACATGCAAATAAACATATTGTTTGCTAGTAACACAATAGGAAGTCAGTTCTATTGGAAGTTTTTCATATTCTATATTCTAATTTATTCTCTAAGCTAATATTCATTGTTTTTATTACCATTTCTAAGTTAAAAGTAAGGAACTAGTTTTGTCTGCAAAATATCTTTGATGTGTTAAATAGGAGAATAAATTTGAGACCATAATCTTGGTTCCAAGTTTTCTTTGCACTTAATAATATCACCGTATTCCTCATTATGCACGTTAGATTTAGGGAAAGGGTGGAACTTCTGACCTGCATTGACTGGTGGTATAGTAAACAAAGTAACAGAGCTTGACTTTCTAGCCCATCTTCAAACTCTTGCTTTTATAAAAACTCAAGAATTATTCACTCTGATGAAAAGCTTGGCACAGTGTTTTAATGAAGCAATCAATTAATGTTTCTGACCTATGGACTGTAGAGATAGTTTAGCAGTTTAGATCACATACGCCTCTTGCAGAGGACCCAAGTTGGTTTTTGAGCCACTGGCATTCACAACCCATGACCATGACCTTCATTAATATCCACACTCACATTCACATACATATCCCTTATGCAATCAATGAAAATAATGTATCTTTTGAAGACATTTCTGATACATTTCATGTTATTGACTAGGTTTAAAGCCTGAAGTTACTTTGAAATAATTTCGTGAATATGTTCTTTTTCTTTTTAAATATATAGAATCTTGGGTTTGTTACTAGAAATAATCAAAAGTAGCTTTAATGTATATTGGCTTAATAGACTGGTATTAAAACTGCATTTAAAATTTTTATTTTAAAATATGACTACAAGTTGGGATTTTCTTTATACATTTTTCATTTCATTCCAAAAACAATCTTAAGGTAGAATTTTCAAATACATCAGGAAGGATTATGTATGTATTTCAAGTCCAAATACATTAATGTGTACATGTGCAACATGGAGACAGTCAACATATTTACCTCTTCTTTCTTCTTAAAATCTGTTATTAAATTTGTTCCTTGACAATTTCATACATGTATAATTTGCATTCTGTTTCTTATAACCTCCTCCTATAATCTCCCTCTGACCTCTGATTACAATCCTCCTATGTTTGTGTGTTATCTTTGTTAGTTTTAGGAGGCCCCCATACATTACTCTGGATCATCTGTGTGACCAAGGGTGGAAGTTTGTCCATGGCTACACATCTTAAGACAATGAACCCCACCCCCAATAAGTTCAGCAATATCCAATAGGTCAGTTTAGAGAAATATGTCCACATGATTCCCTCCCATAGCCATCCTTAACTGTGAATAGGCCCTGTTTTGGTTTGCTCCAATATAGGCAGCTGAAGCTTCTGTGAGATTATGATAGCATTGGATGGACTAATTTCTGATTGGGGTATCAGAGGTGATCCAAGCCCTGCTAGAAATAGTCACAGCTTATGGTATCACCAATGGACACTCAGTAGAATCTGATTGGCTATGAATCTCCTCTGAAGACAAAGATAGAACAACAAATATAAGCAAAGTTGAAGGCTACCAGGGGGAAGTGCACATCATCACTCAGGTAGAGGGTAAAATGTTGCTTTTGGTGTTTGAACAGGCTTTCCTAAACACAGATGCCCCATAGCATGATTAAAGTCCCAGAGAGAAGAGCTACACACAGGGCAGGCAGTCAATCTGCACTGATCCTATACCTCTGCCACATTTCTATATCCTAACACAATTTGAGTTTAAAATTAATCCAGGTGCACACATGTGTGTGCAATTATCCTTTAATTAAATCCATATAGCCACAAGAATTAGCCTTATACAATCACAATTCATCACTTTATTGGTCGTAACAAATAGCATTTTGACATGTCATTATCTCCTAATGAGTAGAGTACCCTTTAATTAAGTTAGCACATTAAGTGACAGAAACAAGAACCATCTAAAAAGCCTTCTATATCTTTGACATCCACTATTGTTAAACTTTTTCATTCCCTAATTAAGCTTACTAAGTATTTCCTTTGCTTGTACCGAAGGCTAATGTCAGACAGGTGTTGGTCATCTCTATAATGGGGATCACATATGGACCAACTAATGTGTTTGTCACCTCTGACAATCCTGCTAATGACCAGCACAGCAAGCTGACTGCTGTATAATTGTCTAGCACAGGCCCATGTTCCTCTACCCAAAAGTATTTGAACAAGATATACATTTGAATTTTTCAGATATTTTAAAGAGTTGAATATACAAACATAACAAATAAGGCAACAAGTTTGTCATAGTCTACAGGAGTTTATACTGTTTAATCAATATTTCGGATGAAAAGCACTAAAGTATACACACAAAATGAATGGAGTTCACATGAATGGGTCGTATTTTCTTTCAAATACATTATTAAAGTTATGTTTCCATGCCTCTTGACGTAGAATAATAAATTATACTTTATAGGTGGATTCCATTATTTTAGCCATAGGTATATCATCAGACATGGTTAGAACACTTTATAACTCTATCAAAATTATATTTAGTCATAAGGAAGGACAGGCCTAACTCATACTCCTTGCATAACTGAAAATTCTAAATAATTTTGTGCCTATGTGACAAATTATCAGTCAGTTTTCCTAACTTGCTCATTATGAACCCTTTCACTAACAAAACAGGGAGGCATTATGAGTTAGGGTATACTATTTGCTTTCTCATTCTCTACAGTATTTCTGTTAATGCCATCTGATTTTATGAGCATCTTTTTGCAATAGAATCATTATCTTCCATATGTTTTTCAATGTATTTTTCATTTATTTCTTTTCCACATTGTGCTTGCCAAATTCCCAATTTAATTATTGAAATATTAAGCAGCTCTATGTCTTATTTTAGTGTGTCCTGTAAGTTGCTTGTAATTTTAGTTTTGTTCACTAAACATGTAGTAACAGAGCAGCTGGCCACAGTTCCTATTGATTCTTATTTCAATTATAACATTTTCTCATAAACTATTTGCAAATTAAATATTTCTGTCCCACTGAAACTCAAACATGAAGATTTTTTGAATTAAGTCATGTAACAGTAACAGATTTTTATATATGACTCATATGAAAGAGTAATAATATTAGATGTAAAGAATATTTTAGTCTTATAAACATTGGAATTAATTTTAATTCATTCTCTGATTAGCCTCTTAAATGCATAAATCTTCTCTCATATGTTATAAAATTACTTTTATAAAAGCGCTTATGATCATTTTCCCTTATCTCTTAGAGAATGAACTTCACATTTGAATCAAAACCATTTCCAACTCTGCCTTCCCTATTTTTATTGTAGAGTATGAGGTGTAACTGCTGTGCTGTGGTTTGCATTTTAAAGGTGAAAGTTCAATGATAAAAGACATAGAATTTGTTGGCCAGTGCTGATGAGCCACCTGAGTGTCATCTTGGTTTCTAAGGGCCGTGCTGCTGCTGCTGCTGTCATAGTGTTCTTGGAAGCCTATATGGTCACATAAGGCCTTAGAGACATCTGGGCTCACACCTCTGCCTAGGACCATGTTTGGGTCCATGGCCCTGCAACAACCAAGATCTGGAGTGATGTCAATGGTTCCTGTTAACACCAAGATCTCTGCACTTGCCTAGGGCCTAGTCAGCCCCCTGAGACCATGTTGGTGTCCAAGAGCCATGCTGCTACCAGGGTGATACTGAGCTGGGTGGCCTGTGCTGCTACTGGGGCCATGATCCTGCTGCAGCTAGAGTCTCTTATGATGTCCATGTCCAGTGTTAGCACAGGAGTCATAGGAACCCCACATGTGGAAATCCTAATGTGGCACTAATCCTGCCCTTTATTGGCCCTGGGATAGCTGGCCATGCCCCTGAGTAGATAAGCAGCAGTAGATCTGGCATCACCCTTCAGGGAGAGCTGGTCCTCTCTAGACCCCCTGCTCTCTGGAAAGATGGTCCCATCCCTCACCTCATCATGCCACTCACCTAGGCAGTACACAAGAGCTGACTCAATAGTCAGGACACAGGTGAGCCAGCTCTGAGGACTTGAGAGTAGATCTGACACTGCCTCCTCTCTTCTGCCATGGAATGGAATGGGTGAGGGAAAGATGCTGTCTCCCTCTGCCCTTTACTATATGAAGGAGGTGAGAGCTAGCTCCAGGGGTAACCTAGTACTATCCCTCAGTAGCTGAAGCACACAGGAGAGCGGACCCTGCACCCCGCCTGGGCAGCACAGCAGATCTGATCTTGTTGTCAGTAGCATAGGGGAGCTGGCCCTGAGGGCATGAGGGCAGGAAATCAGAACTTTCCTTCATATGCTCCCTATAGCAGCCAGGAGAGAGGGTCCTGATGGTGTGAATGCTGATGAGCTAGATCTGAGGACATGAGAACAGGAGAACTGTAGTCAGATGTTTCTCGGCTCCCCCCAAGTCCCTGCAGTCCTGCGGCCCACTTATTAAATAATCACTCAAAAGCCTATATTAATTGTAACTGCCTGACTATTAGCTCAGGCTTATTACTGACTAGCTCTTACACTTAAATTAACCCATCATTCTTATCTATGTTTAGCCACAGTAGCTTGGTACCTTGTATCAGCTCTGCCTTGTCAGCTTGCTTCCCCCTTGTCTGGCTGGTGGCTCTTGACTCAGCCTTTCTCTTCCCAGAATTCTCCTTATCTGCTCATCCCACCTATATTTCCTGCCTGGCTACTAGCCAATCAGAGCAACACATTTTACAGAACAACATCCCACAGCAGAAAGCTGGTCCCTGCCCCTTTGCTCCAGGCTGAAGTGGGTGAGCTAGCCTAGACAGCACAGGTAAACTTGCCCTGGAAGAGATGTGAAAGGAAACTGCCAGGCTGATAGACCCAGTTACCACCAGGCCCAGAAACAGGGCTATGAGTTGGCCCACCCCAACATCTACCGCTTCTATGAACTGTTGGAGCATGTGAAGGGGATGAAACTACAGATCCAAAACTGCAGGATTTCCATGACACAGGACAAAAACAAAATATCCAAGAGGAGCCCTCCAAAAAATCCATTACTGATAGTGTAACAGAAACTAGAGGCCTCAAAGCAGACCAATGACTCATAGCAATGAACAGTTACAAGTAAAGATGGATGGACTAAAGGATAAAATATGTTCCTTAAAGAGCCAAACTACTGCTTCCATCAGAGCTGCTTTCTACCTTTCTTCCTTTCTCTTCTCTCTTTTCTTCTCCTTCTTCTTCTTCTTCTTCTTCTTCTTCTTCTTCTTCTTCTTCTTCTTCTTCTTCTTCTTCTTCCTCATCTTCTTCTCTTCTTTCTTCTTTTCTTGTTCATCTGTTTTTTTTTTCTTTTAAATTTTGTTTTTGGTGGAGATTATAATGGGCATAGGGAAGATACTAGGGGATGGGGAAATAAGTGTGGTTGTGATGTATGATGCAAAATTCGGAAAGAATCAATGAAAGTTAAATGAAGTAAAATTAAAAAACTTGGGTACAAAGAAAATCTTCAGAAAATTCTTGCTGAAATAAGATACCTTCTGCTAATAAGTACAGGAAAGCCTTACTCAGATACTTGTAACAGGTCTTTTTTTTTTTTTTTTGGACTGCAGGCTCCCAAATAATGACATGGATTCTTCTTACTAAGTATGAAATCTTGGATGTAGCTTATGCTTGTTTCCAACTAGCTATTAAAGCTTAAATTAACCAGTTTGTATTAATATTCATTCTACCATATGTCTCATTACTTCTCCTCTGTATTACATTTCCTCCACATCTGGCTGGCAAATGCTCACATCTCAGACTTTCCTCCCTAGTTCCTTTCTCTCCCTGGAAATTCCACCTATCCTCTCCTGCCTAGCTATTGGGCATTCAACTCCTTACTAACCCAATCAGAAGGCACCTTGAGAAGATGAGGTAAAACAGACCTCTTCACATAGTGTGATCAAGTATCCCACAAGGGACACTTGTTTGCTCATCCATTTATTTTGCAAATTCACTTAAGATTAGATAGCTTTTGGTAGGTCAGGGATTATTTTTTTCAGTATGAACACCATGAGCCGGCAATGTTTTTCTATCTTTGAATATCTTATTCATTTTCTTTCTTTAGTACTTTAAATTTTTCATATTACATGAAGGTTTATTTATAAGGAGAAGTAAAAACCATGCAGATATTCTGACAATGAAAGAAGAAGAATTTTCCTTTTTTGGCCAGTAGTGATTCTTTAAAGCGTTGTTTCATAAGTTAGGTGAAAGAAATGTCAAGATGCTCAGGAAATATTTGCTCAAATTTTCTAATATGAGAAAAACTTGTTGAATATGAATTGTTTAATATAAAAAATAAATCAATTAATTTCAAAGAAAATACTACAACAATAGACTAAAAAGAGATGTTATACAATGCAAAAAAGAGAAAAAAACCAGAAAGACTAAGACACAATATTCATATTAAATGATCATTTTTTTTTGATAGGGGAGCACTACTGTGTTTATGTTGAATTGAGAGAAGATATAAAAATGATTCCATATGGTGATATTTTATCTGTGCTTTAATAAATAAAGTTTGCCTGGAGATCAGAGGAAATAGCAGGCCATTTTGTGCACAAAAATGAAGTCAGGCAAGGGTAGCACATGCCCTTAATTCTATTACTTAGCAGGCAGGATCTCTGTGTGTTCAAGGCCACACTAGGAAACAGAGCCAAGTGTGGCGATACATGCCTTTAATCCCAGTACCAACCATAGAGTTCTGGAGACCTGTATAGACATGAAGTAACAGAGTTGGCCAGGAAGAGGAAGTGATGTAGCTAGACAGGGAGCAAATCAGATAGCAGAACAATAAGCCAATAAAGACATGGGTAGACAGGAAGTAACTCATATTTGGAAGCTGCAGAGTTGGTGAGGTAAGGTTGGCTGGTGGCTTTCCTTATTTCCCTGATCTCTAAGGCTTTCACCCCTATATTTGACTACACATTTTTTTTATTTAATGAGACCATTTAGAAACTCATCTACACTTCCATATGTAGTGGTTTAGAACAAGAGGGATCTCAAATTTCAATTCTCTGCTTTGTCCCTGTACCTTCCATCTGCTGTACAGTTTGCAGTCTGTGGTCTGTTTGTTGCATATGTCTGACAAGTGCCTGTTTGTTGACATCTCTGTTTGTCCCTGCCAAAGAGCTTTGCTTTCTATTTTTTTGAGCAGCACAGAAAACATGTTATGGAAAAGGAAATGAAGTATATTTATCTGTAGAAATATTACTCATGGGAAGAATTTACTTTTCTTACCCCAGCTAACTGAAAATAGCCTTGAAACTTATTTTTCAAGTGTACAGATGTCATCAATTTATATTCACATGTAGCTTCTAATGTCTATGGGGGATATTTGTTGTTTAACATTAGTTGCAGACTGTTGGCTGTCTTTATAAAACTGTATTCACAGTATTCACTTTGTGCCTATGTGACAAATTATCAGTCAGTTTTACTAACTTGCTCATTATGAACCCTTTCACTAACAAAACAGGGAAGCCTGAGTTTAAGTTCATAAGACCTAGTAAATTCAGAAAAGGGCATCAATATTGCAACACCCAGCTTCAGTTTCATGATCTATGCCTGTGGGCTGCTAGGATATTTGCATATTCAGTAACTGCTTTATTTCTTTAAAGAACTGCGTTTTATTAATTTTGTAGCATAGAGCTAGAGGCTTTGGGGAGCACATTGCTTATGAATATAGAAGCGATGCGACTGATGTTTCAAAAATTCATCCAAGCTTGGAAAATTTTTATTTCAAGAAAAGATGCATGACTGCTGAATTTAAATTTTGTAATATTTATATTTGTCTATTGTGCTTCATTTTCACTTTTCCTATAAAAAATTAAAGCAAATTCCATACAACTCCTCACTCTTTTATCTTTTAAATACACTGATAGTATTAATGATTATTTTATCCTATTCTATAAATATAAAGCTACTGAGATTATATTTATATTACAATTTTGCATGCACAAATATATCACTATAAATTATCATCAGAAATTAACTAGACCTGGAAATATAGCTTAGTGGTAGAGCACCTGCTTTGTGTGCCTTATATTCAATCTTCCACAATGTACAAAGTAGCCATGGGGCATACATGCTTGGTGTATGTTATCGAGTACTTTGGAGGTCAACATATGAGGTTCAGAAGTTCAAGGTTACTGTTGGCTGTATAATGAGTTTGAATTGAGCCTAGACAAAATGGCACCCTGTCTCCCCAAAATTAAAATCAATAATAATAAAATAAAACTTATTCACACTGGATTCATGCTTTAACATATCTAAATAAGTGAATTAGTGTATTGCATGCAGTGTGTGTGTGTCTGTGTGTGTGTGTGTGTGTGTGTGTGTGTGTGTGTGTGTGTGTGTGTGTGTTTCTTTGTGTCTATGTGTTTAAGACAGCATCTCCTTCCAGGCTAACCAGAAACTCATGGTGCAGACTAATGGGCTGCTGAACTTCCTGCCAGTCCTTCCATCACAGCCTCCCAAATGCTGAGAGTACAGATTTGTTCCATCAGCAATATTTAAATTTACATTCTTTGGTTATTACAGAAACTTTATGGGAAGTACACTGCACATCTGTCCAGGCATGTGAAGAAAGCTAAGTTTACCTATGTATTTTATATACATTGCACATTGATATGGACATTTACTTGCTTCCAGTGAGCAGTCACCTAGTTTAATGGTACTATCCCATGGTGGGAATGGTTCCAGAATTATACACTCTATAAATCAAGGATGCATTAAAATGTTCCTCCTAAACCTATCTAGCTTTCCTCTCATTTATTTGTGAGTATCAAAGAGCTGAAGAAAGACTGAAATTTGATGATAGTCACTAAGTTAAATTTCTGTCCATTGAGTCCATGCCCTTAATATTTATGTGTTAAAGAACTATATTTTACTGGGAATCTTTTCATTTGATTTGCTTTAGCTTTAGGGATTCTAAAAATGATTCAAATTTTCAGAGATTGCTGCATTATGTTGGTGAATGTAATTGTGCCCACATCTCCAGTCATGTAGCACCGTTATGCCAAGGTCCCAAGCTATCTATTAGGCCCATAGTCACTGTACAGTCTTTCAAAGATACAGCTATTTTATTTGCTGTTGTAATTTTAGTGTCATAGAGGTGGTCTTCTGTGGACCTTCAGGCAGATTACAGTTAAGGCAAAACTGAGAAGCCTACAGATGCTCAACTGAATAACAGATATGTTCCCTTCTCTGTGCTGTTCTACAATAGTAAGCATCCAGCATTGTGACTGCATGATCATCAGATGAGACAGACTTCATTAGGTAAATTCAGATCTTATAATACAATACTATGAAACTCCAATGTAATTCATTCTATATTGAGCATCTAATTTGTAGTTTCTGAAAGGACTGGTTTTTCTTTTAGGCTTTTGCAATTTGCTATCAAGCTCTCATTGAAGATGACTTTAGTCACCACCTCTACTTGCTCAATGCTATTCAGAAAAAAATGTGACAAACCAAAGGATACTAGTCAATAAGAATGATTTTGCACATTCTTGTAACTATTTTGTTAATTACTTCTAAAATAAGTAAGATTGTAAACTGTATTGAGGTTTCAATAATATATATTATATAATATATATTATAAAAATCTCTCTATCTCTCATGCACACACACACATACACACATACACACACACACATACACATACACACACACACTTGTTCAGACGCTTTACCTGTCCAACACTTACAATGCAAGACCTTACCATTTTCACTGATAATCTTCAGATGAAAGTCTTACTGCAGGTTCAGTTGTGACTAAGCATTAAAATGTTTTCAAAAGTTAACATACTGAAACTATGTACAAAAATACACAAACCTAGTCTTATGAAGCTTTCATTTAGAGACAATATAGGAAAATCAAAAGTACTACGCAGCAGAGATGAACAATGACATCATGAGGTTTGCAGGCAAATGGATGGATCTAGTAAAAATCAGCCTGAGTGAGGTAACCCAGACTCAGAAGGACAAACATGGTATGTACTCACTCATAGGAGGATACTAGATGTAAAACAAAGATGACTAGACTGCTTTGCAACTCCAGAGAGGCTACCTAAAAAACAGGACCCTAAGAAAGACACAGCGATCACCCAATGACAGAGAAATGGATGAGATCTACATGAACAACCTGGATGACAATGGGACTAATGAAGGGCAAGGATCTAGGGAAAGAGAGCATAGGGGAGCAGGAGGTCCTAGCTGGATCAAGAACAGAAAGGGAGAACAAGGAATAACAGACCATGATAATGAAGGCCACATGAGAACAGGAAGAAGCAAAGTGCTAGGGAGGTCCCCAGAAATCCACAATGATACATCCTCTGTAGACTGCTGGCAATGGTAGAGAGAAAGCCTGATCTGACCTAGTCTGGTGATCAGATGTTTAAACACCCTAACGGCCATGCTGGAGCTCTCATCCAATAACTGATGGAAGTGGATGCAGAGATCCTCGGCCAGGCCCCAGGTGGTGCTCCAGGAGTCCAATTGTCGAGAAAGAGGAGGGTCTGTGAGAGTGTGAATTGTTGAGATCAAGATTTGGAAAAGCACAGGGATAAATAGACAAACTAATGGAAAAACATGAATTATGAACCAAAGGCTGTGGATCCCCCAACTGGATCAGGCCCTCTGGATAAATGAGACAATTGCATAGCTTGAACTGTTTGGGAGGCATCCAGGCTGTGGGACCAGGACCTGTCCTTAGTGCATGAGCTGGCTGTTTGGAACCTTGGGCTTACACAGGGACACTTTGCTCAGCCTGGAAGGAGGGGACTGGACCTTCTTTTACTGAATCCACCAGGTTTAAATGAATCCCCAGGGGTGTCTTGGCCCTGGAGGAGATGGGAATGGAGGGGAGGGGATGGGGGGAACGTGGGGGTGGGTGCAGGAGGAGGAAGGACAGGGGAACCCTTGGCTGATATGTAAAATTAAAACACAAATATAATAAAAATATAATAAACAAAAAACCAAAAACAACAACAAAAAGACTTTCAAGAATCAACTTTTAATGTGTCCTTACATGCATGTTTCCAGGGGCAGGGAGGGAGGAGAAGTGAAAAGAGACTGGGATGCCAGTGAAATGTCAAAACTTCATTATAAAAATAAGCATAAAATTTAAAAAAAGATAAGAGGAAAAAGTAGAAAAAACAGTGTTTTAAAATTGTATACAAGTTAAACAAAACATGTAATATTCTCCTAATAGTACCCTAGACACAAATATCTTTACTCTTGATTCTGACACATCATTAGTAGCAGAATTAGTAGCATTTTATATACTCTTTCTAAAAACAGAACAGAGGAATAAATGTTCAAAATTTTAAAGGGTAACATAATCCTAACACAAAATCAGATGAATATTTTAAAACTAAAATATGCAAGTATTTTATTAAGCTTTAATCTTAAAAAAGGCAAAATATTTACTGATAAGCCAATACATAAAATAATACAAGCAAATGTAGCTTGTCCCAGAATACAATACTTACTGAGGATATAAAAATCATGGGTAGTAATGGTGCCTATGAGACCCCATCCTTCCTTTGGAGCTGATGTCTCCTTAATGACCAGTTAATGGTTGGTGGAGGAGTCGAGTCATTTTTTAAAAGGTGCACAGAACAGCGTTAGAAAGAAAGGAAAGGTTACACTAGAGGTTAATAGGTGGGCTATCACAATAAATCTCTCTCTCCTCTCCCTCTCTCTCAATTTACATGTGTGTGTGTGTGTGTGTGTGTGTGTGTGTGTGTGTGTGTGTGTGTGTGTAAATGCAAGCTGGGCAGTGGTGGCACACACCTTTACTCCTAGCACTCAGGAGGCAGAGGCAGGTGGATCTCTGAGTGCAAGGCCAGCCTGGTCTACAGAGCAAGTTCCAGGACTGTTTCACAGCGAACCCCTGTCTCAAAAAAAAAAAAAAAAAGAAAAGAAAAGAAAAGCAAGCATACAAACAAACAACAGAACACAAGAAATACAATAAGTTGCTACACTGATACTTTACAAAGTGACTGCTATTCATGTATCAAGTAATGCCATGATTACAGAATAAACTGTCAGCCAATTTTAGTTAATTATGGATTAAATTTTTTTGTGAAACTTGTATTTGATATACTGATATACTATACTGATCTTCAGGGACCCATGGAGATGGCCTGGCCTAGCTGCCTTGAGAGGCATGGATTATAGGTTTTTCAGGTTAGAGTTCATGGTTCTTTGGGCACAATGTGCCTTCCAGGTCTGATGCATGCTCTCAGGTTGTGAAGCATCCAGGCTGCTCTGTGTTTCTCTGTGTTCTCTTAGTAGTCAAGGAAGCATAGATGCTTGACAGGACGGTTGGTCTTGTGTATCCTCTATAGCTTCAAACTTCATTGTGCTCTGGCAACTATACTTGTATTGATCCTGGCAATTTCCATTATATTCTGTTTCTGGTAACATTATAAAAAGTCTGATTTCTCTCAATACAATTACCACAGCCTCAGTCTTTTGGTGGGCCCTCCAACCAGCCTAATTTAATTCCTTGCTGTTGTATCAGGTAACCTTGACTTGGCAAGTGTAGGCAATTACACACGTACACTAACCATGTCTCAAGAGTTTAATCTATACCCACACTCCCTAAATGGTAGAACATTCTTGATTAGGTTGTATGGCCTTTTAATTCCAATTAAATGTTTTAATAAGTACATCTGGCATGTAGTTATATGTGTGGAATTTGGAAGCAAGGAAAGCCCTATAAAAACTGCATTCTCCTTTTAGGAATTTAGAGACTAGAGGACCATAGTTATCATAATGTAATTGTTTTGACTTTTCCTGCTTTGAAACTGGATATTGTCTTCAGTGTGTACAAACTTCACCTGAAGGAATATTCTTGATTCTGGTCAGCTTGGTGTCCATGTTTTCCCATATTTATTTCTATAATTGTTGATTATATAGTAAGATTGTTTATTATTTGTGTAAAGAACTGTAATATTTTTTATTCTTCTTGCATCCACCTGGTTTCTTTCAATAAATGATATTCCAGGTATTATAGAGGTCAATGGGAGTTTTTCTTGAGTAAGTCCCACATTAATAAAGACTTTCCTGTGTCTCATTAGAAGTTTTTTGTCTTTCTGGCTCATCTATGTAGGTTATTTTGGTCAACATTATAGTTATCAAATGTCTTTGTCACAAAATGTTTATTTCATAATAACCTATGAGGATATAGTTGAGATACAATAATGTTGATTTCTCCAGACCAATATCATATGGGCTTCCCAAAGTAACTTTTATTTAAGTACATTAAGGAGACTTTCATTTATATCCTTGCTGTACATCAAGATCACATATGCTTTTTATGCAGTAAGTTTCAGAATAGTGTCATCAAATAGGAGGCGATATCTATCTAGTGGTGAATATTTAACATTATATTCTAGTATATACTGAGTTTTAAGACAATATCAGTCTCCTTTAATAAAGAAATTGCACCTAATCCATAGAGACAAACTAGAAGTTGCTTTTAATTGTATATCACTTTAATTGCAATAATAGTAAATTTTTTGTACACCATTTCTTTCTTCATGATGGCAGGACATTTTCCTGATGTCTACACATCACAGTCACAAATTTCAGAAACTTTTAATATTACATGATCTTGAACAATGTCAGCATTGAGGGCTGAAAGTATATTGTTGGAAGAAAAATCAAATCTTTCCATTTCACTATTAACTTGGTGAAGGGCTACTGATAACGTTTCTACCTCAATCATTGAAAACAAAGCCTTATCCATATCTGTCCATTTGACTGATTTGGATCTGGAAGACATACTAACTTATTTCAAACTGAGGTATTTCTCCATGGCTCTTGTTTAATATTCCACAAGAAATTCTGCCATTTATTCTGATCCCTGTACTTCATCAAGTTAATTAGCTCTCTACTAGTGATATTATTATCAGTAAGTATTTTTACTAAGTATTAGATTGATGGAAAGCTGTAGATATCAACAATGTATGATTAAAATAACAACAGTAATTTTCAAATTCATCTAATCTATATGTGTTCTATTGCATTGTGGCAATCAGGAGTTGTTGTGGAATAATCTTTCTGTACACTGTGAAGATTTGAAACTTGGTTTGGTTTAATAAAAAAATGGAACAGCCAATAGCTATGCAATATTTTAGGGGCAGAGAGAAGGCTGGGAAGAAGGGCAGAGATGTGAAGAATACCCAGACAGAGACTGAGGACGTAGGAAAGCAGCATGGCCAGTTCATAGTAAAGATAAAGCCATGAGGCAGAAAGTGAATTAATAGAAATGGATTAATTTAACTTATAAGTGAGAGTTAGAAAAAAGCCTATGCTATCAGCCCAGCTTTTATAATTAATAATGTCTCTATGTTATTACTGGTGAGCTGGCAGTCCTGACAAAAAGGTCCATCTATAAATGGTGCCCAACATCTGGCCAAGTATATCAACATAAGACCTGAGAAAGTTTTTAAAAAGGTTCTAAACACACAAAGATGGACCCCAACAGAGCTTCCTAGTCTCATGTCTCTTGTGACAGCCATGGCACAGAGACATTTCTCCTGTCAGCTGTCTGAATGCTTGAGCCGTCAATCAGTGTGACACGAGACAAGCCACATGGCAAGTTCAAGGTTCTGCTCGTGGAGACAGAAAAGGTTACAGATACTCAATAGATCAGGTTACAGTGTGTTGAACAATGTGTGTAGGCTTAAGAAAAAATAGGTATAGACAGTCATAAAAATAATATAAAAATAATGAAGTCTTACATGTTCATAAATTTTCCACTCTATATTTTCTACTTAAAAATGAATGGAGAATATATCTGTACATCTCTTTATATTTGGATAAATTAGTTCTACCACTCAGATGTAACATAATTCAGATTTCTCTTATCACAAACTTGTGATACAACAAACTTAAACAAAATTTGCCTACAATTCTTATTTTTAGTTTTATTTCACTAGGAATCATTCATAGCTTCATGACAGTCATGCATTAATTTTAGGATTTGCTACCTTTTAATTTCAGATACCTAAAGAGTATAGAGAAAAGTGTTACATTCTTAATGAATTCCTTAAAAAATCATATTTCCTATGTAACAACTTTGTTAATTGGACCTCTTAACAAGCTCTCAGTTTGTAAATGGATTAATACTGCAATAAAAATGGATTCAGGGACTTAGTCTCTCTAGTTAGCTTTTAAGTTATGTGAACCAGCAGTTACAAGACCTATTAAAGGCTCTGTGTCTAGATGTTGTGGTTACCATAGTCAGAACTATAAAAGAAATAAATCTCCTTTACTTATGAATTACACAGCCACAGTATTTTGTTGTAGAACCACAAAACTGACCAGGAGAGCCTGTGCTCAGCCATCCTAACACCTTTCCTTCTGCTCCAGCAGTCACTCCCAGTGTAAGTGATCCTGGGTTATAAGAAAGGGCATTGGCTTCTTGTCACTGAGCAACCTAGGGCTCTCTTATGTACCCAGAACTGAGTCTATAAAAATAGTATAGGTCCTAAATTTATATAATCATCATATTTCTGAAGAAATTAATCAAAGCCTGCATAAATTAAATGTTTTAATCATTTAAGGTCTATATTCATAGGGTAGCCACAGAACCTAATTTCTTATGTCAATCTATTAAAATTTTAGTACTTACCCCTATCTATTTTTAAATGTCAACTTTGAGTCCCTGAATGCTTCCATATAGCTTAATTATCTTGATGTTTATTTCCTTCTCTCCTTCTCATCAGCCCTTCTCCATACAATTTAAAAATTCCATACATTAGATACTCCAATTGAGAACAGGACAATTGTAACAGCCTACTTCACTTTTTCTTAGACCAAATAAAGTCACACCATGTCCCTATACACTTAGTACCCCTTTGTCATAGCATCAATCACTATTGAGCAGAACCCATGAAATTTAAAAAAACAAAAAAAACAAAAAACCTTAATATCATCTGTGTTGCACAGGTCAGAGCTTTGCAGTTTCAGCTGTTACCAGTTTCTAACAACTTGAGCCTTAGAATGTATTAGATAAAAACAAAATAATATTCGGTAGAGAACATAGTGGATAGATTAATTATAATTTCAAATATTTAGTTTAAAATTCCTTTTGCTATCCATCTAGCCCTAGCTCTAGGCATTGCAAGTCTCTTGATTCTTTTCTTTTTTTTGTTTTTTTGAGACAGGGTTTCTCTGTGTAGCTTTGCACCTTTCCTGGAACTCACTTGGTAGCCCAGGCTGGCCTCGAACTCACAGAGATCCACCTCGCTCTGCCTCCCAAGTGCTGGGATTAAAGGTGTGTGCCACCACTGCCCAGCTATGATTTTCTTAATGTCATTAATTGCAGATTCTATGCAGCCCAAAGCCTGAGTTATTAGCAAACCCCTCTGGAAAATAGACACTTCCCCAGGAGCTTCATTCTTGATAAACACTGTCTTAGTTTATATTATCTAATGTAGGTTGCCAGATATGATTTCACATACAGCATCCTTGTTGCCATATATTTTGTAAATTTGTGTATTTAAATATTCTCATAGATTGTACAGAGCCTTCCAAGATAAGGCTTATTTTCAAAGAATCAATGAACACATTTGGTGTCCCACAATAACAAAAACAAAATCAAACACACAAACAAAAAAACAAAGAAGTAAACAGACAACAACAAAAGAAACTGTGAATAACTTATTGACAGATCGATCTTTATCTTCAAAATGAACAATTCCTTCAAAATAATCTACACATGATTTTCCTGGGATTTTTTTTTTTTTTTTACTCCTCTGGTTATTGATTAAAGTAGATATTCTAAATTTGGCAGATGAAGGATATCAGTAGAGCAGCTGGCCCTGCAGTTCCTAGGAGCAGAAAGCAGTGACCCTGGTGAAACACTCATCAGAGGACCCACCATCAACTATTTCAGCTTGTGTTGGGGCTGAGTCCTGAGAAGGGATCTGGATACTGTACAGAAATAGATATGAGAAATCAGTGTTAGTGGTTTCAGCAATATGAATGGAATGCTTCAATATTATATTTCTTGTTTCACTTTTTCCCCCTCAAACTGTGTATTTTGTATTTCTTTTTGCCCTGTTTGTTACTCCTCATTAGAGAGCTATATGAGAGCTATCACTAATAACCATGTGATACAGTCAATACCAGGTTTTCTTGAAATTGGCTTTGCTAATGAACTTATTTCAAAACTCTTAAATTTACACTCAGGGAGAGATTATGAACAGGCACATTCTTGGCCCAAATATCACAAAAATGTGCTATATTTTAGATGCTATTGTTCTCCTCTGAAAAATGTTATCAAATAAGAAAAAGCTAAGCAATTCAATTTTCCTAAAAGTTTATAAAATATCTACTTCAACAGAGCTATTTATTTAAGATAAAATTTCATTAACCAAAGATTTATGGTAAATATTTATCATTAAATATCATGGGCCAGGATTTACAGCATGAGAAAATTTAAGTAGCACTGGATTGAAAGTAAATAAATTATACTATTAACAAAACATGATGTGGAATTTTGTAGGAAATGTATATATGTCATAATATAAATCCAAGGATATCCACTGAAGCATTATCTTTCAATATTTTCAGTGACATAGCAAAAAGTTTATTGTTTTGATATCATAATTATATGTGTATACCCACTTAGATATAAAATTTATATCCATGTAGATATAAAAAAATTAACCACCAAGCTTATAAGTATCTATACAAATAATGAAAAAGTTTATGCTAAGATTTTTAATGAGTGATGAAACCAATATTTAATTATTTGTTTACTTTTATTCTACTAGTTTAATCTTTTTATACTACTGAATACATATTTAAATATGAGTCACATACCAATTATATAAGCTTATTTATTATAGTTTTAGAGACTGGGAGGTGAAAAGTGAAACACACATAGTGTTTCTGAGGGTCTTCTTACTATAACATCATATGGCAGAAGGTAAAAAGAAAATGTGTCTAGTTTTCATTCCGTAATTACATTTTAAGGACTGTGTTTCCTAATAACACTATTGTGGCTTAAGTTCAGTATATGCATTTTAAAAATGTACATACATTTAATTGATAGCAAAATTCATTATTTTCACAAATGTAAAATAGAACCCTGTGAATTATCTTCCTGTCACTCAAGCATAAAGTAGCTCTTAGACTAACAAACGCTAAATTGTACACACACAAGCTATAATGATATTGTGAATATGTAAATATAAATATATAAAGTATACATATGATATACTACATATTTATGATACATTTGAATGAGCATCATTTGTTACAGTGAAATAAAAAGGAGACCTTCAATACATTTAAAGAGAGTATATCACCAATATTATGTTTGTTATCAAGGAAATAAAGTTTCTAAATCTCAGCACACACACACACACACACACACACACACATACATATACACATATATATATAATATATTTTGCATACATAATGGTGATAAATATTCAAATATCCAGATCATAAAAAGTAATCATTTATATTGGTGTATTTGCATCCAAAAGATACAAACTTTAAGTAATTCATAAAGGATTTGAGGAGATGAGGGACAGCTTCCAAGGAGGATAAAATATTAAAGAAAGAGAAACTACAATATGATTATTAACTGGTCAGGTAGATGGAAAGTCAGAGTAAATGAAGGAGTGTATGAAAAAATAGCTAACACTAAAGATCTTTTGAAAAACAAGGAATTTAAATGGAATTACCATATTATGGGGGAGGCAAGGCCCCTACTAGAGCTCATATGCTACCAAATAAAACCTCAGTACCAGAAATGGGTCACATCTTCTAGAGCCATTGACAAAGAGGGTACATAGACCTCTGACAAATTGTACAATATTGCCAATGCTATTGGTTATCATTGACAACTAAAAGCAAGGTCTTATTGCTAAAGAGAACACTTACATGTCATTGAACAAAGAAAAATCAATCTGGTGCTCTACTAAAATTTTCACACCTACTTTTTAGCAATGATAGCACTAAAATGTTCTACAAATGCTACCAGAGAAATTTAGTTGTTAATTGCCCACAATTGGAAATCCTGAGACCCACAAATATGACCTCTCTGCAAGATACATTCTGCAATATTTGCACAAACATTAGGGGATGAAGAAATCACCATTTGGTTTGATTTAAAGCCAACTGCATGAGGTGGACACCACTTGTGAGAGGGTGAATGATTCCAAGAACCTAAGCGTAGGTAAATCATAAGTAGTTCATAACCTACTAGTGTTATTCTAATAAATGAACTTAGTGATAAAATGACTCTCAAAGAAGTATTGTTATATCTGTAAGTCATTGCATCAACCAACCCTTCTCTGAGAAACTTCTTACAGTAGATTATAGTTAACACAGAGACTCACTGTGGACAGTGAGAGGCGTTGGTGCACTCAGAACTTAGTCTGATGTCTTTCTCAAATTTTCCCCTAAAGGTTCAGGGATAGATGCAGTAAAGAAAATGGAAATATTGTGAGAGTCAAAGGCAGTGGATAATCCCAAGGAAATGGCATTCCAAACACATCAGGGCTGATGTTCACCTGAAGTCACAGAGACTGTGACAGCATGCACAGGACCTGCAGAAGTTCAAGCCAGAAAAAGTATTAGAACCAAGAAGAAGCCTGAAGTCTTGACATAAAATTGATACCTGTATGGAGCAGGAAAATAAGTTTCTCCAATAGAGTAACATCAACTGTGTATATCAGCTGCACTTCAGGGCATATCTCATATTAAAGAGCACTTGGCCAATCCAAAATGGTCACTTAATGCTAACCTCCTGTAAAACCAAAGTAAATAAGCTGATGACAACCTTCTAACATACAGTGGAACAGAATATGTATTATCATTCCAAAAGGAGGAAAGTAGGCATAGTGAGGAAATAGAAGGCCAAAGCGAGGTAAAAAAAAAAAAATAACAAAAACAAACAAACAAACAAAAACAGCAGGACAAACTTTTGTATCTCTATGGAGGATGTCAAAGGACTTAGTTGGCTCTTTATTTTTGGCTTTGATGACTTCAACACTTTTTTTTTTTTTTTTTTTGGTTGTTTACATATCTGGTCTTCAGGTCTCCTGGAAAAGAAAATTCTGGCATCTCTAAAATCTTGCTTTTCCTAAAGCTACTTGGTCTCCTGTAGAGGAAAGGTAGACAGTTTTCCTTGCTAACAGGTTTCATATTAAAAGATACACTTTCCACTAAAGGAAGATGATTTGAAATGATTTTTCTCAATAATAACTGCTGTGTCTCTGGTAACTGATTGGATGGAAAAAAAAGAGTTTAAGTCTATGCAAGGTTTAAGGTACAAGAATGTTTTCAGATATGTAAAGGTCTGAGGATATGAAAGCTTAAGTAAGTTTTGAGGGCCTCAGAAAAATGATTTAAGATTTAACATGAATTGAATAGTTATAAATAAATGAAAAGTATATGAAAATGGAATTTGTATCAGATTTCTTTTCCCTTCAATACTATTGTTACACTAAGATTTCAAAAGTTCAGAGTTTTGACATTGATCAATGTAGTTCTAAGAAGCTAATAGAGCACTGATTCCTTACTGTTTGGGTCACAAGCTCGATTGGTTGTCTTCTAAGTACAGACTTAAATGTGCTTTTCATTGGACTAAAGACATTTCTGTCCCATCTGTATCTAGCTCTCTGGATAAAGAAAAAAAGTCCAGGCTTTTTAACCCAAATCTATAGCTTTTGCTGGGACTCAAAGGTGTGAGTGTACTCCAGCTGTTTTATAGAAATCTGTTACCTGATTTTTCTACAATATAGGTTTTAATACAGATTAGTAATACTAATTTATCTGAAACATTTATGTCTTTTTGTAAGGTAATAAATCATAGAAGCTTCAGAGAATCAAGGGAGTCAGTCATAAGACTTGGATCCACTTCCCACAGGTCAAAAGACTCCTGATAAATACAGCCTAGGTTTTCCTGTCTATTCTTGAGGATGGGGTCTCTCTCCTGGTCTTGGGGCTTCTTCCTTCCTCAACTACTAGGATTTATGGACCTGAAATCTCCAAAAGTAAGATTTCTTTTACGTCCATAAATTTTAACAGACACCAACCAAGCATTTGCTGCTCACTACAAGTTGCTGAACAGAAACAACTGCAAGACCTGGACTTGATGGAAGCTGATGTGGTCCTGTGTGGTGATATTTTATTTGTATGTTAATAAATAAAGTTTGCCTGGAGATCAGAGGACATAGATAGCTAGCCATAAATAAAAGTGAGGAGGTGGTAGCACATGCCCTTAATCTGCTCATAAGACAGGCAGAGTCTCTGTGTGTTCAAGGACACAGCCCAGTGTGGTGACACATGCCTTTAATCCCAGTATCAACCATAGAGACCTGGAGCTCTGTACAGACAGACATTGATGAGGAAGTGAGGTGGCTGGGCTAAGAGCCAAAGAGCAGGCAGAACAGCAAGGTAATAAAGGCACAGGTTAGACAGGAAGAAGCTGCTTCTCTTGGGAAGCTACAGGGCATGGTGAGCTAAGGTTAGCTGGTGGCTATTCCTATTTCTCTGATCACTAAGGCCTTCACCTCTGTATTTGGCTCTGTGTTTCTTACTTAATAAGACTGTTTAGAAATTCGTCTTACAGTCCTGTCTAGCCAAAATGTGAATGTTCCCTGTCTCTTCAGCTAGGTCAGTGAACCAGTGGCTCTTGATGAATGCCTCATTGCCTGAACTCCCTCCTTGCCAGTCTTACTAGGCTCTGACAACAATGTCCTAGTTTCAGCAGGGAGCAGTTACAGAGGAGAATGTTAGATCAAAAGGAAATTTCCTGGCACAGGGGACAATATACTTACCTATAGTACCTCCTGGCATAACAAGAAAGGTACCTATTAGAAACAAATTGACCCAGATCTATTAACATGTAGATTCATTAGCTAAAATTGTTCTATAGAGCTATAACAGGGCACTCAACCTGCTCTATGTAAAACAGAGAGGTTATTATATATCCTTAAGATAAAATTGTTGTTTCTATATGAACTACTCAGGATCATTAGAAATAACCTGGCTGTATTCAAAAAAATTATTTCAAAAATGTGGACCTGAAATGAAATAAATAACTGGTCTCCATTTTCATTTCCATGTTGTTTCTACACAGTAACTCTGTCATCCATCATAGGGCCTTTGGCCTTCTGCTTCTGCTAATTGTTAGATTTTGCATCGTTGATGCCTTATCTAAATGCTAATTTTTATCTGGGTACCATTAAGATGATGGTTAGTAGATCCCAGTATAAGCAGGTACCCATGACAGAGGATTTGACTCAGGATACAACTCAAGGGGGGAATGTGAGAGCCAAAGTTATATTTTAAGCTTTAATACTATGACTTAGAGATCTATGAGACAAAAATGTCTCTGAGCTGTATTGGTGAAATTATTAAGGCCACTCCACGTGGTTAAAAGGGAGGTTTATTTTGTGGGGTACTTACAAATGAAGGGGTAGGTTACAGGGTCTGGCAAGGGTATAGCGCAGTCCGGCGGTGTTCTCTGGAGCACTCTGCTCGGTCTACCTCTCGCGTCCGGAGTCCGGGAACCAAGAGAGTGAGTTCTTCCTGATCCTTCGTCTTCCACTTCCTCCTCTGCCCCGCCTTGTGGGCGTGACCATTACTGAAGCCTCAGTGGGGGTTGGAACTTCCAGGCCAATGCTGGGATGGCTATCCACTACATCTCCCCCTTTTGTCTAAATAAGAAAGTTCTAACCTAATACAAGACTATACACAAAGAGATGGTTATCAAATATTGTCCAGGAGTAATGAGGGATAATGACCTAGATAAGTTGGAATTACAATAAGTACAAACAATATCAAGCAAAAAACACATAGTAAAATCCAGGGAAGTCTAGGGCATGGGTAGGTGGCGTGTTACAAAGATCATTCCAAAAGGTATCCTATCCTAAAGAACCTTAGTCTAATACATAATATATCCTATCTAAGATATTATATATGTATATATACTAAGTTGTAACTATAACTGCTAATCTCCAACCTCATCAAAGACCTGAGAAGGAATATAATAATATCTGAGAAATGGGAGAAGGATGCAAGCAACTTTCGGGAGTCTTGCAAGAGTAGACAGAGACAGCTACCAGCCTGGACAGTCACCTAATGTTTCTCAGTATCGTTGGTGCATTCAAATTGGCTACAGGCCTAGAGTATCTGACAGACCATTTTCAGAAGCAGGAATTCTGAAAGACCATCTTACCCTGTCTTGGCGAAGTATAGTGGTCGCTTTCCTTGTGTCCCGCTTGTCCAGAAAGGACAGCATTTGTACTGTCAGCAGTTGAGGCGAGGGCAGTTCTTTGCACAGTGGGCCATTTTGTGCCAAGAAGACAAACTTCCAAATGGAAATGTCTTAGAAGCCCAACATTTTCTCGGGATCAAATTGGTGCTGCCAGGAGCAATTATGTCTCACGTCAACAGAATTCTAAGTTATTTAAATGCCATGTTCTCTAGGTCCATGAAGTGTTTGAAGATTACCTGTCCATCTGACCTATGTATTTATAAATCTGGATAACCTAACTAACATAATTATAGAGATGACAAGCATAGGTGACAATAACTCTGTAAGTCTTATCTACCTAAACAACCTAAGGACTAAGCTTCCTATAAATAAGGCAAACAGTCTGTAAGCAAATGTACAGTAAAAGGACAATGACTTTAAATTGTGACAATACACAAAATAACTTTAACAGAGGTAGGAATGTATAGTGCAATATGCAATATGATAATAATCCTAAATATATATCAGTATACAGAATATCTTAAACAGAAGTAGAACATACATACAGTATGACAGATAAATTCACATTTGTATCAATATACAAATATTTCACATAAGAGTAAGAATATGTGTACAATATAACAAACATAGTTCTGTATTTGTATCAATATACAAATTATCTTAAATAGGAATGTAAAAAAGTTTATAATTTTATCAACATATAAGAATTCATAACAGTGCAAAGGCTGCTATATTACTAAATTTGTTTACTAATGTATATGACAGTCTACCATAATATCTTATACCTATCCATTCCATTTCTTCTTTTCCCATTTTTTTTTTTGAGACATATTTTCTTTCCTTAAGGAGAGTACTGAGTTTAACAGTTTCTTCCACCCCCAACCCTAGAACCATTATCCATAACCCTGAGAAATATGAACCTTAGGGAGAAGGGGCGTCGTTTTCTTAGAATTGCTTCCTGCTGTTTAGGGAGCGATGGTATCTCTGTTGGGTATTGTGAGAAAGCTCAGATAGTTAAATCTCAGTTAGACTAACTATAGATTCTGCAGCAACTCTCAGAGTAATGGGTAAGACTGTCTGAAATTTTGGCAAGAAGTGTAGTATGATGATGATTACCATGGCATCATTCTGGATTGGGTAGAGTTGTTGTTGTTGGGGCCCCATCTTCCTTCTGGAGACTTCAGAGATTGCTATTGGAAAAAACTTATTTTTTATCAGAATGGAAGGTTTGGATTTAAAGATGTCATGACATGTAAGAAAGGATTCCAAGAAATCAAGAGTAAGCATGGAGAGAATTAGAATCTTGAAGATAATGGTCCCTTATAATTGGTTTCCTTCTGTCTCACACCAGAGGGCTCTTCTGATATGGGACTGAAGAATCTCTCAACCTTTTCTTTTATCAATATGCTTGGGTTTAGAGAAGGAGTGAGCCAGTTCCATCTCCAAAGCCAGCTTGGTTTATGATTAAATTGGAACCACAACTATTCTAGATTGATAGAGATATAGATGTTAGACAGTGATATCTTACCCTGTGTAGATTGGTACCAATAGATTCTTTCTTTCTGCTGTAAACATCCAGATATCCAAGGCCTTATGATTTCTGGAAGATGGGTATTTCCATTATCCTGGAAAGACAAAAACAGAACCCTACCCCAACCTTTGATTGTTAAATTTTTCTTACAACCTGAGGAGATGTCACATTGGTGGATGATCTTTTATTTCTCCTCATCAAGGGGTTTCTCCTGTTCGAATCGAATTTTTATTAATTTTGTTGGTATCCATAGCTTTTCTTCTCCTGTGGAAACAAAAGCAAAACCCCTTCCCCAACGTAGGACATATCCAGGTTTCCATTCTGAGGTCAACACATCTTTGAAATAAACCGGTTGGTTTAGCTCAGGAGTTTTGTCTGTCGTCCAATGTCTCTCTGCAGCTGTTGTTCCTTTCTCATCAGCATTGAGAAAATTCAAGGTTAATAAAGCACTATGCAATCTATTTCTAGGAGTCATTGTTACCTGTTGCTGTTTATTTAGCATATCCTTTAAAGTTCGATTGGATCTTTCTATGACTGCTTGGCCTGTGGGATTGTGTGGTATACCTGTAACATGCTTTATATTGTAATAAGCAAAGAACTGTCTCATTTTATTGGAGACATATGCTGGGGCATTGTCTGTCTTAATTTGTACAGGTATTCCCATGATGGCCATAACTTCTAATAGGTGTGTAATCACAGAATCAGCCTTTTCAGAACTCATAGGAGTTGCCCACTGAAATCCTGAATAGGTGTCAATGGTATGGTGTACATACTTTAATCTTCCAAATTCTGCAAAATGAAACACATCCATCTGCCAAATTTCATTTCTTTGTATACCCTTTGGATTGCTTCCTGCAGGTAATGGAGTTTGGTTATAGAAGGAACAAGTAGGACATTTTTTCACAATATCCTTAGCTTGTTGCCAAGTAATGGAGAAATCCTTCTTCAAACCTTTGCTATTTACATGGTGTTTCTTATGAAATTCTGAGGCTTCTAGCACATTACCTATTAGTAACTGATCAATCTCATCATTACCTTGTGCTAGAGGTCCTGGCAGACCTGTATGGGATCTGATATGTGTTATATATATAGGATGTTCCCTTTTTCTGATGATTTCCTGCAATTGTATGAATAATGAAGTTAATTCTGTGTTATCAGGAATAAATTCTGAGCTGAGAGCTCCTTGCCCAATAATAGCTCATTTTTGAAATACTGGAGGCTATTGTTTATGGGAGATAACAAACCACAATTTTTCTTCCCCTAAAAAAGTGTGTTTGACCCTTCTTCAATGGATGTGCTTGATCACATGTGATCAGGAGGTTCACAGGCTGAAAATACTTCAGGATGTGTGCTTGCTCCTGATTGGACCTGATGGAAAATGTAACGAATTATGGGTTTTCCTTTTTAAGGTGCTGCAAACTTTGATTCTGGGCCACTTCCATGGAACCTGGGTGTGGACCTGGCCAAAGCATGTTTACCTGGCCAGTGTTTAATTAAAGCTTGCTTCAAATTTGGCTTTAAACTTTGGTAGTGGTCTTATTCTCAATTGGTGGGATTAACACTGCCATTAAACATACCTTTAATAATTCAACTACTTTTCTAATCTGAGACTCCAAATTTCACATTCTGCCACAAGCAGCTCAATCAAGCCTGTTGCAATACACCACTCTCTGGTAACAACAACCTTTGTCTTCTTAGTTACTGTTGTATTATTGTGAAGAGATACCATGACCAAGGCAGCTTAAAGTATTAAATTTGAGAACATGTTACAATTTCAGAGGGCTAGTCCATGACTGTCATGGCAGGGAGCATAACAGTAGGCAGGCAGAAATATTGCTGGAGAAGTATTTAAAAGCTTATATCCGAGCCAGGCAGTGGTGGCGCATGCCTGCAATCCCAGCACTCTGGAGGCAGAGGCAGGTGGATCTCTGTGAGTTTGAGGCCAGCCTGGGCTACAAAGCGAGTTCCAGGACAGCCTCCAAAGCTATAGAGAAACCCTGTCTCAAAAAACAAAAAACAAAAACAAAAAAACAAAACAAAACCTTATATCCTAGGCAGAGAGAGAGAGGAAGAAGGAGAGGGAGAAGGAAATAGAGAGAGAATATCAATTTCTTAGAATTCTTAGTTTTTAAGCCCTATTATTCATTAAGAAATGGTAACTCATATTAAAGGGGTTTAAAAAAATGTTTAGATATATTGCTTTGTTTACACAACAACCATTGCAAACATTCCAATTTAGTTACAATTTGAGCAGATTTAATTATATTGAAAGTAATTACAAATACACTTAGTAGAGGAACTTAATAGCAGGTAGGTTGTGGAACCAATTTTGAATTATCCAAATTTCATATTATTATGAATGAAAAATATCTTAAATATTATCATTTTGCATACTGCTAATTATATTTAAGAAAAAGGAAATGATTGATATTTACAAGTAAATTATTCCCACTTAGTAGTTAAATGTGCCTGACCACATATTGAATATTTATTTGAATGGTTCCCTGTTTAAGAACTTTCAACAGTAATCATAAAGATACATATTTTTATTTCATTAGATTAATAACTGACATGTGTATATGAAGTCTAAAATTTGCATATTGTTATTAAATCTGCATGTGCTATGATCCTAATGATTATGTTTATTAGCTCATGTTCTAATTTGTCTATTTAACTTCTCACTATCTCAATTTACTTAAAAAAGTTTATACTTGCTTCAAATACCAAAAACAAATTTTTAAGGAAAATATACAAAGTAAACTTCTTTCCATGGCAGATATCTCTAAAGTATTATCTAATAGCATGGAATGATTACGAATATGACTAAGGCACATATTTTAAAATATTTCAAATATATAAGCATATAAATACAATGTGGAAATAGAAAGCTAAATGTAGAGATTTCTGCTTAGGATAATTTTTTAAATGCCCTGTGATAAGAAAATTGAAGAAATAGGCTTGCTTCTTTCTGAGTATTTGCATGTAACAGTGAATGCACAGGTATTTCCCCAAGAATTTCCTGTCACACAAACTTAATAGAAATGAAATATACTTTTGTTGGATTGGCATCAGCATCATTCATTCAGTTACGTCTCGTGTTTTGTTGATTGGCTATTGCTGATCTCTGCTGTGGGACATATGGCGATAAGAGCCAGCTGACTCTACCTCTTACTTCTGTTTTGAAGTACCTGTTACACTCTATCAATCTACAGAGTAAGGGGCTACGTAAAGCACCGCAGATTCTGCTGCTGGGGGAATTTTGCTGTCTTAAAATTGCCTTCTAAAAACATTTTATAAAATAATTTTTTGAGGAAAAGACAAATGTCTGAGCTGAGTAACTTAAATGGTTTGTGATGAATCTTATGTATTGATGCACTCAGGGAAATAAAAATCTCTTCCTTCTCCAATATTTTCAATATAAAATGAAAAACATTCTCTCTGGTCTATTCTCACCTCACTCTCTTGCTCTCTCTCTTTAATAAGCATTAAATTTGACTACTACTTCTGTCCTTATGTATACTGCCTTCCAACATCTAACCTGGAATAAAAATAGAGAGGTAATCTGAAAAGCTGTAATATGAAGTAGTCTGTAAATAATATATGGATAATAAAGGAGTTCAACCAACTTCCCACATTAATATTCTATAATTTTTCTGCTCCTTAGTAGGACAGATTTTAGAAAATGTCCTTTATGATCTGTCCTGTATAGCAAGGGACACAGGTTTCTTGATCTGAGATGGTCTAATCACCAAATTGAAAATTATAGATCACTTTTACTTCTCTAATGATTTGAAATTTTAATTTTGTCTCATCTGATCTCTTGAGGTTCCTGAATTTGCTAATTTTTGGTCCAGTCAAGACTATTCTGGATTAGTATCCTCCTCAGCTAAAACTTCCATTTTATCTTCTACCAATTTTAGTGTATCAACTTTCCATGTGTAATTAGGAGTTTGTATCTGTCACAGAGTTCTACAACCACTAAAATACTTTTATAACTAGCTAAATTAACAAGCCTAAAATTCAAAGGGGAATCACAAAAGACCCCATCAAGACCCAGAAATCTTGAGTAAAAAAAAAAGCAATGCTGAAAGGATTACCATTCTAGATTTTATGACTTCTTCTGGATCCACTTGGATGACTGACAAAACTCATTTAATACATTATGAAGTAAAAATACAAAATACAGCAATTGCATATGAAAAATAATATTACTTGGGCCTCACAACTTTATATCTGTGTCTATGCATCTATATGAGTCTGCATCTATATTATCTACCAATAACTAAAATAGGCCAACATGCTTATCCATAGTCTATCTTTAATTTTTATTCCAAATTTCTTCTTGTTTAAAGTATATTAGTGTAAATTAATCCCTAGTGAGTGAAATTCAATTCAGTTTTATATAGGTAAAGCATATTTATTTCTAATTGCATCATTAGCTATCTGTTTCTATACTGTCCAGATAATGAAATATAAATCGACAAAAGTCCACAAATGAGAAATTGTGTTTCTTTAGAAAAGGCTGACAAGGATTGCTTACCAGATCTGCCAAGTGTTCTAAATAACTAACAGACAAGATGAACTTATTTTCAGTGTTTACACTCATGTCAACACAATCCAAAGCAATCACATAAAAACTGTGCTGTGAAAATAATGTCAGATGCATCATTAAATGTGTTGATCAGCATCTTAGTGTAAATGAACAGAAGTATAGGAGTAAAATTAGCTCCTTTCTGAGAGAGGAGAGAAAGGGATGGGGTGAGTGAGAGAGAGAGAGATGATAGATGATGATGATAGATTGAGAAATAGATGATAGATAGATAGATAGATGATAGAGACAGATACATAGATAGATCTACTAATCTGTTAAACTTCAACTTTCCTCAGGTGGAAACTAAAAAACAACACAAACATTTACTTCTATGTAAACATCCTGAAGAAATTGTTTCACAGAATATACAAAAATACTAATATTATTTAAGCAATTATTGGCAATCCAATTAAATTACCATATAGAATTTCATATGCACCACATTCTTACAGATTTGTTTCTTGGAATCATCATGAAATGTCCCCTGGCTTAGTAATCTGTACCTTTGCAACATTCTTTAAAATTCTAAACTGAGAGGTGATGTGTCACTTGCAGTTCTATGACAATATGCATTTTTCCAGGAATAAACTTAATATAATTTCAATAGCATTATTTCAGATGCCAATTAATTTCAAATTTATAGTAACTGTCTTTATCTTTACAAGATAAAGATCATAATTCACTCAGGACTTTAAATCAAAATTGTTCCTCTAACTTCAAATTCAGAGTATGAATGTTAGCTAGGTATGACTGTGCTGGATAGTTTTATGTCAACCTGACGCAAACTGGCGTCATCTGTGTGCAGGAAACTTCAGTTAAGAAAGTGAATCTGTAATTTTGGGTTATATGCAATCCAGTAGAGCCTTTTTTAAAATTAGTGATTAATGAGGGAGAGCCCACTGATGGTGCTATTCCTAGGCAGATGGTTCTGAATTTTATAAGATTGCAGGCTAATCAAGCCATGATGAGCAAATTAGTAAGCAGCACCCCTCCACGGCTTCTGCATCTGCTCCTGCCTTTAGATTCTGCCCTGTTTGAGTTTCTGTCCTGACTTCC
Organism: Onychomys torridus; assembly: GCF_903995425.1. Lineage (NCBI taxonomy): Eukaryota > Metazoa > Chordata > Mammalia > Rodentia > Cricetidae > Onychomys > Onychomys torridus. Next base: position 93,256,075 of record NC_050452.1, on the reverse strand, counting down.
TTTTTTGATGAACAGCAATATGGACGTGAAAGCCAAATAAACCGTTTAACTTCCTTATTGGTCATCAAAGCAATAGAAACCCTAACTAAGATAATGAGTATAAAAAATTTGCCTATATGAGAAAATTATGTATGTTTTCTGCTATCCTCTCATATTAAATATTAAATATTACATTATGATTCAAAAGACTATCTTACCCCATGAATTATTTTTTTAATTTGGTGTTTAAAATTTTCCTCAAATATCAGCCTTATTTAAACATATTGTTTCATGGAAATGATATTTACATTAGTCATACATTTTCTTTCCCTTTGGGCATACAAAAATGTGTTTGCTCTATATCATGACTTTGAAGCAGGACAACATGACTGAGGGCTGAGCATTTGAATGCAGATATGTGTAACAACTTTTACTGATAAATTCTAAACACTACTATGATTCTGTCTAGTCCAGTCCACTTTCAAATATGAATTATGATGTCAGAATCATCTTGAAGCCTCATTTCATAAGAGAACACTGCATGAAAGGGGAGAACTTGCCCCCTGAGTGATAACCCAAGGTACAGCCTCTTCCTCCTCCTTCTCTTTCCCACCACCATCTTCCAATCACCATAAGCTGTGAAGCAAGTGAATAAAATGCGTGTAACATAAATAACCCCAGAACTACTGGTTCATAAGCAAGAACTTGAACTCAATATTTGAACAAGAGGATTAGCAATAGAATCTGCAGATAGTAATAGCCAAAGGCAAAAGTTTAACTGATTAGTAACACTAAAAAAATAACTAGTTACAAATTTAATACATATATCTATAAACTGAATGAATATGTAGTTATAAGTTATACATATTATATATCTGCAAGGTTAAGGTACATATATATGTGAGTCAATGCAAATTATCTAAAACGGAAAATGTATCTTGATTTAATCAATAAGAAAACCTGAATTAATGAAAGATAAGTAGGTAACATCTCTCCCAATGCTGTAGACCATAATAAGCATAGGAATTATGCTGGGTGATTGTTGTCAACTTGACACAAACTAGAGGTCCCTAGGAAGCAGAAACCTCAGTTATGAAATGCCCATGGGCATTTTCTGAATTGATGTTTACTATGAGAAGGAACATTGTGTGCAAGGCCATTGTGGGCAGATGTTTCTGAGTTGTAAGAGAAAGCAGACCAATCAAGACATGTAAAGAGATTCAGTTAAATGATATTCCTCTATGCCCTCGGCTTCAGTTCCTGCCTTGATTTCCTGTTCTGGTTTCCCTCCTTAAAGCACTGGAACCTGTAGGTATAATCTGCCCTTTCTTCCCCTAGCTACTTTTGGTATTTTTGTTGTTGTTGTTTTTCAAATCACAGAAGTCATAGTACATGTGCATATGTAGAAATACTATACAATTTGAATTTCCAAACTAGTGATGGCAGATGCAATTACATTAGACTTTCAAAGTCTTCCTTATACTTATTTCCTCATCAACTGGGGCTGCCAATATTCAGACAAAATTAGGACTTGTTACTAGGAAGAAGAGATGGCTTAGTTTTGCAGAGAACTTGGGTTTTCCTCACTGCCACATTTGTGTGTGTGTGTGTGTGTGTGTGTGTGTGTGTGTGTGTGTGTGTGTGTGTGTTATACACCATGTGTGTAGAGGTCAAGAAATAACTTTCAGAAGTTGGCTCTTTCCTTCAATTGTTGCAGGTTTGGAGACTGAACTCAGCTTATGAGGCTTGATGGCAGGCATCTTTTAGAGTTAAGTCATCTTGCCAGCCCATAATTTTCACATTATGCAACTTAATTGAAAATAATTTAACTAATGTGTGAATTCCAAATATATAATTTGACTTAAACATATTTTGGAAGATTTAGTTCTACACATGTTTTAGAAGAATTTATATTTAAGGAATAGACAGTTCCGCTAAATTAAAACAGTGCTTGATATATATAATAAATGAACATTTAACATTGGTTATGAAAGAGCATGGAATATATAAAATAAAATTAAGGGAATTTTACATTACACAAAATTTTCTTTCATTTTTATTAAGCCTCCCCAAACTAAAACTATTTTATGTTGATATGTACAATATTGCTAAGATAAGTTCAGCAGAAGCTTATGAATGCAGTGACTTTATATTTCAGGTTTAATATAATACAATTATTAAAATGTTCTTATAAGAAGCATTTGTGGAGGCACTTAGCTAGCATCTGAAATTATATAAATTAACTATATTATCAGCATCTAGGCAATGTCTCTAATATTTGCCAAGTTTTTTAAATATAAAAAGTTAGTATAAAAACCAATGGTTAAAAAAAGTGATCCTCACCTTTTCTCTTTCCTCTCTCTTCCCTCCACATGGTCTCTCTCTCTCTCTCCTTCTCCCCCTTTTCCTTTCTTTCTCTCTCTCTCTCTCCCAATAAAGCTCTAAAAAGGTTAAAAAAAAAGTGATCCTCACATTCTAAGAGGCTTAAATACAGATAGCATTCAAACATAGTGAGCCACAAAGGATAGAACCATATAAGAAAATTCAAGGATTATTGTTGATATGGTAGCACTGTTTAATCAAATTTTTAATTGGCTTATGGAAGTTCACAAAACATCTTCCTGCTACAGATTAAAAAATGCAGGAGTATATACCATGCTTGTCCTTCTGAGTCAGGGTTACCTCACTAGTTCCATCCATTTGCCTGGAAACCTCATGATGCCATTAATTTTTCTCTGCTGAGTAGTACTCCATTGTGTATATGTATCACATTTCTTTATCTGTTCTTCAGTTGAGGGGCATGTAGGTTGTTGCCAGCTTCCGGCTATTACAAATAATGCTGCTATGAACATAGTTGAGCATATGTCCTTGTGGTATAATTGAGCATTCCTTTGGTATATGCCAAAGAGTGATATAGCTGGGTCTTGAGGAAGATTGATTTCCAATTTTCTGAGAAACCAACATACTGATTTCCAAAGTGGCTGTACAAGTTTGCATTCCCACCTACAGTGGAGGAGTGTTCCCTTTGCTCCACATCCTTTCCAACATAAGATGTCTTCAGTGCTTTTTATATTAGCCATTCTGACAGATGTAAGATGGTCCCAGGTAGAGCTCTAGGAGTCCAGTTGATGAGAGAGAGGAAGGCTGCTATGAGCAAGAGATATCAAGACCATGATTGGAAAAAGTACAGAGACAACTAGGCAAACTAGTGGAAACACATGAACTGTGGATAAACTTGGGGAAGGGTTTTCTTTTTTGTCTTTTAGGAGAATGAAGGCTAAGGAATCTGAAGAACACTGGACAAATGAGACAACTGAAGAAAAAGGACAAATCATCTGTCCCAGGAAAAAGATTAAAATGGCCTATTGGTATATCATCTATAAAATTTCATAAATCTTCCTAAATGTTTGTTTCTGCTCTTCTCTAAAAAAATTAACACTATTGGTCTTCTTGTAGTCCCAGTTCAATTAAAATTTAAAGTTGACTTAGGAGTTGGAGAATGGCTCTCTCCTTCTTTAAACTCAAGCATGTTGTTAAATGAAAATGTAAACTCCTTGTATCATACCAGAAGAAAGAGCCATCTTCTGACATGGGATAGGAGAAAAGCCAAATTAATTAAGGGACTATTCTATTACTAATCTAAATTCTTTGATTCTATTCTGATTATTTAAACTTTTCTTAAAATATGAATTTTATATCAAAACTTAATATATATATTATATATTTTTATATATCATATGTGTATATATAAAACTTCGTTAAGATAATAATGGTCACATAAACTACTAACTAATTTTAGAAAAAAGGCTTCAATTAGCTACCTATACATATCTTTGTGTTCGAGTCTCTTTTCAGTTTTCTGCAGGAAATCATGGCCAGGCCTAACATCAACTGAAACCTTCAGGAAGAAGATGGGGCCCCACAATGACAATTCCATGTGGACAATAGTAATATCACTAAGCTGACAAACATTATCTACAGATCAGCTTTGGACTACAAAGTACTTAGAGCAATTCTGAGATGGCTAGCTGAGATGATCCAGTTTCAAAGACTACTTGAATAAGGACTTGAGATAAACTCTGAACTTTGGCATTATGGATAACAAAGAATATAGTTACCTTTCCTAGAATTTGACAATTAACCCCAATTTTTTTCTTTTCAGAATAAAGATCACCTATACCCAGCAGGAAGCAATTTTAAGAATACAACACCCACATTCCCAAAGTGGTGGTGTGGGGTGGATGGTTTTTTGGTCTTTTTATGGATATTGGGTCTGGGATAGTTTTCATTGTTTAGGAGGGTTGGTTACAAGTTGTTGTTAAGGGTTAGGGAAAGGGTTAGGAAAAGGAGATTAGATTTAAGGTGCTTGTTTAAAAAAAAAGAAAAAGACAATTACTAGTTTTAAATACTTTACATTGGATTGGATTGTTTTATATTGTATACAAATTATAAATATATATATACAGAGAGAGAGAGAGAGAGAGAGAGAGAGAGAGAGAGAGAGAGAGAGAGAGGAAGAGAGAGAGAGAGAGAGATTGAGATTGTTAGAATATGCTATACTGTTGCGGTAGCGCAGTAGCATCCATTTACCATGTCCTAGCAAGGGGCTGTGGATCAAAAAACAAGAGACAAAAGAAAGCAGGTCATTCATGCCAGAGGATGCCGAATGCCATTTATTGAAGAATAAATACCTTAAATACAGGCTTACAGCACAATGGAGGAACCCTGGAGGGCAGAAGTTTGCTACTGAATGTTCTACATTCTTGCATCTAAGCTGTTTACACCAAATGCAGGAAACACAAACAAGGAACTTCCCTTAAGCATTCAGGAGGGTGGAGACAAGCCCGGAATCAGCAGAGGGAGGACATCAAGGTCAAGGTCAGGCAAGCAGGGCCGCAGTTACTCAACTTGGGAGTTCCAGAGCACTACACTATACACATATTTCTAGTCTTGCTCGAGATATTGTACTTATACCACTCATTTAACAATGTAAAGCAATTTGCTAATCCTTGAATGTTATTATTACCAACTATTAGGATATATAGAAATGAAAGTTAGTAGTTAGACATTACAATCAAACTTGTAGTCATATTAGGTGTGTTTTCAAGATCAAACAGATATATTTTAGATAGACAGGCCATCTTCAAACCCTTCAGAGATCTACAGAATATGGCATTTAAAATGTTTTAATAATTTAGGAGTTTTTCTTTTTTGTTATGACTATGAGACATGTCAGCTCCTGGCAGTACCAATCTACTGCAGAGAAAATATGGGCATTGAAGAAACTGCATATGGAGTTAACTTTCATTGTGGCAAAAGTTAGCCACTGGACAACAAAGTATCCTTGAATCAACTGCTGACAAACAGGACAGACAGGGCATGAAACCAAGAACTACCGATTCTTGCCGAAACAAGTGTGGTTGTGGCTTTAACAAAAGGCATCTTCTGAAGCCAGGACAATATGGCACTTATCCCTGAAGTGAGTGGCCTTTGCAATCTGGAAAAGGTACCATGCCCTTTTCTTCAAATGCAGCTGAACAGGGAGTGGGCCGATGGCTTCTGATGTGCAATGGAACAGCAGATGAAACAGTTATTCTTGAAGAATAACCAAGCTCACTCCTCTCAATAGTAGACTGGCATTTAATAAAGAGATGTAGAGAAGAATGGGATGCCAAGATGAAGCCACATATACACAGCCAGAAAAAATGGACAGCTGAATTAAAAAAAAAAATCAACAATTTCCAGAATTAAAATCCAGAATCATGATATGACACTAATGGAATTCAGGTGTTTCTGGTACATGGACTGTTCTCACCAAGTGTGAGGTCAAACTGTTGATGTTGTATACATCCTAGTTCACAAAAGAGTCTGTCAGATACGCTAAGCCTATAGGCTGAGGATGATGCCCCAACACTCCAGAGAAACCACAGATGACTGTCCAGGGGGCTGGCTGTTTCTGTCAACTCACATTTTTTGGAAGCTGCTTGCATGCACTTCCTGTTTTTTATTTTTTATTAGGTAATATTATTTCCTTCTTGGGTCTCTGAGGGAGTTGAAGATCAGTTAGTTAAAGTTTTCCTTGTTAAGAATTTCAGAAAAGAAACTCACAAGAGGTGTAAGTGTATAAATTTGAAAGATGTTATAAGACAGTTCTGTTAGTAATATAAGTTAGGATAGAAAGTGAATCAGGTACATTTTGGACTTACCAAAATAGGATAGATTATGGAATTATTTTCTCTGAATTTGTCAATGCAAATAGACTAGACATTATTTAGGTATTTATTGCTTGTATGTATGGTATATAGTTATTGTACTTTTGTATATAGTTTTTCTTATATTAGTTATAACTTTTTTCCTTTTTTTCTTTTTATTAAAATAGAAAAGGGGAAATACAGTGAAATTTTATTTGTATTGAAATGTGATTTTATTTGTATGTTAATAAAGTTGCCTTGGGGTCAGAGCAAGCCATAGCAGAAGCTGGGTGGTGGTGGTGCATGCCTTTAATCCCAACACTTGGGAGGCATAGCTAGGCAGATCTCTGTGTGTTCAAGGATACAGCCAACATGGCGATGCACACCTTTAATCTCAATACGAACCATAGAAGACCTGGAGGTCTGTACAGACAGGCAGTGAAGAGGAGGTCATGTGGCTGGGTTTACAACCAATGAGAAAGCAGAACAGAAAGTCTATAAAAAAGAAAAAAGCACACAGAAGTAGCTCTCTTGAGGAAAGGAAAGACAGAGCAGCAGTGAAGGGTAAGGTTTTCAGCTCTCAGCTATTGCTCTGACCTCTTGGCTTTTAACTCTGCAATTGGCTCTGTGTTTCTTATTTAACAAGATGGTTACATCTACAGACCAATACCTGAGGAGCCCCCATGGTACTGGACTAGTCCCTCTGAATAAGTGAGATAGTTGTTTAGCTTGAGCTGTTTAGGGGGCCCCTAGGCAATGGGATTGTGACCCGTTCCTAGTATGTGAGCTGGCTTTTTTAAGCCTAGTGCATATGATGAGACACTTTGCACAGCCTTGGTACAGGGAGGAGGGGCTTGGACCTGCCTCAACTGAATGTATCAGACTCTGCTGATTCCCCATGGGAGACCTTGCCTTGGAGGAGGTGGGAATGAGGGTTGAGTTGGGCATAAAGCTGGGGGAGGAGAGGGGAATCTGTGATTGGTATATAAAATGAATAGACAATTTCTTAATAATAAAAAAAGAAAATGCAGGAAAATAAATAGGATGGAGTATTCGTAGAAGTTATAGATGAGAGACCCTTAAGTGTGTAGACTGAACAAACACATTCATTATTCAGTTCTGTTATAATATAGTAGGATATGGATAGTGTCCAAGTTGCCTTTAGCTGGTAATTTCACACATGCAGAAGTCAAGAAAGAATCTTAATCAAGAAATTTTACTTCAATCAAATTGGCCTGTGGACTTTCTTGTGATTGTTGATTGATATAAGAGAACCATTTCACTGTGGAGAGTTCCATCTATAGGCAGATGGGCCCTCTGCTGTATAAAACAGAGTTAGAGAGAAAACAAGCAAGCAGGGTTCGTCCATGGCTCTTCTAACAGTGTCTGCCTAAGTCCTTGCCTTAATTTTCCTCAGTAATGGACTGGGACTTGGAAGCACAGGCCAAATAAACACTTTTCTCCCAAAACTGCTTTTGCTAAGAAGGTTTTATTACAACCCTAGATATCAAATTAAAACAGACACTTTCTTTGTGTTATAATTTTGCACATTATTTGTTTACAGATAATTATTCTTATATTTGAAGTTTGGATAATATTGAGATGCATGTGTACATTTTTACAATTTTCAAAGAATAATATAAAATTATAATATTTAAACTTAAAACTCAAAATATAAAATGCCACTAATTAAGTCCGTATAACAATAACAGAACATCAGATAAGATTGTATTGAATAGTTGCGGTATATTTTCTCTGTTTTAAGGTTTGTTTTTTTGTTTTTTGTTTTTTGTTTTTTGTTTTTTTTTTTTTTTTTTTTTTTTTTCAGAAACAGGGTTTCTCTGTGTAGCATTGCACTGTCCTGGAACTCACTTGGTAGCCCAGGCTGGCCTCAAACTCACAGAGATCCTCCTGCCTCTGCCTCCCGAGTGCTGGTATTAAAGGCCTGCGCCAAAGTTGTATTTTTTTTTTTTTTTTAATATGTGGTGATAGGTTAGTGTGTAAATTACTTGCTGTTCAAGCATTAAGACATGTTTGGTTCCCCAACAACTTCACAAAAGCTAGGCTTGTGACTGTACATTCCTACAATACCAGTACTGTATTTGAGATTCTTCAATACAGCCATATGCCTGGGAATTTCTAGACATCCCACCTAGATGAAATAGGAAGCTCTGGGCTTTGTGAGAAACTCTGTCTCATAAATAAGCTGAAGAACAACATAGGAAGATAGGCATGATTCATCTTCTGGCTTCCACATGCAAATACCCAGACAAGTCCACTCAATGCAGGTGAGCACATGCAACTGCACAAAATAGAGCAACTAGTCATATCATCTTCCATTTCAATGCATGTCCTTAATAAGTGGCATCCCAGCTCATTTCTGACTATATACATTCTATCAACTGCAATATCAATTTTCAGGAAACCTATAAAACAAAAACAAACAAACAAAACCCAAAATACCTCTACTACACTTTAATAAAGGGAATGTGTGAAAAATATTAGAACAGTTATTCTGATCTCAAGAGCAATTGTAAGTTTTTCTGAAAACTATGTAGTCATTAAAATAAGAGGTACTCTAACTATATGGTGAAAGATTATTTTATCAACTTTTGTAGCATGCATAATATCCACATCAAAGTTCAGAGATGGGAATGAGAACTGTACTTAATCAATGCCTGCTTGTGGTGATATTTTAATTGTGCTGAAATGTGATTTTATTTGTATGTTAATAAATAAATTTTGCCTGGAAATCAGAGGTCATTAGTGAGCCAAGAATCAAAGTCATGTGGTGGTAGCCTATACCCTTAATCTGATCACATGGCAAGTAGAGTCGCTGTATGGTCAAGGACACAGCCAAGCATGGTGACCTTTGAGTCTTTAATCCCAGTATCAACCTTAGAGACCAAGAGGTCTGTATAGACAGGCAGTGATGAGGAAGTCACATGTCTGGGCTTAGGGCCAATGAGAAGGCAGAACAGTAAAACAATAAAATGCAAGACACATAGGAAGAAGGTCTCCCTCTAAGGAGGACAACAGTGAGTGGTAAGATAAGGTGGTCTTGGCTCTTTGCTAGTGCTGGGATCTCTTGGACTTTTAACTCTGTATTTGGCTCTGTGTTTCTTATTTAATAAGACCATTTAGAATTTTGTCTATACCTGCTGACATCTGTGGCTACTTTTATTTTCTTACTAGTATACCCTGATTTCTATGTCTATTATTTACAATACTGTTTTCCACTGTAGGAAGCAAAATTTGATTTAATTATTAATATTATTTGAATCTCTGAGAATGTTGTCTGTGTGGATGGATGTGGTTAACTACAAGTCAGCTATGGCATAGCTCATTCTCTTCCCTTAGAGGTGATATAGTTTATGATTTCAGAATTTAGAACTTTTTCAACTGACAAATTAAACCATAGTTTGCTTCACTGTTCTTTTACTATCAAGTATATATAATATAGAGTTTATAAAGGCTATTAAACAGTTAAAATCCACTTCGCAAATATGCCAAGCACTACTTTATCATTAACTTCTTTTCTTTAGGAAGTTATACTCTATTTTTACAAAATTTCTCTCTTCAAACCTTCCATATACCCCTCCTCATGTCTGATTTTGTGTGTGTGTGTCTGTGTGTGTGTGAGTGTATGTGTGTGTGTGTGTGTGTGTGTGTGTGTGTGTGTGTGTGTGTGTACATGAATGTAGGTAGGTAACCACAGAAGCCAGACAAATGTATTAGTCCCCCTGGAACTAGAGTTACAGGAAGTCATGAGCTGCTCAGCATGAGTTTGGGGAACTAAACTCTGGTTCTCGGAAAGAGCAGAAAGGGCTTTTAAATCTTTGAGCTATCTGTCCAGCCTTCATATGTAGTATTAATTAAAAATGAAAATGCATTGTGAAACTTTTGGTACTCATTTTCATAGATTTACCATTGGTGCATCAAATGGCACCTGTACTTCTGTGGTTTTTTTTCTTTAATTTATATTTTTCTCAGGAGTGTACATTTCTGTGTTTGTGCAGGTTTGCATATGTTTGTATACAACTGCTCCTGTCTGCAGAGGCCAAAAGCATTGGATCCCATAAAGCTGGAGTCATGTGTGAACATACTAACGTGGGTGTGGAAAACTGAATTCAATTCCTCTGCAATTGCAAGCAGTGCAGGTTCTGAACAGCTGAGTCACCTCCCAAGGTTTTAGCCATACCTTAACCATAATACTTAATTATTATGTCTTGGTAATTTTTAAAAAGGCATTGCTTCTGCACTATCTTTTTCTTTTCCTTCAGGTTTTTATTATGTATATCTACTATAAATTAGAATATCTTTATCAGACACATAATTTGCTAAGAAAAGAATAAGTGAATGAAACTATATAAAATATAAACCATAATTTGATATTATGTCAACTATCATATATTGAAGTATTTAACATGTTTAATAAACTTGCTGTTTCCTTTTTCAAAAATATCTTTTATAGTAATAAGAGTAAACAAAATACTTGATATCTCTAATTGGTAGAAAAGGAAAATTAAAGATTTTTTCCCAAATAATTATGTGAACATAACCTTCCTCATTTTGCATAGAGACAATTAAACAAACTTTTAATAATTTCATTAATAATGTAAACTGACTCAAGCTCATCCATGTCCTGATACATCATTAAATATTATTGAGTTAGGTCCTGACATTTATCCCGGATTATGTATCTGGCATTTAAATGTTCAGTGCTAAATGTTAAGGATGTCAATTATATAAGCATCCATCTTTTTCAGTATGGCCTGCCATCAAACATTAATGGTAGAAGTGTTAATTCATTTCAAGTAGTCTCAAATATCTGCACTGAAGGAGGTTGGTACAGCACAAGTGTTCTGACATCCTCTGGTAAGTAATTACTCTAAAAAATATCTCAGTAAATTCAACTCACTCCTACAGGCATTTTAAATTATATGCCATTAAAAATGTAATACTTTTTTCAAATGACAAGGTCATGCTAAGAACCAAAACTGCATTCTATTTTTATGTGAAATGCACACACTCTAATAAAAAACGTTACAATATACACTCCAAACTAGGAAGGGTAAGTTGTGCTACATTGAGTGGTAGACAGTAATCAAGATAAATTGTTATTTACCTAACAGTAAATCAATGTTATCATGTCATTCCCTGTGGAAAAAAAAAAAAGGTTGGCTTGTGTGAAAATAGGATACTGCTCATCCTACTTAAAAGATAGAAGTGTATTCAAAAGCCTGATATCACTACACTTCTTCCTAACTTTTATTCTCCCTCTAAAAATTATCCTGATTTTCAATGGGACTTTTTAAAGTAAAAAAAAATATTACATAAAATTTCAATTTTAAATGAGTAGGAACATAAAATGTACCTTACAGAACAAACTGATCATGCATTATATGTTCTTATCTTCCAGGTAAAATTATAAATATATTAATGGAATAAAAAATTAAGCATAAAATGCAAAAAGAGTTATGGGAAAAAGACAACTCACTGTAGAAGCAATTTTAGTTAAAAAAAATCTATGTAAATAATCTGCAAAATTATGGGGAAATATGCTTTCTAAACTGTAAGAGTCAGGATATTGTCCTTATGCAGAATTCATTTTATTAAATTTCTTATGATTGTCACTTAGTAGAAACATACTTCTGGGTGTGTCCGTGAATATTTCAGACAGGTTTTACAGTCTCATAAATTGAAAAGTTATTTAAATAAATATGTAATTATTATATTTAAACAGGGATTGAAACTAAATTTGCTAAATCAGGATTTCTGCATGGTGATATATTACTTTTGATCCATAAATAAGTTCCTAAAACTTAAGAACTATCTGGTTTATAATTGCAATGTCTCCATATTTTGGTACTTTTAAAAAATCAGTTACTTTTAGGGTTGATGTGATGAAATACCTTAAAAATGGAACACAGAAAAGATAGGTTTATTTGGTTCATAGTTTGAAGAAACAGTGCATCATCAGAGAAAGGTAATGGCAGGAAGAGGGTCAAGCTCCTGGTTATACTGGTCAAGTTGTATTAGCACTCTTGAAACAGGTAAGATTGAATGCTGGTATTCTGGTTATTTGGTCCTTTTCAGGTTAAGATGCCAATCTAATTTATGGGATGGTGATGTCTATATGCAGGAAAAGCATTCCCTCCACATTTAAAGATGTCTGAAAATAAGCATATAGGTACACTAGGAGATATGTTTCCTTGGTCATTAAAAAATTCAGTCCAGATGAATAAACTAAAAATACTGATCATACTTGGCAATATGCACACATTTTTCTTAGTATTAGAGAGATGTATGTAAAACTGTCTTTACATTATAGGAAGCTTGGTAACACAGTTTTCATATACCTGTTTAAATGCTGGTTGCATGTGTTGATAGCTAAATATGTTGCTTTTTCATGGATAGATATTTTTGAGTTAAATTTTCAGCGTTTTGCAGACTAATGTGAAGGCTTTAATATCCTACAGTTGACTTATAGACACATTCATATATTCATATATTCATATATATGTTGCAAATCATAAAGAAAATACAGGTTAATTTTTCTTCTGGTTTTAACTATTTCTACAGAGAGCCATGGAGATAGAAAAAAGAAAGAAACTGTGATAAGAACTACAGTATCATAGGAAACTGTGGTTTCCTAAATGTACAATTAATTGAATGAAAAGTTAAAACATAGATGGGAAACATTTTCAAGACATAAAGCAAGCACTTTATAAAAAAACATCATAAAAGCTGGTCAAATCAATTGAAAATATATAGACAGCTTCTTTATTCCACTTTATTAAAGTGCCTGATAAAATTGTGGTATCACTCTGAATGTAATTACTCATCAGAAGAATGAAAATTATTTTTAAAATGAGATCATCTATATACCATGGAAACATCTTTTAAAAGGCAAAGAACAAGAATTCAATCATATTTTATTATTTTTCAAAAATTTCCAATTCTTTAAACACATTGTTTAAAGTACACTAAAAATATCACCAAATAAAACAGTAATAATTGACACAGTCATTTTGAGAAATTAATGTTAGAATTAATTAATTGAATGTAATATTTTGGAAGAAAAACTAATCATGTACTAATTATGTATATTCAAGTCTCTCCAATTTTTCACACATTATCATTCTAATTACCATGATCTATGAAGAATGTTGTAAATCATAATGCACATTTAAGAAAGTTAGGTGGTGGCTATTTCTTTCCCAATTCAACTGTCCATGGAAATGAATTCTTAATTAAGATAATAATAATAATAATAATAATAATAGTAATAATATTCAATCTTATTCCAAATGAAGTCTGTAATGTTACAAAATAGTGATGTCAGTAACACAATAACAATTAGAGAATTTTAAAGAGAAGAGGAATGGGTATAAGGGAGAATTTGGAAGGAAGAAAGGGAAGGGAGAAATGTAATTATAATCTCAAAAAAATATGTAAAATCTTTTGAAGGTAAATCCCTTTTTCTGAAGACATTTCACATTGAAAACATAGGACTTGCAGGACCTGATCCTGAACTGGATGACTCCTCTTTGGGGGCTAACTCTCATAGTACTAAACTTGCGATTAAGTCTTCCTGTTTTAGAAAAGCGATCAATATCCCTACACAGCTATTACCTCTATGATACACAACAATGACCCACTGCAAAATGTTCTTCATGGTTCAACAGTGGCATTTATATTGTAGAGGTAATAAATAGCTATATAATTACACTTATGCCCCACTTCATTATATGGGTATTTATTCTTAGTACTGTAAATCCACTCAAATACTTACAACTAGTGAGTCCATGGAACCTAGATGAAAACCTACTGCTGCTATTTTCTAAGCAAGTAAAATTTCCAAATGTCCTTTGGGATGGTATTTCTCTATGCTGAGACTATGTGTTACTGCTATTGGTTAAAAATGAAGCTGTTTTGACCTATGGTAAGGCAGGATAGGAGTCAGGTGGGAAATTTAAGAGAGACACAGGGAGGAGGAGGAGGAGCAGAGTCAAGTCAGATGTCTGCCCAAGGGCAACAAGATGACAGCAGACCAGCAATGCCACAGCCACATGGCAGCACATAGATTAATAGAAATGGTTAATTTAAGGTGAAAGTCAGCTAGCAAGAAGCCTAAGCCATAGCCCAAAGAGTTTGTAATTAATATAAGCCTAGGTATGTTTACTTGGGACTGAGAGGCTGTGGGATGCAGGAAAGCTCCTGGCTACATAAATGTGTTACAAATTTAACTTTATAACGCAAAGATACATTTAGTTTTCAGCCATAGTCTATGAAGCTTCATTTTGAAGTACAAGGAAAACACCACAGAAATCACAACTGATAAAAAAATGCATAGAACTGACCACTGGGTGCCAGTGTCCAATTGATACATCTACAACTCAACCTTTGTACCTAAGGCTCAAGGAACATCATGGAAGAAGAGACAAAGGATTCTAAGAGCTGGAGGACTAGAATGTCTGCTGTATTGTTGTGTCTTCTACAAAGGACAGTGAAATACACCCAGAAAATCTCAGTTATGGTTGCCTAAACAAAACTGAATAATGCAAACATCAGTTGACATTCCAAGATTAGATAGGGAAAATCTCAAAAGTTCTTGTGTATAAAATGATAACAACAGAATAATGACTGTTGAGAAAGGGATCTGACTTCTGCAGGGATTAGCACCTGGAATGAATACCCAACACCAAGTGTCCTGCCGTAAAAACATATACAAAGAGCAACACTAAATGATACAGGAAGGATATTATTACATCATATATACACACATATATATATCACAATATAGATGAACATAAAAATAAAAATAACCATTCAATAAACAGGATAGTTATTAGTGACTAGCTGTAAATTAATTAATCTAGTTATCATATTTAATAGTTTAGAAAATAGAGACTATGTTTTCTCTATTATTTTCTTTTTAGTGATATAATTATTTTTGCTGATATCCAAGTACTTTATTGGCACACTAAGTGTACATATATGCACACACATGCATGTGCATCTACATATAACCTTATGAATGAATACATATGCCACAACCTATACAACATACTACATACACAAGGCAAGGGACACACACACACACACACACAAACACACACACACACGCACACGCACACGCACACACACACACACACACACACACACACATACACACCCACCAGTCTTTTCACATAAAGTTAAAGGAAAATTATGTGGACACATTTAACTAAATATTTCATATATATGAGTTGGATACAGTATTGCTCTACAGTTTAATTGTAAGGATAACTTCATATAAGGAAAATATTTGTTTTGGTTTTTTTATGAACCTATTCACTAAAGTTATTTTCATTAGTGTCAGTAAGGGGAATTTTCTTGAAACTGGCTTATTATGAGAGATGTAAAACAGTGTAAAAAAAGTTCATTTAACCATGTTACATAAGAGATTAACATTGTATCTTTAAGAATTCTTTTTCCTATTAGAAAATGTGCATAATAGCATACTTTGCAGAGTTGTGAATTTGCACATTATTAATGCTGAGACTGTGACAACTTTTGAATATGAAGATAAATAACCATAACTGCTGGGACATTAATATGCATCAAACATTCCAACAATGCTTCTAGCTAAAACATGATTAATCTTACACATACGGATGATGTTTAAAGCAGAAGCATTATTGAAATTAATCTTGTCTTATGGGATAGTTCAGCGAATGCTGCTGTGTTTCAATTTTTGAAACATATCCTATACCTTTACTATGTATAATTAAAAGTATTTTTATATGCTAGTCACATTTCTGAACTAAAGATTATATTTTTATAAAACTTGGTAGTATAAATATTAATTTGGATTAAAGGACATTATAACAGTCTAAATAATGGAACAGTAGGTTATATGATATATATCAACAACTGTGGTGGTATTGTGTTCCCCAAAATATTGTGTGTTCCCCCCAAATAAACTTATCTGGGGTCAGAGAACAGGACAGCCACAATATTAAACATGAGGATAGGCAGTGGTAGCACACGCCTTTAATTCAAGCATTTCAGAGACAGAAATACCTCTGGATCTCTGAGTTCAAGGCCTCATTAGAAACAGCCAGGTATGGTGACTCACGCCTTTAATCCTGGAAAGCGAGCCTTTAATCTCAGGGAGTGATGGCAGAGATATATAAGGCATGAAAACCAGGCACCAGAGCTAGTTAACCATTTGGCTAGTTAAGCTTTTAGGCTTTGGAGCAGCAGTTCAGCTGAGAGCCATTCAGATGAGGACTCAGAAGCTTCCAGTCTGAGGATACAAGAACAGGTGAGGAACTGGTAAGGTGAGGAAACTGTAGCTTGTTCTGTGTCTCTGATCTTTCAGCATTCACCCAATAACTGGCCTCAGATTTGATTTTATTAATAAGACCATTTATGATTCTTGCTACAAACAACTTGCTATATTTCATTCTGGGTGTAGAAATTTTGGTATGGAAAAGACACCTGGTGGAGTCAGAGCCTCAAAACCTACAGTAACTAGGCACATACTTTCCCACAAAACTTTATGAATATAAATTCTCTTTTACTTAATTGTAATTTCTGGCCTATTAGAAAAATATTATTGTGCACACTGGAAAAGTAAAATATCTAAAAATGTCAATAAATACCTTTTCTCGAATACAGCACTGGTTTCTCAGATGGTTAAACTAAAAGAATGCTTTCAATAACATATAGAAGAATGTTGCATGTATTATTTGTTTTCAGATAAAATTTAAAAACATCCAAATATGTGTTTGGATATCTTTATTTTAAGTAAACATCTCCTCCATTCTTTTGCTTTATTTTAAATATTTTCTAACAAAAATATTTTAAGCAAAAAAAGAGAATATTAATATTACTGCAATGAAGTTATTTTATCAAAATCTTGAAATTAGCAAATCCAAAAGAGAAACAAGTTAGTACGACTTTGTGTTTAGCAGCATATTTTCTTTGAACATATTCAACATGAGGTACTCTTCTTAGAAATGAAAAACAAAATTTAGTAGGAAATATTGTTACATTACATGTTTGTAATGGATACTATGGAAATACTGTATTTTAAATCTACGTGAGAAAAGAGTTAAGATAACATTAAAAATGAAAAATAAATGTAACATATATTACACACACACACACACATACATACACACGCACATACATACACACACATATATATATACACACACACACATATATACACACAAACACACACACACACACACACATATATATGCACATAAACAGAATGACATAAAAATGGTAAGCTTTGAGCCTGTGTTTAAACAATGCAGTGAAATTCAGTTCCTCAGATTGTGACACTTGAGCACACAAGTAGGTATTTAGTATAAGAATGGGGAAGGACATTGGGGAGTTAGCTCAATGGTAGAGCACTTGCCTCCGCTCCAGAAAAAAAAAAAAAAATTATAAAAGAGAAAGAAAGGGGAAGGACATCAGAAGACACAGAAACCATGAACTGGGCTATATTTGAATTATCTGAAGTAAGAGTGGAGGGTGAATTGCCTGGACTGAGTAAAGAAAAGAAAAGGAATAAGTGTAGGGATGATATTATATGATCACATATCACAGACCATGGTAATCCTCCTATTTGTAGTGATATGGCGAAACTGCAGTAAAAAACTGTAAATGAGTAGAAGGCATAAATACACATCTTAAACATAATGTATTTCGAAAGGACAACATGAGTTCACAGAACTACGGCACTTATTCGAAAGTAGGGAATTCAGGGGTTAGGATAGTAGATATTTGTAGGTAGCACACCTGCTTCCCTGACGGAGTGGAGTGTATCCTCAGCAATGCCTCCTGGAGTAGGAGATAAAGCAGTGAGTGGGAGAGGTGTGTGGAATCTAGCACCTGTGTGGTCCACTGGAGATTGGACTTGGAGAAGAGGGATAGGTGAATGTCAGCAGTTAGTCTACTTGCTTCCCTCGTTAGAGTGGCCTGTGGGATCTCAGGGCATGCCTACTGGAATTGGGGAATAGGATAAAGCAATAAGTTAGGGAAGGGAATTTAGGATGGAAAGATCTGTTAGCTCCACTGGAAATGGGTGGATCCAAATGGGTGGAGATGGGGAGAAACTGGAAGGAGAAGAGGGAAGAAAAACACTAATCCCATTATATTATGTGGGAAAAATATGTTCAATAGAAGAAAGAGGGAAAATCAAAGTAGAAAGTGGATAGTTGATAATAAGCATTTTATTAGCCCATAAACAATAAAAAATACTATATTGCTCTAAGTTCAGTAGTTAATGAAATGGAATGATGAATGAAAGAAAACAGACTAACATACAAAGGATTTTATATTACACAGAGCCACTAGAGGCACTCAGTGGTGAAAGTATCTTTCTTTGTTACTATTATAATTTGTTTTTGATAAATAGATTTTTAAAAAAATGTTTTAGGTTGATAAGACAATTGTATGCAAAGTACAATGAAATCCTATGTACTACCACCACCCAGTTTCTCCCATATTTACATCGTTACTCCCATCTTATATTAGTGTAATGCTTTCCTAGCTATGGTGGAGTCAGTGTCCATGGATTATTAATCATGAAGATTAACAGGTAACATAATATTAGGAATCTTGTCTGTGTTGTGCTGTCTATATTTTGGTCAATGACAGAATAATCATTATAATATCAAGTAGAATAATCTCTACATTCTAAGCATCTCTAATTTTTCTTTGAATACTCAACCTTTAATCCACTAGAATCCTTAAAAAGAACTGGTCATTTTTTTTTTCTATTGTGTGCCTCTCCTAGTATGCCACATATATGGAATCTTCCACTATCTAGCCATTCATATTAATTTATTATGTGTTTCCTTGAAATTGTATCTTATATGATAGTAGATAATGCTGTATTAATGTACTCAATTTATTCAATCAATAAATGTAAGCAAAAAATTTGTTAATTTTAAATCTAGAAAGCTTTAATTACATCTAAAGAATTTGCATATGAACAAAAGTTTTTTTTGTTTAATTTGGGTAAGTATAAAAGTTATAACTGTTGAATTATAAGATAAAATGATGCATAAGTTTATAGGAAAAGTTACCCAACTGTCTTGTAAATTTTCTGAGTCATATTGCAATCAAAGACACAAAGGATAGGAATTCCTATTCCTCCACACCTTTGGTAACATTGAGTATTATCACTGTTTCCAATGCAACCACTCTACCAGATGTACAGTTGTAACTCTTCGTTGTTTGAATACTTCCGATTTTTTAGAGACATAGTAAATTGAGCGTATTTTTCATGCCTATTAGTAGTGTCTGTCTTGTTGCTAAGAAGTCTACTGAAATATTTTACCTGTTTTGAAACAACCATGTTGAATATTAAAGTTCTTTATGTATTTGCATAAGTCATTTGCATGCTTATCTACAAATATTCTCTTAGACTGTGGCTTATCTTTTCACTGCTTGTTTGTTTTATAGCAGAAATATTTAATTTTAATAATGTTTAACATATTCAAAGACATTACAGATTTGTGCTGTGTGTTTTAAATATGTATCTTTGCATTTTATCTTTTGCTGAAAAATTACAAATGGTAAGGGCTCACATATGGTCTAACCTTTGAGACTAACAGATGAAATAGGCCTTTGCAATACTAAAACCAGTTAGGTAAAACAGCAGATCTATGGTGTGTTCTAACTTAACAGACGTTACCTGATTTCTGTTCATATTAGGATGTCAGAACTCACTTTGCAGAAATAAAGGTTGTAGTTAGAGTTTTCCTGCCTGGCCCACAGTCAGTACAAATCTCTCTCACCCGCCAGGCCCATAGACGCTCAGAACCAACCAAGTAAACACACAGAAACTTACATTGTTTAGAAACTGTATGGCTGTGGCAGGCTTTTTGTTATCTACTTTTTCTATCTTAAATTAATCCATCTCTATTTATCTATACTTTGCCACATGGATCGTGGCTTACCAGTACCTGACATCTTGTTAAGGTGGCAGCTGGCGGTGTCTTTCTCCACCCAGCCTTCCACCTCCCAGAATTCTCTTCTCTCTTGTCCCGCCTATACTTCCTGCCTGGCCACTGGCCAATCAGAACTTTATTTACACACAGCGATATCCACAGCAAAAGGTAAGCAAAACAAAGAAAATGAAGATAAACAAATATACAACATTTCTCCTTAACTGAAGAAAATAACTAAATAAGGCCAGTATTTTGTTCAATGTGGATAATGTATGAATTTTTAGCAAATATTCATAGGACAATAAGACATAGTAGCTAAACTAAATGTCAAGTGTAAAACAAATGACCATTATTTTATGGACCACAATGTTCTTATCATGACATAAAGAAATGTCTCATATAATTTATCATCATCCCGAAATATTCATCATTATATGGTTGCTTTAAATGTTCTTGAAACATATTAAAAAGTTCTGAAAATAACCTTTTAATAAAAATATGTTTTAAAAAAATCAGATATTTCTTTTTATAGATATCCATTCCTTGATTAAAATACTTGTAATTTTAAAATTTTTTTGTCCTATTTTTAAGAAACTGCTTTAAATTTAATACACATCAACAGGATTGTTAAATTCATTATTAAAAACAAATACAGGGGAAAGCACAGTCATTGATTACAGAAATGCCAGTCAGCAAACAACAGAGAGAATTAGGTAACTTAATGCTATTCTGCAGTGGCACAGTGACATAACCCTTACATAGCTCCTGCAAGGCCTTGAGTTCAGTGCTATGCCAGAGAGAGAGAGAGACAGAGACAGAGAGACAGAGACAGAGAAGGAAAGACAGAGAAAAAGCAAGCTAGAGAACACTGACCTAAGCAAAATCATGCCATGTTATGTAATTTATTGAGTAAAAAATCTAAAAGAAGTGGGCTAACATTAAATGATGGAGTCTTTGTTGTTGTTTTTTTTTTCTTTAAAAAAAACTTTGAAGCATGATTTGAGACTTAATTAATGTGCCTTCACAATTAGGTAAAATAAAATCAAATACAAAACAAAACAAAAACACATTATCTCATAACCTTGGGAGAAAATAATTTGACCTTTAAATTTTTTTCACTGTGTATATTGCAATTACTATTTTTCTAATTGCTTTATACATTTTTGATAATTTCATATAATGTATTTTGATCATATTTGTCTCATCCTCCAGCTTCTCCAATATTCCCTCAGCTCCCTACCCATCCAGTGTTATGTTCTTTCTCTTTCTCTCCCTATCTTTAAGCCCACTACAAAGCAGCATCTGAGTTAGAATGTTACATAAGGATCAAATCATACATCAAATGTAAAAAGTCATCAGTCCAGTCAATAAGCATTTGCTGTCACTGGG
Source organism: Onychomys torridus (assembly GCF_903995425.1). Taxonomy (NCBI): domain Eukaryota; kingdom Metazoa; phylum Chordata; class Mammalia; order Rodentia; family Cricetidae; genus Onychomys; species Onychomys torridus. The sequence continues at coordinate 93,234,552 of NC_050452.1, read as the reverse complement.
TTTCAAGTGAAAATTTCTGAACTATATACTTGAAATATCCCAAAATAATAATTTATATTATATTAATTTTATTTCAAAAAAGTTAGAAAAATTAGATGTTTGACAGGGATTAAAAAGGAAAAGAAATAAAAGACTTTAAACCGAATGGAAGAAATAAATAGTTAAAAGGTAGTGGTTAGTAGGGTAAATGCAAAATAAAAAATGTAGAGATATTCCTATACTAGCCAGAATTTCATTAAGGATCAAGATGGACAGACAAAAACAGGGGAGGCAAACGGCAACCTAAAAAAAAAAAAAAAAAAAATAGTAATACCTGACATATAAGTTAATTACTCTGTAATTTTCAGTAGCATTCCCTAATGTTTGCCACTCCAAATGTGCCCTATGTAGTAAATTAACTCAAATTTAAGGGTCAAACTGCAATTTACACAATTGCATGCCAGAGTCACAAAGATTCAGTCAGTTACTACAGTTGTAATTGATTCAAACAAATGTTGTGCAATTAATGTAATTGCACATTCATAAGATCAAATTTCATCAAATGGATCTAAACTTGTGCATCATTTAATACATCAATAAATTTTGGCTTTAAAACCTCCTTTCTAGAATGTACATTCCATATTATTCTATAAGAAAAATTCGGGTCTCCTCAGAACTCTTGAATTTACAATTTTAAAAATATTAACTCCCAGATGAGGATATCCTTTTTAATTGATCTTTTATCAGTTTGTAAACATTATTATCATTATAATGATAAGCATTTTGTCTCTTCTCCTTAAGCATGATATAATATTCCAGGTGTTAGCCATGTCTTTCATGAATGCTTGCATAGTACATAATGTATATTTTTACAACCCCTCAATGTTTTAAAATGTATTTCCTTTATTGGATTGATTTTCTTCATCTTATTGAAATTTTTTAAATTTAATCTCTAAGGTATTTTAAGCCTACCATAAGAAATAATTAAAACAATATTTAATATTACCATAATATATACTATATTGGTATATAATTATCTTAACAGAATTTCAGACTCCTGTTTATCTGTTTTGGGATATAATTTCCCAAAGAAAACAAAGCAAAGAAATGATACATTTGGTTTGTAGTAATGTAAAAACTGGGATATTATAACAAAACTATATTTCCTTCTCTGTGAAATTTCCTCTCTGTGAGCTTATTTAAAAATAGACATATTGCACTATAGTGCTCATATTTATTTAATTAATGCCACCAGCAAGTCAATGATCTTTTCTCTTTTTCTTGTGTCACTCAAGAACAATGCCTGAATCATTTGAATTTTCAGTAAAAGAAGTTGACACCTTTGAAACATTTGAAATTTTTTTAGATTTTTAACTCTCTGTGTGGATTGTGAAATAATATAGATATATTCATACATTTATGTATTTGCATACACATATAAGGTATATATTTATATATGCTATGTATTTAATTTTAATATTTTGTGCTACAGAAGCCATATGGTATATGTTCATTTATATAGCTAGATCCTAAACTTATAAGCAAAAGGAAACAACATAAGTGCCTATCTTATAGTTTATAAATTATTTAGATGTTTTTGTCACACTTTTCAGAGATTTTAAACTGCTATTCCTGGGTTGGTGAAGTATTTTTAAATTCTGTTCTTTTAAGGACCTGAAACTTTCAAAATTGCCAGGTTTATACCCATGAGTACATAGTAAGCATACATTCTAAAAATTGTTCTTCTAGGATGACTGAGATTTCTCAATTTATGATCAATGCATATCTCAGTAAACTCAATCCAAGTGGAAATGAATTGGTTGAGTGGCATCAAATATGCTCAACCCATTGGATAGAATGAAGGGGTCTAAAATGGTTCAAGGGTTTTGAGGTGAGACACAAGACTCTCATACAGTTAAGAAGATAGAAAAAAACACATCAAGCTACAGCTCTAGGCAAGAACTTTCTAAAAAGGACTCCTGTCACCTCTCTAGAGGTAGTAGAGCCTGGGAGAATGCCACCAATAAATGAAGCAGAATAAAATCTCATGCAATAGCAAAATTGACTTAGTGCATCAATTTATACTCTGAGGGTTAAGAAGAGTCACATGTGTAAAGTGTTCAATTACAAGGACAAAGCACATGGCAAAACGTGATTTTTAATAGGGGCATACAAACATTGAATTGGATCTGCTCTACCTGGGAGGAGCACAAAAACACATTACAAGAACAATTTCGTGATGTGAATAAACTGGGTCACAATATTCTTAACTAGTTTTATTGGAGTAAATTTCACAAGCTCTCAGAATTCTCTTCCCATGACTCCTTTCCTGAACCATGTTTTGACAGACCCCCAATAGCTCAAGAACAATTCCAGGAATTCAAAAGGGAGACTATATGAAATTAAGAAGCTCCTGCAATTTGAAAGAAACAGTTGACTGAAGACATTCCATAGAATGAGGAAAAATCTTTGCTAATTATACATCTGAGAGTGGTATTGACATCTAGATTATATAAAGAACTTTATTTTTATAGATTATATAAGGAAATTTAAACACACCAAAAGCACAAATATGCCACCTAATAAAGTCTGTTATAATAAAATCAATGATTGTTGTTTCTTGAATGTTCTCTACATTACTAATATTATAATGTGCATTGTTTTGGATGTATTGTACAGCATGTGCTACTAAAAAGACTTAGAGTCTACTAAAACATGCAGTAAATATATTTATAATACAACATATGCAAAATCTGTCATGCATATAAAGCCTTGCGCTTAAAGGACTGACAGTATTAAGCGCAATCTAATAATCAAGTGTTACATTAAAATGGGATTATTGATAACAGCAAAATGTATTAAGAAGTAAGTCTACTAGTTTGAATTAAAATGAAACAAATTAAAGTTGGGATTTAATGTAAGAGAATTGTTTTGGTATGGTAAATATGAAAAACCCATGAAAACAAGGTGAATATGAAATATGCATAATCTGGTAATAACGTGGGAAACAATGAGACAAAAGAACACCAGATAATGATGCATTAAAAGATACATGATATGGTGCTACATGAGATGGCTCAGTGCTGGATATCCTACTTTAAATGTAGTTTATTTCATCTGGAGGCACAAAAATAATAGATAAAAGATTAGAAAAATGTTAGAAATAAAAACAAAATCTTTTATACAGTAATGCCATCCTATTTGTATGAATTAATGGGATGCAAGGAGTCATGGGAAGAGAATTCTGAGTGCTTGTTAAATTTACTTCAATAAAACTAGATAATTCAAAGAAATGTGTGGGGAGATTAAGAAATGCAGATATTTATTATTACCAACATTGACTTTATAAACCCTGTTTCCAAGATTTCAATACCCATTTTTCCTTAGTTTACAAAAATCACCTAATATCACAACCTGAGATTATATTTTATGCAAAAAATGATGTGCATAATAATGTAAATAAGGTTCTATTATCCAGCTATCCTCGAATAAACATAATTTTAAATACATTCTAAACTCTGGGGCTGATTTTATTTATGTATCAGTGTCATAATATAGTAATATGTATAAAGTTAATATATAATTTCTTTAGAGCTCTTTCATAAGATTAAATAGTAAATTGTAAAATATAATACAATATTCCCAGTTATTTTTGTTGATTTGATGGAAACATGTCATACTTGTTAAAAATAACAACTGACTTTCTCTTTGAATAAATCTATTTTATTGTTTCATAATTAAAATATAAAATGGGACTTTATAATATGTCAAGGCTAAGTATGTAAAAAGGTCAAATGCAAATGTCTTGCACTGCTCTTTCTATAATAATGGGGAGAATATTTTCTTTTAAAACCCAAATTCTCGTGATCAGTATAAAGGTTTACGTGTAAAATGAAATCCCAGGGACTACAGTACTGCAAACTTGGTTCTGCATTTAAAAATCCTTGCTGTGGTTGCAGAAGAAAAGTTTGGTTTCAGCAATTAGTTAGGATATCTCACAGCCAACTGCAATGAACTCTGGAGGATTTGATGCTCTCTCAGTGGTCCCAGGCAAACGCATAGTGCCCTTACACAAATAATATAAATATAAGTATATGTTTTAGAAAATACCAACTAAAACCCTTATATTTACTTTGGAGTTCTATTTTATACTCTTAAAACTGTATAAAGACATGGACCTCAGTGTTTTTAATATTGACTATGTTTTAATAATTTTAAGGTAAAATAACACTATATAGTAAAATTGAAATTGTGACTTAAATATGATATAATTTATTTCTGGTTTCGTGTTCAAATGTTCTGTTTTAATCTTGTTTTGTTTTGTTTTGATCCCATTATGGCCCTTAAATATATTATGAAAATTTGGTGGTCTCTATCTTGTTTTGAGATAAAAGATGTATGTGTAAAGAAGTACACATGCAGTTGTTTCTCAATGCAAACATTAGAATTTGAGCTTGCAAAGCTGCTGGAGACCTGGACAGCAGAGCTGGGTGGCAGTTGACTGTCAAAAGCAATAATCAGTAGCCTCAGGCTGTTGAAAAAAGAAGACACACTTTTCAAAGCAAAATGAATCAGTACCTTCAACCAAATGTTATTTTTCTTCCCTGCTTTAAGTATCTTTTTATTGACAGTGTGATTCCCCTCAGGCAGCTCTATAAAACAATATGACCTTTAAGTAATTGAGAGCCTAGTTTATAATTAGGATTCATTGAATTCCTATTCTTCCATTTAAATATTAGGACTCTTGTAAAAACATCCCGTCTAGTAGTTATACCTTTGTTGGACAGATAGCTTCTTTGTTGAGAGTAAGTGCAAACATTTTTCCTTTGTTTAAGCCAAAGGAAAACATCCCCAATGGTGGTTAGCTGCAGCATAATTTTCTTTCTTAACTTTCATGCCAGTGTAATGAATGGCCTTTTATTCTACTTAATGATACAAGCGTAAATTAAATATCAACATTTCAATAGCTGGTCATAGTACTCATTTGAAACCCTGTATTTTATGTAAATTGCATGTAAAACTATTTGAATATGAATTCACTAGTAATTTTAAAACTACAAATAATGTGATTTTCACAGTGTTGCCAAGGGATGAGATATCCCTTGTAGATATTTTGAATGGTTTTCAAACTTTAGATACTAACTGTGTGAGACAAATTTTAAGGAAGTGCTTATTATTATCACTGAAACCATTTCAGGATTTTTCCCATGGCTCATTAATAAGTTGTTTTCTAGATACCACTAAAATTATTGGGGGATTTGTTGTTAATATAATAATTAAAAATAGAAAAATTTCTGGGAGTTCTCTTGAGGTCCTAATGTGATAATGTATCATGCACTTATTTTGCATTGGTTATTATGTTTTGTGCTTTTTGAAACGGGTTTCTGTTATGTAGCTGAGGATAAAATGGAATTTGTCAATGTACTTAGTAGGACTCACTATTGCTCTTCTTGTCTTAGACTTTGGAGTACTGTGTAAAAATCTGAATAAATGTTAGGAGGAGGGTAGGGAACATTTCACAATTAGTTTCCCTTGCTCACCCTGTGCTTTACAGTGGAAAGTACCCACTTTATCTGTAGAGGTGATGTAAAGAAAATGAGTATTCTAGGCACTGAGTCCCAAAGAGGGTTGAGCTGAAAATAAATATAAGCTTGGACTAGTGAGTATGTTTCAGATAAGTCTGTTGTTTGAAACTCACTAATGATTTATGATTATTCATTCTTTCAGAATCAATTTTGGAATCACATTTTATTATGCTTGTTCATATAATGAATGGAATCAAGTATGGGAATTTCTTAAAACATCTCTAATGTCCTGTTTCTATCTCCTCTTCTATCTATATATCTGGTCAAGTTGAATAATTGATACATATATCTAAGATTTCAAATATAATGTGTATCTTACTATCAGCAACTGACATACAATTGGCTTTAAGGCACATTCCTTATAAGTCAAGAATAGAGACAAGAATGGCATACACACACACACACACACACACACACACACACACACACGTGTGAGGACAGTGACATGGAAATGAGGAAAAATTTATGAGATAATGCTGTCAAAAGACATTAATCAGTCTACTTGCCTGCATAAGCACATTACGTGGTCACACTCATTTTATTCACATTTCTTAATCATTACTTCTTAGCATTTGATGCCACTGTTCTAGCACTTAGCCTCTGTTTATTAAGCATAGTGTGGATAAGGCAGCAATCAAATACACAGCTCTTCCCAGTTCTTCATCCCTCCTCCATTGAGGTATCTCTAGAAGCATTTGCAGGTGTAAAAGAATCACCTTAGATGCAGAAAAAAGTCTATTTGAAAACATAATACTTTCACTTTAAATATTCAATGTTAAGAGAAAAATTCCAGTCAAAAATATACGTATGTGTAAATCATCAATTTTCTAATTACCAAAGCACTATAATTTAATGATACTGAACTTAATGGAACATGCATATGTAGTACTTGAAGATATTTATAGCACATGTGCATACTTGGCATGCTGTTCTCAATTCAGCATTAAAATTGACCATAGCTAAGTAATGTGGGTTAAGGAATTAAGGTCGGAAAAGGAGGCTACAATGTGATGATGAAGGTGGAGACATGGCATAAAAAATGTGGTGATAACATCTGATAATCTGGCATTAATGAAAATTTTGAATAGCACAACACTGGGCTATCACCAGGAAATAAGAGGAAGTAGCAAAGTCTTTGGAACTATTTATCCAGCCAAATATTCAGCAGCCAGAAATGATACTCTGTTATATCTCATTGTCATTACTTAGAATCAGGAAGCCATGGGAATGTCTTAGGCCTTGCTTATTTAATCAGAATAACCACCATTAAATAAAGGAATCCAGCTATCTTTCTAGTTCATCTACCAAATCCCTCACAAACTCTCCATCAGCAAACTGTGGTGATATTTTATTTGTGCTCTTATAAATAAAACTTGCCAAGAGATCAGAGGAAAAAGCCAGCCATTATAAGCAAACACAAAAGTCATGCAATGTTAGCACATACCTTTAATCCTATCACTTTGGAGGCAGGGGTCTGTCTAGATCTTGTAAATTCAAGGTCACATTGGGAACAGAGCCAGACATGGTGAACACACCTTAAATTCCAACACTAGTTAACCATGGAGGTCTGTACAGGAAGTGACAGGGCTGGGTAGGAAGAGGACGTGATGTAGCTGGACAGAGAGAGCAAATCAGATGGCAGAACATCAAGGCATATAGGCATGGGTAGACAGGAAGTAGCTCACTTTTGGAAGCTGCAGATTTGGTGAGGTGAGGTGAGCATGTGGCTCCTATTCCTCTGATCTCTCTAAGGTTTTCACTCCTATAACTGGCTCTGTGTTTTCTATTAATAAGACCATTTAGAAAATTGTCTACAGTAAACTACAACCCAAACCTGTTGGTAAAGCAATTCCAGGAAATCTACATAGAGATTCTCTTTGTTGTAATGTATGGGTGTGGACAACACTCATCAGTCACCATCACAAAGATAATTTTGTGTTCTCAGAAACTTAGAATACATGAATAATAATAATGACAACTTAGCTTGATTTCTTTTCCTTCATATCACTGATGTCACATTTTTCTGTGTGATTGAAGACAGTCTCATTATCTCACATGCCACTTTATATTAATTGAAAGGCAGCTCATTCAGAAACGCAATGATCTCTATTCTTTCTTTTAAAAGTACACATTCACAATTTCATAAATATATATAATGCTTTCACCAGTGTTCCCCATTATATGCTTATACCTTTACCCCTTCCACCACACCCCTTCTTCTTATCAAGTCCTCCTCCTCTTTACTTGTCGTGTGTGTGTGTGTGTGTGTGTGTGTGTGTGTGTGTGTGTGTGTGTTTGATCCAGGAGCTTAAATAACATTGTCTGCATGCATATGGGTTCACATAGGTAGGTAATTCTTTTATTGAGTGAAGGCAATGCAGTAGTGGCTACAAGGCTAAGGGACACTTATGCTTTATCATCATGCAATGTTTACCTGCTTGTAGATCTTATGATGTTGCTTGAATAGTAAGTTGAATTTTCACTACATAGTTAATCATTGCATTAACATGACATAGTAAAGACAGAGACAATTCTTTTTGTGTTCATGTAAGTTCATAAGGAATGTGTGAAATATATTTGCAATGATTACATTTGCAAAGTTAGTTTTCTCATGAATTTCTAAAAATAAAATGACTCAGATCAATATAGATCCCTTGGATTTGTGACATACTTTTTGGCTGCTGAAGAAATACTAACACCATCCTTATGTAGGTTCACATGGGTTACTACCCAGAATTGTAAGTATTCAAAATTATAATTCACTTTTCTTTCCAAGTATCTCATTTATTCAGAACAAAGAATAATCAATGAATTGGTTGGTCTAACCTCTATTATATTGAATTACAATGTGTCACTTTTAGTTGTAATGAACAGCCTTCATTGTGCTCTAATCTATAGTGCTGTGTGAATCATCATGGCAGCAAATAGCACTGTGTATGTACAAAAGTAAGGAACTCCCAGAACCACTATGGGTAGGGAAGAAGAATACATGTCAAAATGGGCTTGTTAAAGTCAAGCTGACTAAAATCAAGACCACATTTTAACTGCATAGTATGAAAAATGGATAATCTCAAAAGCCTCTGTGCATTGTCCTAAAAACATACAGTTAGTGGAGGAGCATTCATTCATGAAAATCTAAGCATTGACAGGAACAATGCATATCTGTGACATTAGTGGTAGAATAATGGAAGAAAACATTCCATAGATCTCCCCATGCATTTTGGTTAAGGTAGCATTATTCTGAGCATACACATTGAAAAATGTAGGGCCTTCTTGTCCTCTAAGCTCATTGTTTAGATTTCAACCTTACTCACAGTGTGGGTCTATTATGCTTTGCCTTACCACATATCCACATATATTACAACTTGCTTTTCTGTTAATGTCATCTGAAATTATGACAAAAGAAAGTTAGGAAGGAAGGGCTTAATTTGGCTTACAGGTCCAGAAGACATGCAGTCTACTATGATGCTGAAGTCATGGAGCAGGGGCATGGTGCTGTCCTGTCACTCAAAAAGCACAACAGTCAAATTTCATCTGAAGATAGGAAGCAGAGAGAGAGAGAGAGAGCAGCACATTGGATCAGACTTAGAGTTCTCAAAGGTGCCTCTAGTGCCATACTTTCTAGAGTAAGGCTTAATCTCCCAAAGTTCCATAATCTGCTTTAAAAGTGCCAGGAAGAGTGAAACAAGTGTTAATAAGCATTTGGTGGACATTTCTCATTCAAACCATCACATCACATTCCAGGCCACTGTGGCTAAGAAAAAAGGACTCTGACTCCCTTTGCCTAGCCAAGCAGACACTCAAAATTTAGAGTACCTATTTAGGGCATGGCATGCCAGGGATATTGGGGTTCAGGACCTTCTTTCTTAAATTGTTCTCTAAACACACTTGAAACAGACACATTCATTTTCTCCATTGAGAACTCCCTAGGTTCATTATCCAAACATCAGCATAGGCCCTAGCAATAGATGGCTAACACAAAACAAAGTTAATGGAGTTTTTGTAGAATATTTGTCTCAAGGAATGGTAAGGAGTGGCGTGTGCTCTGGAATATTGTTCTGCATGAATATGTGTTGCTCTGATTGGTTGATAAATAAAATGTTGATTGGTCAGTAGCCAGGCAGGAAGTATAGGTGGGATAAGCAGACAAAGAGAATTATGGGAAGAGGAAGGCAGAGTTAGGAGTTGCCAGCCAGTCATAGAGGAAGCAAGATGACAAGGCAGAACTAAGAAAAGGTACCAAGCCATGTGGCAAACATAGATAAGAATTATGGGTTAATTTAAGTATAAGAGCTAGTCAGTAATAAGCCTGAGATAATAACTTGGTTGTTATAATAATATAAGCTTCTGAATGATTATTCTATAAGCAGACCACAGGACTGTGGGAGCTTGGTGGGACCCAAGAAAAATATGACTATAAATGGCACCCAATATGGGTCTCTCAAATTTCAATAAGACACAAAAGAGTTTAAAAAGGGCTTCTAGGGTGGCTCACACCTTTAATCTCAGCACTTGGGAGGCAGAGCCAGGTGGATCTCTGTGAGTTTCAGGCCAGCCTGGCCTACCAAGTGAGTTCCAGGAAAGGCACAATAAAAATTAATAAAAAAAAAGGGTGGGGGGCTTCTAAACGCACATTAATGGAGCCAAAACAGCTTTCTACTTCATGTCTCATGTGGGTCAAGATATAGAGATGGCAAAGTACAAAGACACTGTGGCATGTGGACTCCAGCTACAGTATGGCATGCTCCTGCCATGGTACATAGTAACACCTGCAAGTTGAGCAGCATGGTATGTGGCAGATTTAGCTTTTGCAAGGAAAAAAAAAGAATAAGAAAAAGAGGTTGGTTTTGGGGCTACATGTTGCTGGATGAAAGCAAAGAACCACTGCTTCACTGTCAGAGATGAGCATGGTTCCCCTAGAGCTGTCAGTAAACTTAGATCTGCCATGTTGGGAAGCTGTGGTAAGCAGAGCCAGTGTCCAAAGCTGCCATTTCAGTGCTAGTCACTCAAGTTTAAAGATTCACAATAAGGCAGATTCAGATGGGATAAAGCCTAAATAGTTTACGATGTGTGTAAAAATGTATGTAGGCTTTGAAGAGATAGGAAAAGGAATATAGACAGTTATATAAAGAAATAGTTTTAAAAAATAAAGTCTTTAAAGAGACAGTAAAAATAATATAAAAAATATAAGTCATCTAAGATGGATAATATACAGAGAATCTGGATTGTGTTGTCTTTGGGATTTTTAACTGGAGAGAGACATTTGTTTATAAAGGCTGCTAAGTTAAACCAATATATGTATGTTAAAGGTATCTTGACTTCAAAATTTGGATCTAAGGATATGTTGCTTTGTAAAGGAGACTCTGCTTTTGTTTCCAAAGGAAGCAAGAGGCTATGGATATGTTCCAGGTTAAAATGGATCAGATTTAATCAAGCTGGACATCCTGAACCTTAACAGATCATACCTATCAACAAAGGTTATATCCGGTCTTCCCAGGATTTGACCATTATCTCAAATTTTCTCAGGATCCCCATAAGACTACCCGTGCACCTTATCAGCAGGAATTAGCCTAGAACACTGTGCCCACATTCACACAAAATAAATTATGGATATTTGTCTTTGTTAGAGATTGATTACAAATTGTTATTGGTCATAGTCAATATCTTTCTAAAAGATAATAGGGGGATGCGATATAGATATGATAGGAGGAAAGGGTAGATTATTGAATCTACTTTTAAAGGGCAACTTGTTTAAAATGTTTTACATTGCTATAAATTTTAGTTTATTGATACAAATTTAAAGTTAATTTTGCTATACTGTATATTTCTACTCTTGTTTAAAGTATTGTTATGCAACTCATTTAAAATTGTAATGTATAATTTAAAAGTACAGATTAATAATTAGTCATCCATGATAATCACACTTATAGTTATGTTAGTTTTCTAGATATACATAAATATAATTTAATTAGGGAGGTAATCTTCAAACTCTTCAAAGACCCACAGACTATGGCATTTAAAACATTTTAAGAAATTTGACTTTCTGTACATTGAGACATGTCTGCTCCTGGCAGTACCAATCTACATTAAAGAAGATAATGGGCATTGAAGAAACTCATAATGGAGTTTGCTTACTTTATGGCAAAAGTTAGCCACTGGGCAAAAGAGTACCCTTGCGTTGACTGCTTGACAGTATATTGTATTAAATGGACATTCAGGACCCATAAAAGATGACCACTGAACTTTGAAAAGCAAGACGGTCCTTCAGGTTCTTGCCTCATAGAAGAAACTGCCATATATTTTACAGGACATGGAGACAAGCAACTGAGAGACTCTAGACCTATAGGCTGAAGATGGATGCCCCAAGATTACAGTGGAACTTTGGATGACTGTCCAGGTAGGCAGCTGTCTGTCATTCTAGATTTTTGGAAATTGCTTACTATGCATTTCCTGTTAACATAGGTAATATTATGTCCTTCTGAGGTCTTTGATGTAGTTGAAGACTAGATAGTTATAATTGTAATTTTCCTTAGTTATGATAGAAGATAAATTAGATATGAAACTTTAGACTCACAAATATAGGATTGATGATGGAATATTTTCTTTAATTTTGCCAAATACCAATAGACTAGATATTGTATCTGTAGTTCTTGCTTGATAACTGTTTTGTTATATGTAAAAGTTTTACTTTGCTAAAGTTAAAACCTTCCTTTTTGACTAGACAGAAAAGAAGTGCTGTGAGATATTGTTCTGCATGCTGTGAATATGTGTTATTCTGATTGGTTGATAAATAAAACACTGATTGGCCAGTACCCAGGCAGAAAGTATAGGTGGGATAAGCAGACAAAGAGAATTCTGGGAAGAGGACAGCTGAGTCAGGAGTTGCCAGCCAGACACAGAGGAAGCAAAATGACAAGGCAGAACTGAGAAATGTTACCGAATCATGAGGCTAAACATAGATTAGTATTATGGGTTAATTTAAGTATAAGAGATAGTCAGTAATAAGCCTGAGCTAATGGCCAAGCAGTTATAATTAATATAAGCTTCTAAGTGATTATTCTATAAGTGGGCCATGGGAGTGTAGGGGCTTGGTGGGACCCAAGAAACATCTGACTACAGGATGGGGCGAGGGGTAAGGGAGAATCTGGGAGGAGATGGGAGAGTGGAAAATCTGACTAGAATATATTATATGGAAAAACCCAGTTCTATTAACAAAACAGGAAAACAAAAAGTGTTCAGAGACAGGGTTATTATTCCTAAACTCCTGTCATCCTCATATTCAGCAACATTGTCATGTTCTTAAAACCAAGGTCCTACCCTCAGCCACAAACCAGTGATATTTTGGCTCATTCTTGTGGAAAGAATGGCCATGATGAGGAGTTCCAGAACTTTGCATGAAATGATTACTTTATGTGGACCAGGAAATAGAGAATGCTATTTGTAAGATCATTGTCAAGTTTTGTGAGGAACTAGATAAATAAACACACACAGAGATATTTTAAATGAAGTTACCATATAGCAGGGAAAGCTATGTCCCTAAGAGCCACAATAGGCTAAGCCCAGAGGCAGGAATGAATTAGGAGTTTTAGAGTTGTTGGGTACTGTGGTCTCATAGACCTCTCTAAACACTATAGGGCACTACCATTGCTCTTGATTACAATCCAGAATTTGACAGAAACTCTATTTTTGAAGATGCCAAATAAACAGACAGGCAGACAGTCACATACAACCACCACCACCACCACACCACACCAAAAACAAAAACTAAACATAAATTCTTAATTATACAAACAAATTGGCAAACAAACTAAAAGTCTTGTCAAAAAGAATTGCTGCACAGTGAGAAGTAGTATTGACAGAGTATAGACATGGTAAGTAATCCAGATTCAGAAAGACAAGTATTAAATGATTTTTTCCATATGTTGATTTGAAAAAAGAGATGCAATGAAACAGAAGGAATATATTTTGTTTTTTTTTTAATTTTTATTTTATAATTAATTAAAGTTTGCATATCAACCACGAATTCCCCTATCCTCTCTCCTCCTACACCCCAGCCTTCCCCTCCAACCCACCCCCCATTCCCACCTCCTACAAGGCAAGGAATCCCCTGGGGATTCAGCTCAGCGTGATATATTCAGTTGAGGCAGGTCTTGTTCCTTTCTCCCTATACCAAGGCTGAGCAAAATGTCTCAGCATTGGCCCTAGGTTCCAAAAAGCCAACTCCTGCACTAAGGACAGGTTCTAGCCCCACTACATGGGGGCCTCCTAAATAGTTAAAGGTAATCAACTGTCTCCCTTATCCAGAGAGCCTGATCCAGTTCCATGGGGAGTCCTCAACCAATGGTTCACAGTTCATGCGTTTCCACTAGTTTGGCTATTTGTCCCTGTGCTTTTTCCAGTCATGGTCTCACAATCTCTTGCTCATATATTCCCTCCTCTTTCTCACTGGACTTCTGGAGCTCCACCTGGGGCCTGGCCATGGATCTCTGCATCTGCTTCCATCAAGCACTGGATGAGAGTTTTATCATGACAGGGTGTTTGGCCATCTGACCACTAGAGTAGGTCAGCAGGGCAGAGTGGTTTTCACTCAACCATTGCCAGTAGTCTATAGTGGAGGTATCTTTGTGGATTTCTGGGGACCTCTCTAGCACTCTGCTTCTTCCTATTCCCGTGGGGTCTTCATTTATCTCGGATGTAAACAAAGGATAATCAGATTGCAAGTCTGGAGGGCAGGGGTGGGAGAAAGAAAACTTAAGGGAGAGGGAGGTCCCAGCTGGATCAGAACAGAGTGGGAGAACAAGGAAAGAGGTAACATGGTATATTTTGTTTTTAATCTGTAGCTGTGTACTATATTTAAACAATGCCTCCCCGATGCTAAGTTTAACCAACAAAACCCCATTTAAAAGTATTTCATAATATGAATTTTACAGAATAATGAGTTTTATTTCATCACATATGTGTATGTTCTATATAAAACACATCTTAACAATATTTACTTCCCCATTACTCTCATTTATCCCACCCAATAATCATTTATCTCTTCTATTCATTTTCCTGCAAAGATTATAATATTTGCTGCTTATGTGGGAAGGTAAATAACAACATGAAGAGTATCACTTGAAATATTTGATTTCATTTTTCAGAGATTACTTAAGTGTGGTGGGAGGTGTGGGTAGGTGCTCCCCAGCTTCACAGAATGAGGTAATTGTTGTGGAATATTTATTGAAGTATGCAAAGATGTGTTGCATTTGTTCAAATGTGTAAAAATGTGTTGCATTTGTTTATGTAGTGGAATATTTGTTTAACTATTTAAAGATGTGTTGCAATTGTTTAATTATGTTCAGATGTGTTCCTGTTTTACTTTGCCTGCTTCAGGTGCTTGATTGGTTTAATAAAGAGCTGAATGGCCTGTATTGAGGGAAAAGGTTTGGGCAGAACTTCTGGGCAGGGAGAGTAAGTAGGAGCAGGAATTTAGGCTCAGGAGAAAGAAAAAGAGCCAGGGAGAGGCCAGGGCCAGCCATCCAGATGCAGAGGAAGCAGGAACATAGGACATACAGAATGGAAGGAAGGTAAAAGCCCCAAGGCAAAATGTTGAGTAAGATGAACAGGTTAAATTAAGTTAAAAGAACCTAAGCTAAGGCGAAGCATTCATAATTAATTATAAGTCCCCCAGTCTTTATTTGGGAGCTGGCTTCTGGCCCAAGGAAAATTCCAGCTACAGTTATGAGCAGATGTGGCAGGCATAACATAAAGCATTTACACAAAGGTTTTATACGGCGTGAGAGTTAGAAATATTTTAATTCCTTCTCAAACGTTTATAGTATTTGATAGAAAATGCTAAAATTAGTGTTTCTTATACCTCTACTGAAGTGAAGCCAGGAGTTTTGCTCATAAAATAACAAACAAACAAACAAAAAAGCATTGGGATAAGCCTTTATCAAGCAGTGTTGAAGTGTATTGAGGGAATGCTTTAATATGAATTTCAACACTGGAATGAATAAAGAGAATAAGTATTTAGAGAAAAGATTGGACTCAACTTTGGATATTAATGTCTCAAGAGAGCTAATTTAATTTTTTCGTGAGAGCCACATGGATTATTTTAGTGACTCCTGAAGGACATTTCAAAGAGTCATTAACGGAACTTTATATGAGATAATAGGGTGGTTACCAGGAGTTGAGTATGATTATCGCTGCTAAATCATGCTAACAGGTAGCTCAGAAGAATTGAGGCTGGAGTTAAAATGTTCTTGGGGTAAATAATCTTATAGTCTCATTTGTGAGATTACCAGAAAATATCTTGAAAAGAAAACGACCACACTGGAAGATTACATATCCTCAGATCTTAAGCATTGTTTAATGCTATGTTAACATTGCTATCTAACAGTATCTGTTTATATAAAAAGTCATGCTTGGAAGGAAATACCTGTGTTTAGTATGACTTGACTCTCAGCTGGTGAGAGAAAAAAAGAAGATTTCAAAGAGTCCCTTACCATTCCCATGTCCCAAATTTTCTCAGAATTTCTATTTTTCTTAACTTAACCTGGGGCTCTTTTCTGAATTCAAACTACATATTCTAGTTTCACCTGAGTGACAAAGATTAGTGGAACTCACCAGGGTGTTGAGGGTAATAGAACTGAGTTTTGTTTGTCCACTGACAGCTCAAAATAACTACTCAGACTTCATTTTGTTTGTACCTTGCTTGATACCATAATTAACACAACTTTATTTATTTTTTCCTATGCTTTTTCTAAATATTCAATTTAGGTTTTAAGAGATAATATAAGTTTACCAAATTTGCTATGTGATCTTGTTTTTCATAGGATCCCGAATAACTAAATTTTATCATTGTATTTCAATAGTCTACAGACATTACTAGTAAAAATGAAAATTTACTTTTTAAGTGTACTGGTATGCCTAGAAATCTTTTTTTTTTAATTTTATGGATACTCGAGAAGATTTAATTTTAGATGTGGCTAAAAATAATTTCATTTTTTTTTAGCTTATTTTTTTTATATTTGTGTTTTAATTTTACACATCAGCCATGGGTTCCCCTGTCCTCCCCACTCCTGCCCCCACCCCCACCTTCCCCCCAGCCTCTCCCCTCCATTCCCATGTCCTCCAGGGCCAAGACTCCCCTGGGGATTCATTTAAACTTGATGGATTCAGTACAGGCAGGTCCAGTCTCCTCTTTCTAGGCTGAGCAAAGTGTCCCTGTGTAAGCCCAAAGTTCCAAACAGCCAGCTCATGCACTAAGGACAGAGCCTGGTCCCACAGCCTGGATGCCTCCCAAACAGTTCAAACTATTCATCTTTCTGCTGCATACAAGAAACACACCTCAAATTCAAAGATAGACACCTCCTAAGAATAAAAGGCTGGGAAAAGACTTTCCAATCAAATGGTCTTAAGAAGGAAGCTGGTGTAGCCATCCTAATATCCAGCAAAATAGACTTCAAACTAAAATCAATCAAAAGAGATGATGAAGGACATTACATACTCATCGCAGGAAAGATCCACCAAGATGAAGTCTCAGTTCTGAACATTTATGCCCCAAACACAAGGGCACCCACATATGTAAAAGAATCATTTCTACCTCAAGTAGTTTTTTTCCTCATTTGTCTTTTCAGGTCAGGCATTTTATTTTTCTCAGATAAACTTTGATCGTTTTCCTACTTTATAAAACTGTATTACTTGTTAGTCTCTTTTAATGGGAGTTCCATTTCTGCCTTGTACCAGGAAAGCAATTTCTACAACTCTTCATACCAAACAAGAAACACTTTGTTTGACTTTTGAAATGTCATTTTCATTTCTTAGAGACTCACATTAAACTTTTGTTGACTTTCAATATAAAACACAGTCTTTGAAGGATTTTTCTTATTCTTATTCTCCTTTTTTCTTAGACTTCATCTTCATAGTTTCAATTCATTTCATATGATAATGAAGAGTTATGTTTAAGTCCTATGAACACAGGAGAGATGACAGAGAGGTCTGTAATGTTTTTAAGTGTTTTACTGACACAAATAAAAAGAATTTCTATCATTTTTATCTTTATTCTTTTTGTCCTGGATCTTATTCTATAGACTAGGCTGGCCTCAAACTGACAGAGATCCATCTGGTTCTGCCTCCTGAGTACTGGGACTAAAGGCATGCACCACTACCACCCAGCATCTTTATTCTTAATTAGCTGTGGAAAAAGATAATTATCAATACAGGCTCATAGATTTTTCTTATGTCTAAATTATTTATGAGATTTTATTTAGACATCATGAAAGGAATACAGTATTTTTGGTTTGTTTTTGTGCATATAATCTAGGATGTTTTAATTGAAAAGGGACAGGAAAAAAAATTTTTGTCTGCAGAATGTTTTCTCCTCAAATGCACCTACGTTTTGACATGTCAACATTTGAGCTGTGACAGGTGTCCAGAATTTCAAGTCCATGTGTCCATTGTCACAAAAGGCGGTGATGACAGTATAAAAAGAGAAGACAAACAAAAGTGGATTTATACAACAGTCCTGCCAGCACTAGGGATCATATGCTATTGACTAACCAGCAGTCATTATGCGAAGAAAATTTTGACATTTGTCGTATGAGCCTAATGCCATAGACTGAATTATATATATATTTGATCTTTGTGGTTTTTTTTTTTACAAAGTCCGGGATTATCGGATTACATTAAAGTTGTTTCTGACCAATCACCTCCCAGGAAAACAAATTTCTTGAACAAGATTATAAATAAGTGCATTTTATCTTTTGATAATTTAAGGAAAATTAATAGGCAGAAATAGAGAACTACAAAATGATTCAGTCTTGGACATATTTTTTTTTGCTATAAAGCTATGGAAATTAGCTTTACTGATGTCTTTTGCCATGTGCAGCATATGACTTCTTTTTACATTGGTGAATTTATCTTCAAAATATAGTAAATCAAAGACAATCTTGAAGAAATGTTTTATATATCAGAATAACACACACACACATATATGATACAAAATATTGCTAATATTACTTGTATTGTAAAAGGAATGCCAATTAATTATATCTGTATTCCCTAAAATAGATTGTGTTTTGGGTCTTTGTGAGAGTAAAAAGGTTATCTGACAATTACAAAGGTAGTACTCAATTCAGCAGCACACATACTAAAATTGGAAAATTGGAATGATACAGACAACATTAGCATAACCCCTGAACAAGGATGACATGAGGAAGTTGATATTATTCCTCAAGACCAAGCTATGCCACTTGGGCATATATGCAAAGGATAGTTGATACCAGAAGAACGACTTGCTGAAGGTGGACTGGGGACTGATGGGGATGGAAGAGGAGATTATATTGAGAGGGATGGAGAGAGAGAGAGAGAGAGAGAGAGAGAGAGAGAGAGAGAGAGAGAGAGATCTGGAATGGGGGGCATTTATGGGGTAGTGTAGAAATCTAGTTCAGTTGAAACTCTCTGGAATCCCTAGTGAGGACTCCTAGTAATGAAGAATATGAAGTCTGAACTGACTATCCTTATTTTGAGTTGTTGGCTGAGGAGTTGCCATGGAAATCTCCAAACAACCCAGGATGATGCTAAGACAGAAGGTTGCTCTCCAAAATCTGGCAGTGGGGCCCCATTGTGAAGAATAACTTCCACTCAGCTCAATGAACTGTAAAGAACTCAAGTGGGTGTGCTTTTGGAACTTTCACCCTACATTCCATTCTCTTTGGCACAGGGAGATGATCTTCAGGCTACAGAAAGAGAAACCTAGATGACAACCGAGCCACAAAATCCTCTAACTACAATCTGTCCTGCCTGAGGATGCACTGGGGCAATGGTGGCTCAGAACATATGGGAGTGACCAAACAATGTTTTAACTTGAGGCTCATCCCAGGAGAGGGAATGCATGTCTGACACACTGACTGGATGGACAGGAAGCAGAGACTGAATAGCCCAGAGTCTTAGGGTAGAACCAAACATGACTGCCAAAACTGATAATGATGAAGGTGATGATGATGATAGTAAACAATTATTAAATATTATTAATCCTAGTCTGCTACATTCATATTGGTCAGTCTCTTGTCTTGTCACCATCAGATGGCAGCAGTTGGGAGTGGATGCACTAACCCGGAGCCAGAAATCATGTACAGAGTCTAAATAGAAGGTCTCCATTGGGTCCCTCCACTTGATCTGGGAACCCCATAGACGAGTGCAGGAAAGATTGTAGTAGTCAGAGGGGATGGAGGACACCAAGATAATTTGTCCCACTGGAACAACGAATAGGGCTCACTTGGCTTCACAAAAACTGAGTAGCAAGTGTGGGCTGCATAGGTCTGCACCAGATCTTCTTTGAACATGTTATGGCTGTTAGCTTGCAGTTCTTGTGGGAGGCCTAACAGTGGTGGCAGGTGTATCTTTGACTCTTTTGCCTGCTCTTGACACTCTTTTCGTCTTATTGGAGTGCCTTGTCCAGCCTTGATATGAGTGCCCTTACCTTGTGTTAATGTATGTTGTTTTGTCGGGTTTGGCTGTTGACTGTTGGAGACCTGCTGTTTTCTGAAGAGGAAACAGAGTGAGAGTGGATCTCAGGGAGAGTGAAGGCAGAAGACCTAGGAGAGTGGAGGGAGGGGAAACTGTGTTTGGGATGTGTTGTATATTTTCAATTAAAAATGGGAAAAATTGAAAAAAGTAAATGTCTTGAGCTTAATGATGCACTCATCAGAGTAATTTAGATGAACATGGGGTGAAAGAATAGAAAGGGTGTTGTAAAAAGATGAGTGCACTTTAATGTTAAACTACGATTGATGAATAAAGGGTATTACTTTTTATTTAATAATAGCAGCAAAACTATACTCAAGTGGATTTATCATTTCTGTGTATATGTTTTGGTCACTGTCTCCCAGGCATGACATGGCCATCATTGTCACTTCAACATCAGAGCAGTTGTAGTTACACATACTCACAAAAACCTTATAAAATTGGTACCGTTAACATCCCTAAAATAAAGAGAGAGCAATGAAGGTCATTAAACTGTCAGAATGGATTCTTCCACTCATTCATTCTTATTCTCAACCCACCAAACAGTTACATATGATTTTGACTATTAATATTTTGTTATAGAAAGAGAGGGTGCTGAACTTTATCAGACCATCGTTTGAAACTCTAACTTTCTCACCTGTTCCCCCAGCCCCAGCTGCACATAATTCTATCCTGACTGCACATCATCTTGACAGTTGTTATAGCATACAGTAAAGTTAGCAAGTTCAGGGGACTCCATCTCTTTTGTAGGGGGACTATTCAGTGTTCTGTTTTTTGATCATCCACACTTTTGTAATTAACCTGTCCTCTGTGCTGGAATCAATGATAATACACTCAAACTGAAGCAGCACAGAATTGTTTCCTTGATCTATTATCAAGGCCATTTTGGAGTGATTTGTTATTGGTTCAACTTCCCCAAATATTTAATGTAAGATTATATTATATCGAAATATATAAATATATACATATGTATTTATATAATCTCTTATATTGAATAATTTGAGGACAGTAATTTTAAAACCAAATACTTAAAATTTATATATGAAAACGTAATGTTAGTCTGGGAAAACTGTTGTATGAATATGTTATATCAGAATACAAATATTCACAAAGTGTCACAAAAAGAGAATTCAACAAAATTCACTCTTTAAACCTTGGCAAAAAGATGATTTTACTTAATCAAAATTAATCTAATATATAAATCATATCCAACATCGATAAATTTCCAGACCTATAGTAATAAACATACATACTCCAAATCGTCAGCATCAATTTAGGAGCTTTGACAGTAAATTAATAATTATACACATCACTGTATGTATCCTGTTTACTCTTGTTTTCAGCTGAGTTGACTGACAGTGGGAAATTATTATATAAAATAACTCATATCTTGAACTTGTCCTTAAAAATTGCTACAAATTCTTTATGCTGGGCTTTACACATGCTTACTTTGCACAAATTAGAAAGTACTAGGTTTATGTAGAAGCGTTTGAAATGTCAATTGTCCCTGCTAATATCCTAGATGCTATCCAATGATGACGCATTTTTTCAATTACATATTAATGTAATCTTCATTATATTCTTGTTTAAGAAAATAGTTTATTGACTTCTGGAGTAATAGGGAAATTATTTAAAAAATAGCACTAAGAATTTGTTAAAACTGAAAAGAATTATAGGGAATCTTATATAATAAGAGTATAAACATGCTTCGGCATAAACAAAAATGGGAAGTTGAGTCTAGATATAAAATACATTTTATGTTTTTCTTCTTGACATTAAAGTAATTTTAGAATTCATGAAATCAACAGGAATTTATCTATTTGAGATATAAATGAAATATAAAGGTAAATGAACAAAAATAAAAAGTAAAATCTTATTGTTATTACTTTTTTAAAAAATTTGAATTTATTTGTTTGTTTATTTATTTACTTTACAACCTGGATACAATTTCCCCTCCTTCCTATCCCCCCGTCCCTCACCTGGTTGACCCAGAGACCTAGGATAGAACCAAATATAACTGGAGGAAAAAATATTAATAAAATGATGCCCTTGTGGTATGATTGAGCATTCCTTGGACTTAAGTTTTGTGCATGGTGACAGATATGGATCTATTTGCAGAATTCTACATGTTGACATCCAGTTATGCCAGCACCATTTTTTTTTGAAGAGGCTTTCTTTTTTCCATTGTACATTTTTGGCTTCTTTGTCAAAAATTATATGTTCATAGGTGTGGGGGTTAATGTCAGGGTCTTCAATTCAATTCCATTGGTCCACCTGTTGGATTTTATGCCAGTACCAAGGCGGTTTTTTTTTTTTTTTTTTTTTTTTTTTTTAATGGTAGCTCTATAGCTCTATAGAGCTTGAGGTAGGGGATCGTGATGCCTCCAGAGGCTGTTTTATTGTACAGGATTCTTTTAGCTATCCTGGGTTTTTTGTTTTTACATATGAAGTTGAGTATTATTCTTTCCAGGTCTCTGAGGAATTATGTAGGTAATTTGATGGGGATTGCATTGAATCTGAAGACTGCTTTTGGTAAAATCGCCATTTTTACAATGTTAATCCTGAATATTAATGAGCATGGGAGATCTTTCCATTTTCTGACATCTTCTTCAAATTCTTTTTTCAGGGACTTAAAGTTCTTGTCATATAGATCCTTTACATACTTAGTTAGAGTAACCCCAAGGTATTTTATAACATTTGTGGCTATTGTAAATGGTGATGTATCTCTGATTTCCTTCTCAGCCTGTTTGTCTATTGTATATAGGAGGGCTACTGATTTTTTTGAGTTGACCTTGTATCCTGCTATGTTGCTGAAGGTGTTTAGAAGCTGTATCAGTTCCTTGGTTGAATTTTTGGGGTCACTCATGTATACTATCATGTCATCTGCAAATAGGGAAATCTTGACTTCTTCCTTTCCAATTTGTATCCCCTTAATCTCTTTATGTTTTCTTATAGCTCTGGCTGGAACTTCAAGTACTATATTGAATAAATATGGGGAGAGGGGACAGCCTTGCCTTGTTCCTGATTTTAGTGGTGTTGTTTTGAGTTTCTCTCCATGTAATTTGATATTGGCTGTTGGCTTGCTGTAAATTGCCTTTATTATGTTTAGGTATGTTCCCTGAATTCCTGATCACTCCAAGACCTTTATCATGAAGGGGTGTCGGATTTTGCCAAATGCCTTTTCTGCATCTAGTGAGATGAACATGTAGTTTTTTTTCTTTGAGTTTGTTTATATATTTATATTACATTGATAGACTTTTGTATGCTGAACCACCCTTGCATCCCTGGGATGAAGCCTATTTGATCATGGTGGATAATTGTTTTGATGTGTTCTTAGAATCTGTTTGCCAGTATTTTATTGAGTATTTTTGCATCAATGTTCATGAGGGAGATAGGTCTGTAGTTCTCTTTCTTTGTTGCATCTTTGTTTGGTTTAGGAATCAGGGTAATTGTAGCCTCATAGAAGGAGTTTGGTAATATTCCTTCTGCTTCTACTGTGTGGAACAATTTAAAGAGTATTGGCATTAAGTCTTCTTTGAAGATCTGGTGTATTCTGCACTGAAACCATCTGGTCCTGGGCTTTTTTTGGTTGGGAGACTTTTAATGACTGATTCTATTTCCTTATGGCTTATTGGACTATTTAAATGGTTTATCTGGTCTTGATTTAACTTAGGTATGTGGTACCTATCCAGAAAATTATTCAGTTTCCGTGAGATTGTGGTTTTCTGTAGTTCTTGTTGTTGTTGAAATCTAACTTTAAACCATGGTGGTCTGATAGAACACAGGAAGTTATTTCAATTGTTTTGTATCTGTTGAGATTTGCTTTGTGGCCAAGTATGTGGTCGATTTTAGAGAAGGTTCCATGGGGTGCTGAGAAGAAGTTATATTATTTTTTGTTTGGTTGGAATTTTCTGTCGAAATCAAGTAAGTCCATTTGAGCCATAACATCAGTTAAGTCCATTATGTCTCTGTTAAGTTTCAATTTGGCCGATCTGTCCAGAGGTGAAAGTGGGATGTTGAAGTCTCCCACTATTAATGTGTGGGGTTTTATATGTGATTTAAGCTTTAGTAATGTTTCTTTTACATATGTGGATGCCCTTGTGTTTGGGGCATAAATGTTCAGAATTGAGACTTCATCTTGGTGGATCTTTCCTGCAAAGAGTATGTAATGTACTTCATCATCTCTTTTGATTGATTTTAGTTTGAAGTCTATTTTGCTGGATATTGGGATGGCTACACCAGCTTCCTTCTTAAGACCATTTGATTGGAAAGTCTTTCCCCTGCCTTTTATTCTTAGGTAATATCTATCTTTGATTTTGAGGTGTGTTTCTTGTATGCAGCAGAAAGATGGGTCCTGTTTCCGTATCCATTCTGTTAGTCTGTGTCTTTTTATAGGTGAATTAAGTCCATTGATATTAAGGGATATTAATGACCAGTGATTGTCCATTCCTGTTATTATTTTTTTGTTTTTTGGTGGTAGTGTGTGGGTACTTCTCTTCTTTGAGGTTTACTGCTTTGGTGTTATCTATTGCCTGTGTTTTCATGTGTGTATCTGCCTTCCTTAGGTTGGAATTTTCCTTCTAGTGCTTTCTGTAGAGCTGAGTTTGTGGATAAGTATGGTTTAAATCTGGTTTTGTCTTGGAATGTTTTGTTCACTCCATATATGATGATTGAAATTTTGCTGCGTATATTAGTCTGACAACAGCAATTCTTATAAAGGAAAAATAGTTCATTGGAATGACTTACATTTTCAGAGGTTTAGTCAAATACCTTCATAGTACAACATTATGGTATGGAGGTAATATAGACATGGTGCTACAGACATAGCCAAGTGACTTATATCTTGACTTGCAGGCTACAGGAAGTAGTCTTACATACTGGTGTGGCTTGAGCATATATGAGACCTCAAAGCCCACCTCCACAGTGACATACTTCATCCAACCAAGTCACATGCATTCCAAAATCCCACAAGTAGTAGTAATGCCACTCCCTTTGGAGGCCATTGTCTTTCAAACCATCACAGTATTCAAATAGCATATAAATTTGTGGCACTTTAAAGTAAGAGAACCGACCAAACAAAATTCACTGGACAGATGCTATGACTGTGTACCAATTTCTTTAGGGAACCCTTTTTCAAATATGTTCTCTCCAATACTGTAAATGTCACAATTGATATCCTACTGAAATCAAAATGCTTAAACTTCAGATGTCATTTGATAATTCTTGAAAAATGCTTTATGTTAATATGTAATTTTTTAAGTTGAGTTAACCTAGCTTTGCTGTTTGTTTGTAGTTATGATAGGGCTTTATACACACTAGACAAACTTTCTACCACTTAGAGGAATACATGTGCACTCCCTGGTCTCTGGAGAGACTCTTTTTACCTGGAACTTGCCTCAAACTCCTGATTTTTCTGTTTCTGCCTCCTTAGTGATAGAGTTATAGATTTATTCCATCATAATTGACTGAATTTACAAAATTTTGAGCATAGAGCAAATACATAGTTTACTTTTCTTTTTACTTAGTAGGTAACAAAGAAAAGATGGACTCTGTTATTTAATAAATAGTGAATAAAAATGTTCACATTAAGGTTAGGATTTTAATAAATGTTTGGTAAATGAAGCTATATTCCTACCAATTTTCTCACATTAATATAGCTTACAGTTATAAATGACTATTAAACTGAATATTATGTGTATTTTTAGTTGAAAAAAATGACTGTGGCATGTACCTTTGCAAACCAAATGTCATTTAATTGTTTTAACAACACCTACTAAGATAAATTATATTTTGAAACACAACTCATATTACCCAATACAATGAAAGCAGAGAGTGATATGTGGCATTTTTTTCTAAAGTATTAAGCTTAAGAAAACAGACCTCAACATAAATCCAGTTACTCTGAACCTGATAGAAGAGAAAGTAGAAAGTACTCTTGAATGCATTGGCACTGGAGATCACTTTCTAAATATAACACCAGTAGCACAGTCACTGAGAGAAACAATCAATCAATGGGACCTGTTGAAACTGAGAAGCTTTTGTAGAGCAAAGGACATGGTCAACAAGACAAAGCGACAGCCTACAGAATAGGAAAAGGTCTTCACCAACCCCACATCTGACAGAGGGCTGATATCAAGAATATATAAATAACTCAAGAAATTAGACATCAAAATGCCCAACAGTCCAATTAAGAAATGGGCTATAGAACTAAACAGAGAATTCTCAACAGAGGACGTTCAAATGACTGAAAGACATTTAGGGAATTGCTCAACATCCTTAGTCATCAGGGAAATGCAAATCAAAACAACTCTAAGATACCACATTCCACCTGTCAGAATGGCTAAGATCAAAATCACAGAAGACAGCTTATTCTGGAGAGGATGTGGAGCAAAGGGAACTCTCCTCCACTGCTGGTGGGAACACAAGCTTGTACAGCCACTTTGGAAATCAATATGGGGCATCCTTAGAAAATTGGGAATCCATCTCTCCAAGAACCAGCTGTAGCACTCTTGGGCATATACCCAAGGAATGCTCAATCATACCACAAGGGCATTTGCTCAGCTGTGTTCATATCAGCATTGTTTGTAATAGACAGATCCTGGAAACAACCTAGATGCCCTTCAACTGAAGAATGGATAAAGAAAATATGGTACATATACACAATGGAGTACTACTCAACAGAGAAAAACAATGACATCATGAGGTTTGCAGGCAAATGGATGGATCTAGAAAAAATCATCCTGAGTGAGGTAACCCAGATTTAGAAGGACAAACATGGTATATACTCATTCATAGTAGGATACTAGATGTAAAACGAAGATGACCAGACTGTTACACAACTCCAGGGAGGCTACCTAGAAAACGGGACCCTAGGAAAGACACAGGGATCACCCAATGACAGAGAAATGGATGAGATCTACATGAACAACCTGGATGACAGTGGGAGTAATGAAGGGCAAGATTTGAGGGAAAGAAAGCCTAGGGGAGCAGGAGATCCCAGCTGGATTAAGAGCAGAGATGGAGAACAAGGAATAACAGACCATGATAAATGAAGACCACATGAGAACAGGAATAGGCAGAGTGCTGGAGAGGTTCCCTGAAATCCACAATGATACATCCTGCTGGCAATGGTTGAGAGAAAGCCTGATCTGACCTAGTCTGGTGATCAGATGGCCAAACACCCTAACTGTCATGCTGGAACTCTCATCAAATAACTGATAGAAATGGATGCAGAGATCCTAGGCCAGGCCCCAGGTGGAGCTCCAGGTGTCCAATTGTTGAGAAAGAGGAGGGACTTGAAGAACATGAATTGTTGAGACCAAGATTCGAAAAAGCACAGGGACAAATAACCAAATAAATGGAAGCACATGAATTATGAACCAAAGGCTGTGGAGCCCCCAGCTGGATCAGGCCCTCTGGATCAGTGAGACAACTGAATAGCTTGAACTGTTTGGGAGGCACCCAGGCTGTGGGAACGGGACCTGTCCTTAGTGCATGAGCTGGCTGTTTGGAACCTTGGGCTTACACAGGGACACTTTGCTCAGCCTGGAGGGAGGGGACTGGAGCTGCCTATACTGAATCCACCAGGTTTAAATTAATCCCCAGGGGAGTCTTGGCCCTGGAGGAGATGGAAATGGAGGTTAGGGGATGGGGGTAAATGTGGGTTGGGGGTGAGAAGGGGGAGGACAGTGGGACCCATGGCTGATGTGTAAAATTAAAACACAAATATAATAATAATAAAAAAAGAAAACACATTGTTTATATTACTATAGCTCAACCATAGACCTTGAAATCAGGGATAGTGATGTCTCCCTCCAGAAGTTCCTTTAATATACAGAATTATTTTAACACTTCTGGGTTTTTGTTTTTCCATTTGAAGTTGAGTATTGTTCTTCTGAGGTCTGTGAAGAATTGTGTGGGGATTTTGGTGGGGATTTCATTGAATCTGTAGACTATTTTTGGTAATATTGCCATTTTTACTATAGTAATCCTACCTATCCATGAGCATGGGAGATCTTTCCACTTTCTGATGTCTTCATCAGTTTCTTCCTTCAAAGACTTAAAGTTCATGTCATATAAGTCTTCTACTTGTTAGTTAGAGTTACCCCAAGATATTTTATATTATTTGTGGCTATTACAAAGAGTGTTGTTTCTCTAATTTCTTTCTCAGCCCATTTACAATTTGTATATAAGAGGCCTACTGATTTTTTGAGTTAATTATGCATCACTGAAGGTATTTATCAGCTATAGGAGTTCTCTGGTAGAATTTTTGGGGTCACTTATGTATACTATCGTATTGCTGTGGGATGTCTTTCTGTATGCTGTGAATATATATTGCTCTGATTGGTTTATAAATAAACCTGCATTGGCCTCTGGCAGGGCAGGATGGAGCCAGGTGGGAAAATCCATAGGAGATAGTGAATGGAGAAAGGAAAGGCAGGGGAGACACCATCCCACCATCCTGGGAGCAGCAATAATGGCACACAGGTACAGCTATGGAACACATGGAGACATATGTATTAATAGAAACGGGCTGAGTTTAGTTATAAGAGCTAGCTAGCAAGAAGCTTGAGCCATAGGCCGTCACCATACAGTTCATAATTAATCTAAGCCTCTGTGTGTTTATTTGGGTCTGAGCAGTTGTGGGACCTGAACCATGTGGGACACAGGAAACCTTCTGGCTACACCATCATCTGCAAATAGCAAAAGTTTGACTGCTTTCTTTCCATTTGTTTCCTCTGATCTCCTTTTGTTGTCTTATTGCTCTAGCTAGAACATCCAATACTATATTGAATAGGTATGGAGATAGTAGACAGCCTTGTTTTGTTCATAAATTTAGTGTAATTTAAAAAAAAAAATTTCACTATTTAATTTGATGTTGGCTGTTAGCTTGCTGTATATTATGTTTAGGTATGTTCCTTTTAGCACTGATCTCTCCAAGAACTGTATCATAATGGGTTGTTGAATTTTGTCAAAGGTTTTTCAGCATCTAATGGAATGATCATGTTGTTGTTTTTGTTTGTTTGTTTGTTTTTTTAATAAAAACAGACATGTGGATAAATGGAATCTAATCAAAGATGCTGACATAAATCCACACACTTGACTTTTGACAATGAACCCAAAATTGTAGAATGAAAAAAGAAAGCAACTTTAATAAGTGGCACTTTAACAAGTGACATGTTGAAGAATGCAAATAGATCCATATCAATTGCCAAAGCTCAAGTCCTAGAGGATCAAAGGCCCCAACCTAAATCCAGTTACAATGAACCTGATAGAAGAGAAAGTGGAAAATTACCTTGAATTCATTGGCACAGGAGTCTACTTCCTGAATATACCACCAGTAGCACAGACACTAGATTGACAATTAATAAATGGGACCTTCTGAAACTGAACAGCTTCTGTAAGGCAAAGGGCATAGTCAATGAGATGAAGGCAAAAAGGGCACAGTCAATGAGATGAATACAGAAGCCAGGATGGGAAAAGATCTTTATCAACCTCACATTTGACAAACTAGTGATCTCCACAGTATATAAAGAACTCAGGAAACCAGACATCAAAATATCAAATACTCCAATGAAATAATGGGGTATAGATTTAAAGAGAGAATTCACAACAGAAGAATCTTAAATGGCTGAAAGACATTGAAAGAATTGCTTAACATTCTTAGTCATCAGGGAAATGCAAATCAAAACTACTCTGAGATACTATCTTACAACTGTCAGAATGGCCAATATCAAAAATACCGATGACTGCTTATGTTGGAGAGGATGTAGAGCAAGGGGAAGACTCCTCCACTGTTGATGAAAGTGCAAACTTGTACAGGTACTTTGAAAAATCTATGTGGCAATTTTTCAGAAAATTGGGAATCAATATACCTTAAGACCAAGTGATACCAATCTTGGGCGTACACCCAAAGGATGCTCAATCATACCACAAATAAGCTTGCTCATCTATGTTCACAGTAGCATTATTCATAATAGCCAAAACCTGGAAACAACCTAGGTGCCTCTCAACTGAAGAATGGATAAAGAAAATATGCATTTACACAATGGAGTATTACATAGTGGTAAAAATCCATGACATCATAAAATTTGCAGGCAAATGCATAGTACTAGATAAATAATCTGAGTGAGGTAAACCAGGCCCCAAAAGACAAACGTGGTATGTACTTAATCAGATGTGGATAGTAGATGTAAAGCAAAATATAACCAAAGTTCAATCCACAGCCCTATAGTAATTAGGTAACAAGGAGGCCCCTTATGGATTTCCCTAGGAAAAGGAAATACATGAGATCTCTTGGGTAAACTTAGATCAAGGGAAAGAAAGAAGGGATGAAGCATGGGGACATGAGGGATCAAGATTGTCAAGTTGGGGGAGGGATGGAGAGGGAGCACAAAGAAAGATATTTTGATAGAAGGGGCATTATGAGGTTAGGAAGAAACCTCATGCCAGAAAAACTCTCAGGAATTCTCAAGGACTACTTTAGCTAAGACTCCTAGTAGTAGCAGAGAGAGTGCTTGAACTGGTATTCTGTAATCAGATTTGGTGAACAACTTAATTGTCATTATATATACTTCAGTCACTGATAGAAGCAGATGCAGAGATCCACTGCCAAGCACCAGTCTGTGCTCTAGGAATCCAGTTGAAGAGATGGGGAGGGATTTTATAAGCAAAAGGGGTCAAAATCAAGACAGGAAAACCCACAGAAACAGCTGACCCATGCTCATGGGGCTATGGACCAACAGCTAGGAAGCCTGCTGTTGAGACTGACCTAGGCCCTCTGCACATGGATGACAGTTCTGTAGCTTGGTTTATTTGTGGGGCCCCTAGCAATGAAACAAGGTTCTGTCAGCCTTGATGAAGGGAATGGGAGTTTGGTCCTGCTTCAAATTGATATACCATGCATTGTTGACTTCCATGGGAGGCCTTACACTTTCTTTGGAGTGGGTGGGGTGGTGTACAGGAAAGGTGAGGGGAGAGAACAGGAGAAGAGGAGGGAAGGGAAACTGTGGTTGGTATGTAGAATAAATAAATAAATAAATAAATAAATAATAAAAGAAGAAGGAATAAAGACTGAGTGACCTGGGCGGGGGGGGGGGAAGAAGTTATTGTGTATTTCTAGAAAATACTTTCATAAATGTGAGCAACTCACACAAAAAATAAAAGAAGATATATTGTTGATAGATATTGATTAAATTTGACTTTGCCATGGAATATCTTGTTTTCTCCTTCTGTGGTGATTGAAAGTTTTGCTGTGTATAAAATCTGGGCTTGTATTCATGGTCTCTTACAGTCTGCAAGACATTTGTCCAGGCTCTTCTAACTTATATTTTCCATTGAGAAGTCAAGTATAATTCTGATAGGTCTGCCTTTATATGTTAATTGGCCTTTATCCTTTTCAGCATTAAATATTCTTTCTTTATTTTATGTGTTTAGTGTATTAATTATTTTGTGGTGAGGGAACATTGTTTTCTGGTTTAGTCTGTTTGGTGTTCTGTATTTTTATAGGTATGTTTTTAGATTGGGAAAATTTTCTTCTGTGATTTTGTTGAATATATATTCTAGGCCTTTGAGCAGGGATTAATATTATTCTATTCATATTATTCTAAGGTTTGGTCTTTTGATAGTGTCCCAGATTTCCTGCTGTTTTGTGTTAGGAATTTTATAGATATAACATTTTCTTTGAATGATGAATCTATTTCCTCTATCATATCTTCAATTCCTGAGATTCTCTCTTCCATCCCTTGTATTCTGTTGGTGATGATTGCAACTGTAGTTCCTATTCACCTACCCAGATTTTCCATTTCCAGAATTCTGTCAGTTTGTGTTTTCTTTATTGCTTCTATTCCTGTTTTCAGATCTTGAACAGTTTTATTTGTTTCTGTCAACTGTTCATTTTCTCTTGATATTCCTGATAAACTTTAAGAAATTAATTGTTTTCCTCCAAATTTTGTTAGACTTTTTCTCAATTTCTTTGAGGGACCTTTTCATTTACTCTTCAAAGACCTCTATCATATTCATAAAGTTACCCTAAAGGGCATTTACTTGTGTTTCAGCTCTGTTGGAATGTTGAGGTCTTGCTGTCATAGGACAGTAGGGTTCTGGTGGGGATATTTTGACCTTTCTATTATCAGTTGTGTTCTTACACTGACATTTAAGCATCTGGATTTGGTATGATTACAGGTCTAGGTGTTGACTCCTGTGTTTGTGTTTGTTGGATAGGTATTTGTTCCTTGGTTTCTATTTTATTGTTGGTCTGCTGGCGTAAGTAGCCAAAGGTGCCAGTGACTGCTGAATCTTCAATTCCAGTAGGATGTCTCCACTGGGGTTTTAGTGTCTTGGAATACTTCGTACATTCTGGCTTCTTGGATCTCTAGATCCAGCCAGGCCTCTAATAAATCCTTAGTCATCTTCTAGTGTATCTAGGACCAGCCTGGACTCCGATAAAGCTGCTGAAGATATTCTTCTGACTGGTATAGGCTGTTTCTTGCCTATGGAGTTGGCCAGAATTTTGGAGAAGGGCTTGCCACCAGAATGATGATTATGTAGGAGGGGTTGGGCAGCAGTTTCTATTTTGGGGGAACAGAATACAGTGAGTGGTGGCAGTCCAGTTGGCAGGCATGTCACTCAATGGGGCTGGAGACAAGGCCCAGCAGTGGTGTTGGTTCTGAAATTAAAGAAAAGGCACTCATAAAGAAAAGAAGGATATTTTTGTACAAGTGCTACAATTTTCCTGATTACTTGCCAGCCTGGATAAGACAGAAAGTGTAAAAACTCTCTGTGGGACAGAGAAATATAACTCCTACACCTGAAGCAGAAAACAATTGAAGAAGTATTAATCATAGCATCAGCACCTCTCTTCGCACAGACAGTCCAGAGTCAGTGTAACAGGTGCCAATAACAGGCTGTTGAAACTGCCTCAACTTTCAGAAACATGATATTTTCATGTCATTTATCATCTCAATCAATAAAGTCATGGCAAATTATGAGTTGGCCATAACTCCTAGAATGTTTGGTATCAACAAAATTCCATCCTAATAATTCATCAATTCTCTGTATGGAATTAAACTAAAAAAGGAATTAACACATTTTATTATACGTTTGTAAACTATATTAAACATATGTTCACAAAAGAAATTGCTGCTTATATATAACTTTAAAATATGTTTAATAGATATTGAAATGAGAAATGTTTTGGAAAAATCAGCTGCACTTTATTATCCCAATTTTGGAAATATTTTATTAAAATTCTCAAGCTGGAGTACGACTCAGTAAAGTTATCTTTTATGGATCTTTAAAAAAATAATTTGTAGATGCTTTCATAATTTATACTCTTGGTATAAATTATCAACTTCAAAATTGGGTACTTATCAATAAACATTGTCACACCTCAAGTGTGTGTATATTTCACTTTGAAATTATATCATAAAATTCTAATGAACTTTGGCCAAGAACTAGTCCTTATCAGAATTCTATAAGTCAGTTGATCTAGTATGATAAAACTGGGATGTGACTACATGAGAAATTGTTTCTAAGGCAGGTTGTTAGTAAAGAGTAAAACCACTAAAGTCATACTTCGTGAATGGTGATGAAGTAGCAGGTACTGTAAAGTAATTAATGGGAAAATATGAGTTATTCATCCTTGCATCAAATGTTATATAGTGATACAGTCATCATCAACATAACTAATGTTAAGGCATGATAGTCTATGGTCTAAACATTTTTTTAATACAAAAGAGAAAGAACAAAAAAGAAAGAAAGAGGGAGAAAGAAAGAAAGAAAAGAAAGAAAGAAAGAAAGAAAGAAAGAAAGAAAGAAAGAAAGAAATGTCAGAACTTAGGGTGTTCTTGTAATGCCTAAGTCAATCAATTTGTGCTCTGATAAGACTGAAAACTACAGAGCCTTGTTCCTGGGAATTCTGCCAAAATTGTAGGACAAGAGGGATAGAAATCAAATCAATAAGGCAGAGGTGTCTGAGGATGCAAGAACTGTGTTGTTAAGCTAGTGAAACTGAGAGGGAAAATTAATATATACAGAAACTGGTGAAAGTGTTCCAGTAAGTGAGATGTAATGTGAAATACATTATATTGGTCAGAAGACAATGTAGTTTTAGTATGAAGATAATGCATGTACAACAAAATTAGAGGGAACTTTTCCTAGATCAAAATCATAAATTTCCATTATTGATTTAAGGATATATGGCTCATTCTGGCTTAATAAACAAAGGCAAGATCCTCTGAAAATGCTATAATTTGACACCCACAATTGTATATATGTGATATACTTCATTTAAATAAAAGTAGTCATAAAGCAAAGTGAGAAAAGTAAGCTTGAAAATCAAGTCGGAAGAAACACTTTAATGTGGTTATTGGCAAGTGTAAGAAAGCATGGGACATATGGCAATGGTAAAAAGAATGCCATATTAAGCCAAAACTAGCATGTTCTCACATGTATGAAAAAATAGAAACCACATGCATAAATGCAGCCTAATGATGTTATAATTAACACATAGTTTCTCAATTAATGAATGAATTATGACCTATTCACAAATTATTTGAAAACCTTGCTTGGATTTACAACTCTGAAAATCTGATCCTCTAAAGTACTGTCATGTAATTTTCAAAAAGTAGTTGAAAATGTTCTTCTCCAGTAACAGAATTCATTGTCAAGTAGTCAATTGACAATTTATTTAGTAATTAATTAAATATAAAATAATTATTAACCAGAGCTGTTTTTAAACAATTTACTCTTTTTTTATTTTAAAGAAAGCTGAAGCTAAGATTCACAGGCTGTTTTACAATCTACCAAATTGCCTACAGTTTAATGAGACAATAAAAGTACTTCATAGAATAAGATATATATCCTTCCAATAAATGCTTGTGTCCTTAGCATTGAGAGAGGAGACTTAAAAATACAATGCACTGCAACCCAGTATCCAGTGTTGTTCTGCTGTGAAAATCTTCTTTGGTCTACCAACATTGGAGAACAGTCAGGGATGACAGAAGAAACACCAGACTGAGTAGCTGACACCACA
Source organism: Onychomys torridus (assembly GCF_903995425.1). Taxonomy (NCBI): domain Eukaryota; kingdom Metazoa; phylum Chordata; class Mammalia; order Rodentia; family Cricetidae; genus Onychomys; species Onychomys torridus. The sequence goes on along the minus strand of NC_050452.1, from coordinate 93,199,443 downwards.
AAGGCATGTGGGATGTCATCACTTCCATTTTTGTTAGAATCCTTCCATTTCTTCAAGTTATCATTTCTTTTAGGATTCCATGACTCCCTTTTGAACTAAGTCCATGAGGCATAGTTTTCATAATCACTTGGTGCTCCTTTTGTTCACATTAACATAATTTAATCCAGTTATATTTTTAATGTCTTATGACATCTTTCACTAAAATGTTCATATATAAGGATTATTTCATCAGAATTACTAGTACTTATTGGATATATATATATACTTCTTAAATAGATTGTCTTCAATTAAAAATATAAAAGAGTCTCCTGTAAGGATTCCTTCTTCATCCTATTTAGCTCCCTTTAAATTATCTGCTCATTAATTATTTGTTATTCATTGACATATTCACTCAACATAAATAATCTCAAAGTTATTGTTTTATAAATGAGAATGCTAAATAAAAGAGATGATACATAATCAGGTCAGTGACCTTTTCTCTTCCTTGTATTAGATTCCTTTCTTCTGACAGCACATCTCAGATCAGCCCAGTCATCAGCAATGGCAGAATTCAAATTAGTAAGGACTTCAATTTTTCCTCTTGTTGGTTGTGTTTGCTCTTTTGTGGGAGGGGCACCACCTAGCTCCCAAATAAATCACACACAGAAGTTTATTCTTAATTATAAATGCCTGGCCTTAGCTTGGCTTGTTGCTAACCAGCTTTTCTTAATTTCAAACTGTCCCATATACCTCTTGGCTCTGGGGTTTTAGCTTTCTCTTACTTCTGTAAAATTATTTTTACTCTTACTCCATGGCTGGAGTGTGGCTGTGTGGCTGGCCCCTAGCAGCTTCCTCTTGCTGTTTCCTCTCTTTCTTCCAGATTTCTCTTCCTGTCTATTCTCTCTGCCTGCCAACCCAACCTATCCTTTCTCCTGCCTTGTTAGTGTCCATTCAGCTCTTTATGAAACCATCAGGTGTTTAAAACAGGTAAAGTAACATGGCTTCACAGAGTCAAACAAATGCAACACAAACAAAAGCAACACACCTTAAAATAATATTCTACAAAATTTTTTAGTACCTTGTGAATGAGTGACAGGGAATAGTGGACTCAGAGGCCATTGAGAATGGACCCATGCCCCATGATCAGCTGTGGACACCACTGCTCACATTTCCTTGGGTACATGAGAAAGGAATCTATCACAATTGCCCTTTCTTGAACTTTTATGTTAAATAATATTAAAAGCTCTGGGTTTGGGTGGAGACAAGAAATTCTAATTTGTTCTAAAATTTAGAAGAGTGCCTGCTATTGTCTCTTGCTTTTACAGATAATCAGGCTTGGTCTGTTGGTCATCTAACAAAGCTGACTAACTGAAATGTAGATGTAACCGTCTTGTTAAATAAGAAACACAGATCCAATTGCAGAGTTAAAAGCCAAGAGGTCAGAGCAAGAGCTGAAAACCTTACCCTTCACTGCTTCTGCTGTCTTTCCTCTCTGTGAGAGACCTACTTCTGTGTGTGTTTTCTATTTATAGACATTCTGTTCTGCTTTCTCATTGGTTGTAAACTCAGCCACATGACCTCCTCATCACTGCCTGTCTGTACAGACCTCCAGGTCTTCTATGGTTGGTATTGAGATTAAAGGTGTGTATCTGCCATGCTGGCTGTGTCCTTGAACACACAGAGATCTACCTAGCTCTGCCTACAAGTGCTGGGATTAAAGGCCTGCACCACCACCACCCAGCTTCTGCTATGGCTTGCTCTGACCTCAACTCAACTTTATTAATATACAAATAAAATCATATTTTACAAATATAGTATCACCACATTTCCCCTTTTCTATTTTAATAAAGAAAAAAAGGAAAATGTTATAACTAAAATGTCTAGTCCATTTGTATTTGACAAATTCAGAGAAAATAATTCCATTATCTATCCTAATTTGGTAAGTCCAAAATGTACCTGATTCACTTTCTATCCTACCTTATATTACTAACAGAACTGTCTTATAACATCTTTCAAATTTATACACTTATAGCTCTTGTGAGTTTTTCTGAAGTTCTTAACAAAGAAAATAATAACTATAACTAACTGATCTTCAACTCCCTCAGAGACACAAGAAGGAAATAATACTACCTAATAAAAAGTAAAAACAGGAAGTTCATGCAAGCAGCTTCCCAAAAAAAAAAAAAATGTGAGTTGACAGAAACAGCCAGATGCTTGGACAGTCACCTGAGATTTCTCCACAGTGTTGGGGCATCATCTTCACCCTATAGGCTTAGCCTATCTGACGGACTCATTTGTGAACTAAGATGTATACAAGGTCAACAGTTTGACCTCACATTTGGTGAGAGCAGTCGATGTACCAGAAACACCTGAATTCCATTAGTGTCATGTCATGATTCAGGACTTTAAATTCTGGAAATTGTTGATTTTTTTTTTTTCAATTCAGCTGTCCATTTTTCTTGGCTGTGTATATGTGGCTTCATCTTGGCATCTCATTCTTCTCCACATCCCTCTATTAAATGCCAGTTTACTATTGAGAGGGGTGAGCTTAGTTATTCTTCAAGAATAACTATTTCATCTGCTGTTCCATTGCACATCAGAAGCCACTGGCCCACTCCCTGTTCAGCTGCATTTGAAGAAAAGGGCACGGTTTCCAGATTGCAAAGGCCACTCACTTCAGGGATGGTGCCATATTGTCTTGGCTTCAGAAGATGCCTTTTGTTAAAGCCACAACCACACTTGTTTTGGCAAGAATCGGTAGTCCTTGGTTTCATGTCCAGTCGGTCCTGTTTGTCAGCAGTTGATTCGAGGATACTTTGTTGTCCAGTGGCTAACTTTTGCCACAGTAAAAGTTAACTCCATATGCAGTTTCTTCAATGCCAATATTTTCTCTGCAGTAGATTGGTACTGCCAGGAGCCGACATGTCTCATAGTCATAGCAAAAAAGAAAAAATCCTAAGTTATTAAAACATTTTAAATGCCATATTCTGTAGATCTCTGAAGAGTTTGAAGATGACCTATCTATTTAAATTATATCTTTTCGATATTGAAAACACACCTAATGACACAAGTTTGATTGTAATGTCTAACTACTAACTTTCATTTCTACATATCCTAATAGTTGGTAATACTAACATTCAAGGATTAGCAAATTGCATTACATTGTTAAATGAATGGTATAAGTACAAAATCTCAAGCAAGATTAGAAATATGTGTATGACATATTCTAACTATATATATACATATATATAGTACTATATATATATATATATATATATAAATTACATATATAATTTGTATACAATATAAAACAATCCAATCCAATGTAAAGTATTTAAAACTAGTAATTGTCTTTTTCTTTTTTCTTTTTTTTTTTTTAAACAAGCACCTTAAAACTAATCTCCTTTGCCTAGCCCTTTTCCTAACCCTTAACAACAACTTGTAACCAATCCTCCTAAACAATGAAAACTATCCCAGGCCCAAAACCCATAAAAAGCCCAAAAATCCAGCCACCCCACACCACCCCTTTGGGAATGTGGGTGTCGTATTCTTAAAATTGCTTCCTACTGGGTATGGACCAATGTATCTTTGTTCTGAAAAGAAAAATTTGGGATTAATTGTCAAATTCTAGGAAAGGTAACTATATTCTTTGTTATCCATAATATCAAAGTTCAGGGTTTATCTCAAGTCCTTATTCAAGTAGTCTTTGAAACTGGATCATCTCAGCTAGCCATCTCAGAATTGCTCCAAGCACTTTGTAGTCCAAAGCTGATCTATAGATGATGTTTGTCAGCTTAGTGATATTATTTTCCACGTGGAATTGTTGTTGTGGGGCCCCATCTTCTTCCTGGAGATTTCATTTGATGTTAGGCCTGGCCGTGATTTCCTGCAGAAAACTGAAAAGAGACTCGAACACAAAGACATGTATAGGCAGCTAATCGAAGTCTTTTCTCTAGAATTAATTAGTACTCTATATGAACATTATTATCTTAACAAAGTTAATATATGTATATCTTGTAAATTTTGATATAAAATATGTACTTTAATAAAAGTTTAAAGAATAAGAATAGAATCAAAGAATTGAGATTAGTAATAGCATAGTCCCTTAATTAATTTGGTTTTTCTCCTGTCCCATGTCAGAAGATGGCTCTTTCTTCTGGTATGCTACAGGGAGTTTGCATTTTCCTTTTAACAACATGCTTGAGTTTAAAGGAGGAGAGACCCATTCTCCAACTCCAATGTCAGCTTTCAATTTGAATTTAACTGGGACTACAAGAAGACTAATAGTGTTAATTTTTTTAGAGAAGAGCAGAAACAAACATTTAGGAAGATTTATGAATTTTTTTTATTATTATGTTTTAAATTTTATACATCAGCCATGGGTTCACCTGTCCTCCCCCCTTCCACCCCCACCCCCACCTTCCCCCCAGCCCCTCCCATCCATTCCCATGTCCTCCAGGATCAGGGGATCCCTGGGGATTCATTTAAACCTGGTGGATTCAGTACAGGCAGTCCTGTCACCTCCTTCCAGACTGAGCAAAGTGTCCCTGTGTAAGACCAAGGTTCCAAACAGCCAGCTCGTGCACTAAGGACAGATCCTGGTCCCACAGACTGGGTGCCTCCCAAGCAGATCAAGGTATTCAACTGTCTCACTTATCCAGAGGGCCTGATCTAGGTGAGGGCTCCACAGCCTTTGGTTCATAATTCAAGTGCTTCCATTAGTTTGGCTATTTGTCACTGGGCTTTTTGCAATCTTGGATTCAACAATTCACACTGTTGCAGACCCTCCTCTTTCTCAACAGTTGGACACCTTGAGCTCCACCTGGGGCCTGGCTGAGGAACTCTGCATCCACTTCCATCAGTTATTGGATGAGAGTTCCAGCATGACAGTAAGGGTGTTTAGCCATCTGATCACCAGACTAGGTCAGATCAGGCTATCTCTCGACCATTGCCAGCAGACTACAGAGGATGTATCATTGTGGATTTTGGGGGACCTATCGAGCACTCTGCCTATTCCTGTTCTCATGTGGTCTTCAATTATCATGGTCTGTTATTCCTTGTTCCCCCCCTCTGTTCTTGATCCGGCTGGGATCTCCTGCTCCCCTAAGCTTTCTTTCCCTTGAACCTTGCCCTTCATTACTCCCACTGTCGTCAAGGTTGTTCATGTAGATCTCATCCATTTCTCTGTCATTGGGTGATCCCTGGGTCTTTCCTAGGGTTCCATTTTCTAGGTAGCCTCCCAGGAGTTGTGTAGCGTCTGTTCCTCCTAGGAGACTTTGCTTCTTCCTGTCCAAGGGCTTTCAGGTGTGCTGTCAAGTCACTAGTGTGAGATTTCTCTAGCTTCTTTATGTGGGAATTTAGTGCTATTAATTTCTATCTTAACACTGCTTTCATAGTATCCCATAAGTTTGGGTATGTGGTGTATTCATTTTCATTGATCTCTAGGAAGACTTTAATTTCTTTCTTTATTTCTTCCTTACCCCATTGGTGATGCAGTTGAGCATTATTCAGTTTCCATGACATTGTAGAATTTCTGTAATTTTTTCTGTTGTTGAATTCTAACTTTAAACCATGGTGGTCTTATAGAACACAGGAGGTTATTCCAATTGTTTTGTATTTGTTGAGATTTGCTTTGTGGCCAAGTATGTGGTCAATTTTAGAGAAGGTTCCATGGGGTGCTGAGAAGAAGGTATATTCTTTTTTGTTTGGGTGGAATGTTCTGTAGATATCGATTAAGTCCATTTGAGCCATAACATCAGTTAAGTCCATTATGTCTCTGTTAAGTTTCAATTTGGCCGATCTGTCCAGAGGTGAAAGTGGGGTGTTGAAGTCTCCCACTATTAATGTGTGGGGTTTTATATGTGATTTAAGCTTTAGTAATGTTTCTTTTACATATGCGGGTGCCCTTGTGTTTGTGGCATAAATGTTCAGAATTGAGACTTCATCATGGTGGATCTTTCCTGGGATGAGTATGTATTGTCCTTCATCATCTCTTTTGATTGATTTTAGTTTGAAGTCTATTTTTCTGGATATTAGGATAGCTACACCAGCTTCCTTCTTAAGACCATTTGATTGGAAAGTCTTTTCCCAGCCTTTTATTCTTAGGTAATGTCTATCTTTAAATTTGAGGTGTGTTTCTTGTATGCAGCAGAAAGATGGGTCCTGTTTTCATATCCATTCTGTTAGTCTGTGTCTTTTTATAGGTGAATTAAGTCCATTGATATTAAGGGGTATTAATGACCAGTGATTGTTCGTTCCTGTTGTTATTTTTATTTTTTGGTGGTAGTGTGTGTGGACTTCTCTTCTTTGGGTTTTCTGCTGTGGTGTTATCTATTGTCTGTGTTTTCATGGGTGCATCTGCCTTCCTTAGGTTGAAATTTTCCTTCTAGTGCTTTCTGTAGTGCTGGGTTTGTGGATAAGTATTGTTTAAGTCTGGTTTTGTCTTGGAAGGTCTTGTTCACTCCATCTATGATGACTGAAAGTTTTGCTGGGTATATTAGTCTAGGTTGGCATCCATGGTCTCTTAGTGTCTGCATTATATCTGTCCAGGTCCTTCTGGCTTTCAAAGTCTCCATCGAGAAATCAGGTGTTATTCTTATGGGTTTGCTTTTGTAAGTCACTAGGCCTTTTTCCTTTGCTGCCCTTAATATTCTTTCTTTATTCTGAAAGTTTAGTTGTTTAATTATTATGTGGCGAGGGGACGTTTTTTTTTGGGGGGGGGGCGTCTAGTCTGGTTGGTGTTCTATAGGCTTCTTGTATCTTCATAGGCATTTCCTTCTTTAAATTGGGAGAGTTTTCTTCTATGATCTTGTTAAATATATTTTCTGTGCCTTTGAGCTGGTATTCTTCTTCTTCCTCTTCCTCTATCCTTATTATTCGTAGGTTTGGTCTTTTTATGGTGTCCCAAATTTCTTGGACATTTTGGGTCATTACTTTGTTGGTTTTAGTGTTTTCTTTGACTGATGAATCTATTTCTTCTACCGTATCTTCAACCCCAGAGATCCTCTCTTCCATCTCTTGCATTCTGTTGGTTATAGTTGCCTCTGAAGTTCCTGTTTGCTTACTCAGATTTTCTATTTCCAGCATTCCTTCTCCGAGTGTCTTCTTCATTTTTTCTATTTCCCTCTTCAGGTCTTGGATTGTCTCCTTTGCTTTTTCATGATTTTCTTTCAAGTACTTATTGTTTTCTTCTGTTTTAATTGTCCTTTCCTCTAGTTTTTTATAGCATTCTTCCCATTTTTTGTTTGTCTGTTCCTCTACTTTATTTTTGATTTCTTCTACATAAGGCTCTAGCCTCTTCATGATGTTACTTATAAGGTTGTTTTCTTGTTCTTCTTCCATTCCGTGATGTTCAGGTCTAGCAGTTGGAGAAGGGCTAGGTTCTGGTGATGCTGTATTGCTCTTTATTTTGTTGTATGTACTTCTCCCTTGACATCTCTCTATCTCCTCTTGTGTTTGTTCTTGGTCTTATCAGTGTACTTGGTCCAGAGAGAGCTGACAGATTTAGGGAGCCTCTCTCTGGGCCAGATGGAAGCTCTGGGCCAGATGGGAACACTGCTCCAGATGAGAGTGCTGGCCGGATAGGAGTTGTGTGGCTGGACTCTGAGTCTCGGGAAGTCCCTGGGGTCTCCTTATTTTGTCCAGATGGGAGCTCCTCTAGTCCAGATGGGAGTTCCTCTGGACTCTGGTCCAGATGGGAGTTCCAGGGCAGGATGGAAGCTTGGGGCTGGTCTCTGATTCTTAGGAAGTGGCTGGGGTCTCCAGCAGATGGGTGTGTGGGCAGGGTGTGGAGACTGCAGTGTCTGCCTGCAGTCCTGGAAAAGGGGAGCCTTCCTGCAGGCCTGCCAATTGGCAGGAAACTGGATCCAAGTTGGTGAGGTCCTCCCAGAGTGGCTTGTGTCCAGTGGTGGGACCCTGGCGCAGTTCCCTCTCTGGCTATAACCCTAGGCACTCACCTCTGGTCCAGATGGGAGTTCCAGGGCTGAAGGGAGCTGGGGGCTGTGATTTATGAAATTTTGTAGATTATATACCAATAGACCATTTTACTCATTTTCCTGGGACAAATGATTTGTCCTTTTTCTTCAGTTGTCTCTTTTGTCCAATGTTCTTTAGATTCGCCAGCCTTCATTCTCCTAAACAACAAAACCAAAAACCCTTCCCCGAGACTAATTTTGGGGAGGTTCCCTTTTGGCAATTTATATCTGATTAAATGAAAAGCATATATTAATTTTATAAGTTAGTTAAAATTGGATGGTCATGTTGGTTGATGAACTATCACTTCCTCTAATTAAGAGGTCACTCTTGTTCAAGTCAAACCTTTATCAATTTTGATGGTACCCACAGCTTATCTTCTCCTGCAGAAACGAAAGCAAAACCTCGTCCCCAATGTAACACTTTTCCTGGTTCTCATTCTGAATTCAGCACATCCTTGAAGTATATAGGGTGATTTAATTCTGTAGTTTTTTTTCTATTATCCAATGTCTCTTTGCAGCTGTTGTTCCTTTCCCATTAGCATTGAGAAAATTCAAAATTAATAGAGCATTTTGCAGTCTATTTCTGGGTTTTTTTTGTTACCCCTTTCTGTTTATTTATCATGTCCTTTAGAGTTCTGTTGGAACTTTCTATAACTGCTTGGCCTGTAGGATTATGTGGTATACCTGTAATATGCTTTATATTATAATAAGCAAAAAACTATTTCATTTTAATAGAGACATATGCTGGAGCATTGTCAATTTTAATTTGTGCAGGTATACCCATGATGGCCATAACTTCTAGCAAATGAGCGATTACAGAATCAGCTTTTTCAGAACTCAAATCAGTCGCCCATTGAAATCCTGAATAAATATCAATAGTATGGTGTACATATTTCAATTTTCCAAATTCTGCAAAGTGAAACACATCCATCTGCCAGATTTCATTCCTCTGAGTACACTTTGGGTTACATCCTGCTGGTAATGGTGTCTGATTGTAGAAGGAACAAGTAGGACATGTCTTTACAATTTCTCCTCATTTGCACCTTTTGAGGTCTAATTTTTTTGTAGCTATATTTTATATCCTAAATAATAGAATCTCCTCTTTGTATCTTTTCAAGAGCAATTTGTAATCCCCAGCAAGGCAATATTTTCTTTACTTCTTCAAACATTTTTTCTAAAGTGTCTGCATTTGAGACGGCTAGTAAAATATCATCCATATAATGATAAATTATAGATGGAGGAAATTTTTTTATGTATCACTTCCAAGGGCTGTTGGACAAAATATTGGCACAGGATTGGACTATTCAACATTCCCTATGAGAGGACTCTCCATTGAAATCTTCTAACCGGTTGAGAATTATTGTAATTAGGTACCATGTAAGCAAATCTTTCTCTGTCTTTTTCTTGTAAGGGTATTGAAAAGAAAGTCTTTTAAATGGATAACTATGAGAGGCCATCCTTTAGGTAACAGAGTAGGCAAAGGAATTCCAGATTGTAGAGAGCCCATTGGCTGAATGTTAATTGCCCTAAGGTCTGTTACCATTCTCCATTTACCAGATTTATTTTTAATAACAAATACAGAAGAATTCCATGGGCTAGTAGATTCTTCAATATGCTGAGCATTTAACTGTTCTTCTACCAGCTCTTCTAAAGCCTGGAGTTTCTATGTTGTTAAAGGCCATTGCTGAACCCATACAGGCTTGTCTGTTAACCATTTTAAAGGTAAAGTTGTTGGTGTCTTTGGAAGATCATCAGTTTTTCTGCCCTGTTCTTGTATAATATGGATGGCTGGTGACCACTCATTAGAATAATACCTTCTAATATTTCTCTCAGAAACATGTGCTAGTTTATGATTTATTTCTGAGGTGGGAGGGATGTTAATCTGAGTATTCCATTGTTGTAACAGGTCTCGACCCCACAGGTTCATATCTATGTTAGCCACATATGGTTTTAATCTGCCTCTCTGTCCTTCTGGGCCTATACATTCGAGCCATCTTGCACTCTGTTTCACTTGAGATAATGTTCCAATTCCTAACAATTGAACATTTACCTCCTGAAGAGGCCAAGATGGATGCCAAAATTCTGGTGCAATTATGGTCACTTCAGCACCTGTGTCTACCAGACCAGACAACAAAACACCATTTATTTTTATTGTTAATTGTGGTCTTTGTTCATTTATAGAAGTTTGCCAAAAATATTTCTTTATGGTTTCTCCTGAATTTTCTGTTCTCTCTGTCTCAGTTGTTCCATTACTCTGAGTAGCCTGGTTTATTCCAATAGGCATTTGGTTATTTAACTGCTCTGAGTAGGGGTCTCCTCTACGATTGCAGGAAAAGTCTGAACTGGATTCACTGTAGGGGCCTGCCTGAGGCCCCTCTGGGAGTTTCCCAAAGACTGACTCAAAGTATTACCTTGTTTGTCCCTTGTTGATCTACATTCATTGGTCCAATGTCTTCCCTTACCACACCTTCTACATACTCCTGAAGGAAGGGGCATGCTGCTGCCATTGTTCCTTGAAGAAACATTGTTTCTAGAAGTGCCCTATTTATAGTCCCTTTTCAAATGTCCTTGCTTTCCACATCCAAAACATCTGACATTCCTCAAACCCCTTGAAACTGCTTCTTCTACCCACATATTATCACGATCATGAGCCTCAACATTAACCGTGTCTCTAATCCAATCTTCCAAGGGTGCAGATCTTGCCTTTAATGGTCTGATTATTCTCTTGCATGCTGCATTTGTGTTCTCAAAAGCCAAAGATTCAATTATTATCTGGCTAGCTTCTGAATTTGGGACCATTCTCTTTACTGCTGAAGTCAGTCTTTGTAAGAAATCTGTGAAAGATTCTTTTGGGCCCTGTATAACCTTTGTAAATGACTCAATTTTCTTTCCTGGTTCCTCAACTCTGTCCCATGCATTCATGTCTGCCATTCAACATAGAATTAGAGTTTGGGCCGGGTATTGGTGGCACACGCCTCTAATCCCAGCACTTGGGAGGCAGAGGCAGGCAGATCTCTGTGAGTTCAAGACCAGCCTGGTCTATAAAGTGAGTTCCAGGAAAGGCACAAAGCTACACAAAGAAACCCTGCCCCAACACCTTCCCCCCAAAAAAGAATTAGAGTTTTGATATCATATAAACATTGTGTTTGTACTGCAGCATATTGGCCTTCTCCAACAAGCTGATCCTGGAAGACTTGTATACCTTTATCCCTACTTTGTTTTGCTACATTTTTAGTTTCCTCTTTGAACCACATTTGCCACTGGAGCTGTTGTCTGGGTTCCAGAACAGCCTGTACCAGCTCCAGCCATTCCTTTGGTATAATCTTATTATAATTATAAGTTGACCAGGAGTTTAACATTTGCCTTACATATGGGGAATGCATGCCATAAGATACTATTGCCTCCTTAAACCTTTGTAAGTCTAACATTTCAACTGGAGTCCAAATATTTTGTGTATTCACTTGACCAGGTAGCTGTTGTATGGTTACCAGATAAATTAAGGGTGAATGTGTGAAAACAGGCTTTCTTTCTGTAACCTTATAATCCAATCCTGAAACCACTTCACTGTTAATTTCTTTAGTCTGAATCTGAATTTCTCTGTAATTCATTTTAACAGGTTTAGCAAGTTTTTCTAAAATTTTTATCCTGGCACTTAAATTGACTATCTTTTTAAATTGTAAAATAAGGATAAGAATAATAATAATGTACATATTTTGATCAACATTAATCTTCTCATATAGTTGTTCCATTGTCAGACTGCCTAGAATTTCAAACAAAGCCCAATTTTCTTCCAATGTACACCTAAAACCCATTTTTTTTTAAATGTGGAAAAAAATCTCTTTCAAATAGTTTCCCTTAAAATATCTGATATCATTGACTTGCCAATTCTGCATAGAACAGTAGAAATCCAAGGGAATTTCAAAACAGCTACCTAGCCTCCAAGGTGGGAAGGAGAGAGAGAGAGAAAGAGAGAAAGAAAGAGAGAGAGAGAGAGAGAGAGAGAGAGAGAGCAAGAAAGCAAGAAAGCGTAGCCAAGTTTTTGGCTAAAAGCTTGACTCCAACCACGTCTTCCCGCTTGAGCCAAGTCTACCCTGGGCTCTGGCTTCCTTAAGATCTGACCGACCACTTATGCTGGCATTTCAGCCAAAAGCAGCCTATCTGCAGTTGCGTGTAGCTCCTGCAATTAGCGGTAGCTCCCACAGGCCTGAGTTGTTTTTAGCACCGGCTTTTTAAGCAAGTAACTCCAGCTGCGGCAAATAACTGATCTTAGCTAAGGTAGCTTGGGCCTGAGTCCTAAGCCAAGCTAGGCATGAGTCCTAAACCGAGCTAGGCCCAAGCTAGGCCCAAGCTAGAGAGCCAGGCTTGCCCAGGTGAGAAGCCAGACCCACTGCCAAGCCGAGCTGTTTTTTAATGAATTCTTGTCAAGTTGGGTGCCAAATGTAGATGTAACCATCTTGTTAAATAAGAAACACAGATCCAATTGCACAGTTAAAAGCCAGGAGGTCAGAGCAAGAGCTGAAAACCTTACCTTTCACTGCTTCTGCTATCTTTCCTCTCCACAAGAAAACAACTTCTATGTGTGTTTTCTTTTTATAGACATTCTGTTCTGCTTTCTCATTGGTTGTAAACCCAGCCACATGACCTCCTCATCACTGCCTGTTTGTTCAGACCTCCAGGTCTTTTATGGTTGGTATTGAGATTAAAGTTGTGTGTCTGCCATGCTGGCTGTGTCCTTGAACACACAGAGATCTGCCTAGCTCTGCCTCCAAGTGCTGGGATTAAAGGCCTGCACCACCACTGCCCAGCTCCTGCTATCACCCCAAGGCAACTTTATTAACATACAAATAAAATCACATTTTACAAATATAGTATCACCACACTGAAAGACATGCTAAGGATATAGAAGGAATAATTTTAATATCTCATGGTGACATATACCTTTAACCCTCAGGAAGTGATGGCAGGAAGCACAAAGGTATATAAAGCATGAGGACCAGGAGCTAAATTTGTTGAGCTTTTAGGCTTTTAGCAGCAGTTTAGCTGAGATCCATTCAGATGAGGACTCAGAGTCTTCCAATTTGAGGAAACAGGATCAGCTGAGAAGTTGGCCAGGTGAGGTTGGCTGTGGATTGGATCCTAACTCCAAAGGGGTGTCTTTTCCCCTCTTCTCCATTTCCCTCTTCCTGGTAGCCACCAGAATTTATATCATATCTGTTCTATTGTTTTTCTTTATATTTGACAAAAACTACCCTTGAGTTTGCATCACCTCATTTTTTTTAATAAATAATTTTTTTCTTTTTTATTATGTGTTTTAAAATTTGTACATCAGCCATGGGTTCCCCTGTCCTCCCCCCTCCTGCCCCCACCCCCGCCTTTCCCCCAGCCCCACCCTCGATTCCCTTGTCCTCCAGGATCAAGGCACCCCTGGGGATTCATTTAAACCTGGTAGATTCAGTACAGGCAGGTCCTGTCACCTCCTTTTTAAATAATATTATTGATTATAGTAAGAAACAATGAAAAGGAATTCAGTGAGATAGTTATTGAATTCATTCAATTCCATGGTGAATAGTTCTGTCTTGCTTCATTTCCATCATCAACTTGAAGCAAGCATGATAGTAAATCATCACAGCAGCTTAATCATTACTGGGTGTTGAATAACATTTGACCTTTCCTTCATTATATCAGTTCTTTTCCACAAAAACATAAAAGTGGTGAGAACTGCAGATATAATGTGTGTGTGTGTGTGTGTGTGTGTGTGTGTGTGTGTGTGTGTGTGTGTGTGTGTGTATGCATATGGAGTCTGAAAATCTTAATCATCATTTATAATCATAACTTTTAGAAATAGCAGTATGGTCTGAATGATCAATTTGACAACATGATAAAATAATTTTACTTACAGAAATAAAATTCCACATCAACTAGGAAAATTGATTATACATGACATTTTCTGTGTTGGTTAAAATAAATTACATACATTTTATTTGAACTAAATGTCATAGATTTGGTTACTAGTCTTATTTGATATAATTCCTAGGCATATAAATATTAGCAGTTTGTAATAATTATTTAACTGTTTTGGAAGAATGCTTATACAGGAGACTTTAGTAATTTGAATGAATTCTGCCTCTTATGTTCGCATTCATTTGAATACTTGGTCTTTGGTATCACTGGAGAAGTTATGGAATCTTGGTGATGCGTGCTCTTGCTGAATGAATTATGTACCTGGGGGAAGGATTTGAGGTTTACAATCCTGCCTCACTTTCAGTTGTTCTTACTTTCTGAGTATAAATAATGATGTGAACTCTGGGCTTACTGCTCCTTATGCATACTGGCATGCCTTTCCTGCCATTATGGACTTTCATTCTGGAACTATACTCCAAAATAAACTTTTTTTTATCAGATTTTTTGGTCATGAAATTTATTATAATACCAAAAAATAAGTAATTCAGAAGTTGGGACCAAAGAATAGGATATGTCTGCAAAGAATTGCCATGCTTTTGTTGGAGGAAAATGGAAGATTTTGGAACTTTATTCTAGAAAAGTGGTTGAATATTGCAATCAGAGCTTAATAGGCCAATCTTATAGGATCTATAATGACAGTAATGCTATGAGTAATGCATTTGTCTAGAGGTCTGCCCCATGGGGCATTGGAGGGAAAAAAAGTTTCTATTACTAACTGTGCTAGGGGCCCCTTGTAGGAAGTTTGGGCAAAGAATCTGGTTGATTTTGCATGCATTTTGAGAACTTATGTGATACTAAATTTAAAAGTAATGAACTCACTGATTTTATGGAGAAAATTTAAAGACAAACTGATACTGAGTCTGCAGAATTGTTCTTACTGATAATTATTATCCAGATTTAGTATATAAAGTAGGGCAGAAAGAAATATAAAACACATTTTGGTGAGATAAAAAATAATACTAGAAATCTTGATATAGGCAAGGCATGTGCTGAGAGAGATCCTGTAATTATTAAAGAGATTAGTACAATTAAGTAAAAGCCTCTTCTTCTGTACAGGAACAGTAAGAAAGAAGCCCTCAGGGAAGGATCCCAAGCAGCTAAGCTTCCAACATATAAAAGGAGATAATCTAAAGAGCTGCTTTCTCTTTGAAAACAATTGCTTCAGCATATGAAAGATGGTGCTAATGTGAACGAAAGGGACCATGGTTTACCTCAAGCTGTCTGCTGAACATCGCAATGTCTTCATGATACTGGATTTAGAGGTATGAAGGATTCAAGGAGAGCCCCCTGGTTCTTCTTGTGCAATTTCAGAGAGCAACTGAGTCCAGCCAATAAGGCAGCAGTGCTCCCGTCCCTGCAAGAAGTCCTTGAGAAACTACAAGGTACTGAGAGATTATTGCACAAAGCTGTGCGAGTGAAGCCTGGGTTTAAGGAGAAAGTCCAAGAAGATCAGAAGAATTAAGAACCATAAGTCATAAACTGTCAATGTAACTGCATACAGGGAATGGGACCAGCGTAAGAGTGAGATGTATGTTTCAGGAAACAAAAACAGATAGGTAAAATAATCTAATCCCTTTGAAACTGAAGTCCCAGACTCCAGCTAGAAGATCTGATATTTTCCTCCTGAGTTGTGACCTTATTTTTGTTCAATATTTCCTCATTATATCTTCTTTACTCACCTTTGAAATGGTAATGTATATTTTGGGCAATTAGATGTTGGAAGTACATTTTTTTTTTTAATTTTACACAGGGCCAGAATTAAGAGAATATGGAATTGAAAAAACTGTTGAGACTACCAAAAACTATGATGACTTCTAAAGTTTGAGTGAATGAATTTTCCATTGTGATACAGACCAAGAACCAGTAAAGTCAAGGTGTGTAATGTGGTGCTTTGAATGATAATTGTTACCCATTCACCCCCATATTCAATACTTGAACCTCAGTTTGTGGTGCTGTGAAAGATTATGGGGTTTTTGAATGATATAGCATAGCTAGAATAAGTATATCACTGTAGGTGGGCTCTGATGGTTTATAGCCTCACACCCCACTTTCAGATTGTTCTCTGCTCCCTATGTGTGAATAAAGCTGTGATCTTTCAGCTTCCTGCTTCAGCCACTAAATATCACGTTTTCCTAAACATTACGGACCTTCCCTCAGAATCTGTAAGCCAAAATACTATATTTCCTCATTGAGATGCTTTGGTTATGGGCTTTGATCACAACAACAGAAAAATAACTAATACATCAACAGACATAATCCTGATTTCATAGAGAGGCTATTCAGCTTGATCCTCAAACCAAGTTAAAACAAGATCTGATAATCAAGGAGAAAACATACAATTTTCCTTGGTTTTCCATATACATGAGGATACTCAAAAGAGAGTGAAGCAGAAAAAAATGTCTAAAGTACCAACTTTTTACAATTTTTAGATAAAGACTAATAGATTTATGGAAAGATAATTGGGCAGGGCTCTTAGGTTCCCAGAAGAAAGTAGTAAATTCATGGGCTATTACCATGAGATAAAGCAGGGGTAGAGGTTGGAGATACATGGAATTAAGAGCTACATCAGAGTCTGATTTTCTAAATTCAATGCCACCCCAACTGCCAGTCTTTAAAAAGTAAGCATTTCTTGTACTTTGATGTGTGAAATCCATCTTCTTAAAAGTTTTATGTATGTCCTGTCATATGCAAGAAAAGTCAGTTCTGCTGACCCTTATAGAAGGTACAGGTCCTTAAGGGACTCTTTTGACAGAGATAATTGAATACAAATTTGCTATTTTCTTCTTCTTTTTTTTTTTTTACTGTTTTTTTCTCCTTTTTTATTTATTATATTTGAGTTTTAATTTTGCATATCAGCCATGGGTTCCCCTGTCCTCCTCCCTCCCGCCCCAGCCCCCCCTTCCCCCCAGGCCCTCCACTCCATTCTCATCTCCTCCAGGGCCAAGACTTCCCTGAGGATTCAATTCAACCTTGTGGATTCAATACAGGCAGGTCCAGTCCCCTCCTTCCAGGCTGAGCAAAGTGTCCCTGTGTAAGCTCAAGGTTCCAAACAGCCAGCTCATGCACTAAGGACAGGTCCAGGTCCAGGCCTGGGTGCCTCCCAAACAGTTCAAGCTACTCAGTTGTCTCACTTATCCAGAGGGCCTGATCCAGTTGGGGGCTCCACAGCTTTTGGTTCATAATTCATGTGTTTCCATTAGTTTGGCTATTTGTCCCTGTGCTTTTCCAATCTTCATCTCAACAATTCACACTCTTGCAGTCCCTCCTCTTTCTCGACAGTTGGACTCCTAGAGCTTGACCTGGGGCCTGGCTGAGGATCTCTGCATCCATTTCCATCAGTTATTGGATGAGAGTTCCAGCATGACAGTTAGGGTGTTTGGCCATCTGATCACCAGACTAGGTCAATATGGGCTTTCTCTCAACCATTGCCAGTAGTCTACAGTGGATGTATCATTGTGGATTTCTGGGGACCTCTCTAGTGCTTTGCTTCTTCCTGTTCTCATATGGTCTTCATTTATCATAGTCTGTTATTCCTTGTTCTCCCTTTCTGTTCTTGATCCAGCTGGGATCTCCTGCTCCCCTAAGCTCTCTTTCCCTAGAACCTTGCCCTTCATTATTCCCACTGTTGTCCAGGATGTGAAGAAGGCTGCAAAGAGATCCTTTTCTGTCACCGTGCACAAAACTTAAGTCCAAGTGGATCAAAGACCTCAACGTAAATCCAGTTACTCTGAACCTGATAGAAGAGAAAGTAGGAAGTAGTCTTCAATGCATTGCCCCCAGAGATCACTTTCTAAATATAACACCAGTAGCACAGACTCTGAGAAAAACAATCAACCAATGGGACCTGTTGAAACTTTGAAGCTTTTGTAGAGCAAAGGACATGGTCAACAAGACAAAGTGACAGCGTACAGAATGGGAAAAGTTCTTTACCAACTCTACATCTGACAGAGGGCTGATATCCAGAATATATAAAGAACTCAAGAAATTAGACATCAAAATGCCCAACAGTCCAATTAAGAAATGGGCTATAGAACTAAAGAGAATCCTCAATAGAGGAAGTTCAAATGGCTGAAAGACATTTAAGGAATTGCTCAGCATCCCTAATTATCCAGGAAATGCAAATCAAAATGACTCTGAGATACCCACCTGTCAGAATGGCTAAGATCAAAAACACAGAAGACAGCTTATGCTTGAGAGGATATGGAACAAGGGGAACTATCCTATATTGCTGGTTGGAATGCAAGCTTGTACAGCCACTTTGGAAATCAATATGGCGTTTCCTTAGAAAATTGGGAATCCATCTCCCGCATGAACCAGCTGTAACACTCTCTGGCATATACCCAAGGAATGCTCAATCATACCACAAGGGCATTTGCTCAGTTATGTTCATATCAGCATTGTTTGTAATAGCCAGAAACTGGAAACAACCTAGATGCCCTTCAACTGAAGAATGGATAAAGAAAATATGGTACATATACACAATGGAGTACTACTCAGCAGAGAAAAACAATGACATCATGAGGTTTGCAGGCAAATGGATGGATCTAGAAAAAATCATCCTGAGTGAGGTAACCCAGACTCAGAAAGACAAACATGGTATGTCCTCACTCATAGAAGGATACTAGATGTAAAACAAAGGTGACTAGACAGCTACACAACTCCAGAGAGGCTACCTAGAAAACAGGACCCTAGGAAAGACACAGGGATCACCCAATGACAGAAAAATGGATGAGAACTTTATGAACAAATTTGTTATTTTCAAAGAACACATCTTAAATCCTTCATGAATAATATATAAATTTTGTTGTTGTTCAAGGTGTCAAACTTATACTCTTCTTTTCTTTACCCACATTGATTTTGGTTGTTTAGCAGGAACATTGCAACAGTAGAATTGTCTCTTAATAACTTTGTCTATCAAAACCACTTATTTTTGCTAGTTTCTCTGGTAAAATACTGGCTACGACTTGCCTAGATTGTAGAATAGTTGGTAAAACAGAGCCTTATCAGTGAAGTCAACAAAATGTCATAAGTTTAAGTTTACTTCAGAAACACTTATGAATACTTATTTGTTGCAGAATATTTGCACACTGTAAAGATGTGCCAAGGCATCCTCTGCTTTGTTAAATAAAGAGTTCAACTCTCAATAGCTAAGCAGGAGTGTAGTTGGTATTTCTGGGGAGATAAAGGAAGAGGGAAAGAATCAAGATACACAGGAGACGGAGAGAAAACAGGAGGCACAAGATGGAAGACAGGTAAAAGCATGTGATAGTATGTAGATTAATATAAATGGGCTAAGAAAGTTATAAGAGCAAGTTAGGAACAAGCCTATGAAATAGGCTGTGCTTTCATAATTAATAAGAAATCTTTGTGTCATTATTTGAGAGCTGGCTGATGGGACAGAAAAAGACTTGTTATATTTGGTGCCCAACATGGGCATGTACACAGAGCTCACTGCTCACAGTGTATCCAGGCATGCCTCATTTAAGAAATGTGGCTTTTTTAAGAGGCTCTGAGTATTGTTTAAGAACCCTGCTATAGGGGTTGGGGCTTTAGCTCAGTGGTAGAGTGCTTGCCTAGCAAGCACAAGGTCCTGAGTTCAATCCTCAGCACCCTCCCCCCCAAAAAAAAGAACCCTGCTATGAACAGTTTATCTGCTACTCAGGAGTGGGAGACTAGATTGAAATGCCTGCCACATCAGGGGCACAGTAGTTTCCCAAACCTGGGACAGTTAGGTGTACCTGTGGAGGTTAGGCAGACCCAAAGGGGGCAGAGTGAGCTGCCAGCACTATAAACGAAAGCCATGCAATGGAATGCCTAGCCAAGTAGTTTAAAATTTGTCTCATGCTGTCAAAGAACAATGCAGGAGCATAGTAAAGTCTGGTCCATAATGAAAAAAACAAACAACAACAAAAGAAACCTCTAAACAGATGTAATATGTGTGAATAGGCTTAGATGCAGAAGAAAAATAAAAAGAAAATGGGTATAAACAATCACAGAAAAATAAATAGATGAAAAGTAATAAGTAAAGTCTTTAAACAAAAAATAAAGTAAGATAAAGAGATTAAGCCACAATAAGATGAGAAATACACAGATGTCTGAATTCCGTGTGGTATTTGTGGACATTGAATTTTTTACACACTAATGAACAAAAAACAATAGCTGCTGAGAGACACTGAATTATGAAAACTCCTTAATTAAACCAACCTTTATATTTTAAGAATATCTTAATTTCAAAATGGAAGTCAGGATGTATGTTGTATTGAGATAGAAGTTATGTCATTGTTTCCACAGGTAACAAAAAGTTATGATTCTCTTCAAAATGAATAAGGATCCAATTTGATTTTGAGAGACCTCCTTGAGGATCTTGGTTGCAAACATGAGGAAAAAGCCAAGAAAGACTGCAGCACAGGTGCTGATCCCTCTACTGTGGGAACAGCTCTGAGACTGGATGAGCCATGAGAAATCTTGTTGGCTACTGAGGCCTCATGATTTACTATTACATGCCATCCTTTAATATAGTATGGATAGAGGTTTGGTTATATAGTCCAAACAAACATAAAGTAAACAGATGCCTTTTACCTGCTCAAACATAAAACAAAAGTCATCTTTAGCTGTCTTGTGTATACTGTACATTCCATAGTAGTGTTAATAAAAATATATATATTCTCTTTAAAAGTTTGAATGTTTTTAGAACAAAATGACCAGACACTAATAAAGACAATTAGCACAGGTGATCCAGCCTCTCAGAATGCCTCTGTTACAGTTTCTTCAAAATTCTTCATCCAGAACAACTTCAAAGTTGCTAGCTGAGATGGCCCAGCCTAACAGATTATCCAGCCAAGACTTCAGATAAACCTTACACTTTACCATTACACAGAGACTGAGCAAAAATAATATAGCTAGCCCTCCCAGGACTTGACCATTAGCCCGATTTTCTCAGGATCTCCTAAAGATGTTGTCGGCCTCAGACAACAAGAAGCAGTCTAGAGAACATTATGCCCACATTCCCAAGAGATGGAGTGGGTCATTCAATGGGGTATGTATAGTTGTCATCATTTAGGGGGTTTGGTTTCAAATTGTTACTGCTCATTGTAAGGGAGAAAGCTAAGCAAAGGAAATTAGATTCATGGATCTCATTCTGAAAAGAAAAAAAGTGGAATACAGGAATGATAGTGATGGGGAAATGTCTTTCTGTACACTGTGAATGTGTGTTTCCCTGACTGGGTGATAAATAAAACCATTTGGCCTATGGCAAGGCAGCTTAGAGGCAGGTGGGAAATGCAAAGGGAGAGACAGGAAGAAGGCAGGGAGACACCAGTCCACCGTCCAGGGAGCAGCATGTAATGGCACACAGGTAAAGCCACAGAAAATGTGGTAACATATAGATTAATGGAAATGGGCTGAGTTTAAAAGGTAAAAGCTAGTCAGTGGAAAGCCTGAGCTAGTGACCAGTTTTAATTAATATAAGCTTCTGTGTGTTTACTTGGGAGATATGAGTAGAAGAGATTTGTCCCTACTGTCAGCCAGCAGGGACACAGGAAATCTTCCAGCTACAGATAGGTGTGGTAGTTTGAAAGAAAATGCCCCCCAAAGGGTGTGGCGTTATTAAGAAGTATATCTTTGTTGGAGTAGGTGTGGTCTTGTTGGAGGAAGTGTGTCAGTGTGGGGGCAGGCTTTGAGGCCTCTTTTTCTCAAGCTTCATTCAGTGTGACAGTCAGTTGACTTTCTGTGGCTCCTGAGTCCAGATGTAGGACTCTCATCACCAGCACAACATCTGCCTGCATGTGACCATGCTCCCCATCTTAGTGATAATAGACTGAAACTCTGAAACTATAAAATGAGCCACCTCAATTTAACATTTTTATTTATAAGAATTGCAGAGATCATGGTGTCTCTTCACAGCAATAAAAAACCCTAACTAAGACAGAAGTTGGTACCAAGAGTTGGGTAATGCAGGCTGGCTGGACCATGTATTTGTTTGGAGGAATTTGGACTTTGGTGCTTTGGGTTATGAAAGCAGTGGAATGCTTTAAGCATTGCTTAAATGGCAATACTAGTAGAAGCATGAACAACAGAGGTGCTAAGAATTATTTAAACTGTCAGGAGCTGGCTCGAGGTTTCAGAGAAGAATTTTAGTATGTTGCCTAGAAATCATTCTTGTGATATTTTGGTGAGGAGAGTGGCTACCTTTCGCCCTTGTCAGGAGATTTTGCCTAAGGCTAAAGTGAAATTTTTTGCATTAATTCTTTTGGCTGAAGATGTATCAAAACAGCCTAGTATATGCTCTACCATGTGAATATTAGTGGAACCTCTAATGAAGATTTCTAATGAAGAGGAGCAAGCTGAACAGGGTAAATTGCAAATTTTAAATTTTGAGGAGAAAAAAAGAGTACCAGGAAGTGAAATTGAGCTAAATCCCACATTCAAGGAGATAAACAGATTGAGAAATGGAATAAAGAGAGTGGTGACCACTGTGCAAGATCCTACCCAGCTAAGTTTCCAATCTATGGAAAGGAATTAAAGAGAAGTATAGAGCCAGATGCCTTTCATTCCAGCACTGGGAAGGCAAAGACTGACAGATCTATGAGTTCAAGGCCAGTCTGTACAAAAGATGTAGTTCAACAACAGCCAATCCTAGGTTCAAAAAGGAAAAAAGAAAGCTAGCAAAGATGTAATTAAACAAGGGGTCATGCTAATGTCTCAGTAAGCCAAAAATCTTGGCAGCTTCAGCCACATGGTTTTGGATTTAGAGTTAAGGATAGAAGAAATGGGTTATAGACATTGACTCTGTGCCTACAGGCAGCTGAGGCTAGGCATGTGTCAGGAGTGTTTATGAGTGGAAGCCTGGTAGAGAGACCATTGTATGAAGCTGTGAAGTTGAAGCCTGGATTGCCTTGGAGAACCCAAGATGTTAGAGATGCCAGAGTTGTGGGATACCTGCCTACGAGAGCTGCTAACAGGGAGTGAAACCAGCCTAAGAGAAAGCAATGTGCTGCAGACAGCTAGCTAAATGGAATTAGCAGTGTGGAGAGTGTTTTGACATCAGACATGGAGATGCAGAGTTTGGAGTTTGCCCAAATGTTTCTTGGTCTTACTTTGGTCCAGCATTTCATCACTAGGTTTCCTTCTCTGTGTTTTAGAATGGTAATGAATATCTTGTGCCATTATATGTTGGAAGTATGTGATCTGACTTTTGATTTTGAATTTTACAGGGGGATTACAGTTAAGAAATTGCCATTCATCTCAGAAGAGTTGTTGAACTTTGGACTTTTAATTAAACATTGTTGAGACCTTGGGGACTTTTGAAATTGGACTTTTTTAAAATTTTTCATTATGATATAGCTATAAGCTATAACTTTCCTTCAGGAGTCCCAATACTTTGTTCACCACACTGAAAAAAATTGTATTGTTGTGATTTAGGGAAAGCAATCATTCTAGACATATTGGTAAGACAGACACTTATATACTAAAGTGAGCAACAAGATCTGTTGAAATTTCAGAAATCTTCCACTTCGACAAATTCTCTCAACTTCCATAGGATGAGACCTTACAAAAGTATCACTCATAAGATAAAGGAATATTTCTTGTCTATCCTACAGTCAAGAGATAAACATAATATTTTTATTTTGGAGACAATATACTCAACATTTAATTGTGTGTGTGTGTGTGTGTTTCCCCAGAACTAAATAATACTTATAGTTCAAAGAATTCTAGTTTTGAAAGGATCTCAGAATAAGACAGAACTAACAGTGATGTACAAGATTCTCTGAGATTCTTGCTATGTGGTCTAAAAGACTCATTGCTCTTAGAATTGCAGGGTTAGAAAAAACATTTCACCTGGTGCATGGTTGTGCATCTCAGCATCTGCTTGCATCAGTTACTGCAAGAAGTCTCTTTGATGACAATTAGGGTATTCACCAATCTGATTACCAGGGTAGGACAGTTCAGGCATCTTCACCACTGTTGTTTGTAGTTTAATCTGAGGTCATGCTTGTGGATACCTGGGAATCCAGTCGAAGAGAGGGAAGAGGGATTGATTACACAAGCAAGAGGGGTCAAGATCACGATGGGGAAATCTCCAGAGACAACTGAACCAAGCTCAAAGGAACTCACAAACTGTAGACCGACAGCTGTGGAACCTGCCTGGGACCTGACTAGACTCTCTACATATGGGAAACAGTTGTGTAGCTAGGGGTGTTTGAGGGGCCCTGGCAGTGTGATCAGGATCTATCCCTGGTGCATGAGCTGGCTTTCTTGATCTCATTACCTATGGTCAGACACCTTGTTCACCCCTGACAAAAAAGGGAGGGCCTCGTTCCTGCCTAAACTGAATGTACCAGGCTTATCTATCTCCCTGTGGGAGAACTTACTCTGTTCAGGGAGGTGATGGAGGGATTGAGGGATGGATCTGGGGTGGGGGAAGGCAGTTGTGGGGGGAGAGAGAAGAGGGATGAAAGGGGGATCTCTGATTGGTATGTGAAATGAATTTAAAAAAATTTAAAAAGACAAAATATTTCATACAATTTACTTATAACAGAGATATTTACTTTGTAGTCAAACATAGCAGTGAGTTCGTGGTCATACCATTTTTTTCCATGCTATTCTGAAGCATTGGGCTTGATAACAGAGTGGATAGTCTTCTGACTATCTGACCAAACAATGTTATAATGCAGTTCTGGACTGGGGCAGAATTTGCTAGGAGGCTGTATTGAGATTCATGGATCTAAGAATCAAGGAATAGAAACACTACCCTAGTTATCCACTCTAAAAATTATTTCATCAGCTCTTCTTGAGATTTGGGCAGTTTCAGGAATGAGAATAGTTGTCCTGGTAATTCTCTAATTTACTGTGGATTACTGAGTGGAATCTTACAATGTTGCTCATCTTTCTGTCACTATGACAAAAAACTAGAGGTACTTACTTTAAAAATGTATAATTAGCTAGGCAGTGGTAGTGCATGCCTTTAATCCCAGCACTCAGGGAGCCTGAAGCAGACATATCTCTGTGAGTTCAAGACCAGCCTTGTCTATAGAGTGAGTTTCAGGACAGCCGGAGCTACACAGAGAAACCTTTTCTCAAAACACCAAAAAATTAGTATAATTATGATATCAAAAAGAAAGAGAACCAAATAAAAACATCCCCAAATGTATAGTTTTTCTTTTCTCCCCCGCCCCAAGCTGAGGACCGAACCCAGGGAGCACTCTACCACTGAGCTAAATCCCCAACCCATAGGTTTTCTTTATATTTTCATTCAGTGGAATATTTTTGGTATTTAAAGTGAAATTCATTTTCATTATTAATTAAGTATCAAAGTCCAAAAATGCCTTTAATGGATTTATGTGTGGTGGTATATTGTGTACCCTAATAAAATTTGTCTGAAGATCAGAGAACAGAACAAGCCACTAGATTAAAAATAGAGGCCAGGCAATGGTGGCAAACACCTTTAATCCTAGCACTCGGGAGGCAGAGGTCCATCTGGATCTCTGTGAGCTCCATGCTGTCCTGGATTACATGATATTGACCCAGTCTCAAAGAGAAAGAGAGACAGGCAGTGGTGGTACACACCTTTAATCCCAATACATGGGAGTCACACGTCTTTAATCCCAGCACTAGAGAAGAAATGATGCCTGGGTGGAGAAAACTATATAAGACTTGAGGAGACAGGAACTAAAACCTTTTTGACTGAGGCCCTTTCTGCTAAAGGCTTTTCAGGCTGAGGAGTCCTAGAGGTAAGATGTGGCTGTGGCTTGCTCCTTTGTCAATCTGATCATTCAGAATTGACCCCAATATCTGGTACTGGGTTTTTATTAATAAGACCATTTTAGATTTTGTGCTACAGTTATAGGTATGTTTTAATTTCTGTTTGAAGTAGTTGAACTGTGTAATATATAAATAAAATTTGTTGAAAAGATCATTGAACTAATTTTAATAGTCCAAGATTTGGAAGTGAGAAACAAGTACCAACGTATCTCAAACAATAAACACATGATATATAAACAATTTTGATGGTCTTGTCCTCTTATTGTATACTGAAAACATGTTTCCTTATCAAACTGCTCTAGTCCTAAAGTATCTGAATTGCGACCTTTGTTAAGTCAGTTAAAAGTTTTGAGCTTCAAGTTTTTTCCCTATATTATAATATAGGAATAAATATAAAATAATCATTTTATTCTATACTGGCAATGTGATTTATTCTAAAGAAATAAATACCCAATACCTTTGCTTGTAAATTATAATATATTCCTTGTTTCTAAATTCCACAGCTCTTATTAATGCATAGCTTTCTAGAACCATAATTGTACAATTTCTTCCATAACATACTACTGTTACTAACATGTTCTTTCTGTTGCCTTACTTACCTTTTATAGCAATAATATTGAGGAAGTGCTGAGTGTGATTCCAAAAACTGTTGACAACATGAATGTGAGGATATCAACCTACCAGAAATAAGAATGAATGATAACATGTGGCAAATATTTTGTGGGTAGACTATGTTGTTTTCAATTCCTTAACATGTGAACATTGCTCTGGGCATGTTACATAGAACAACTGGTAAGAAACACCTCAGGATATCAAAAGGGAAGGAAAGGAAAAATTGCATCTTGACTTAATGATTATATCATGTTCCTTATTATTGAAATAATTGCTCCTAATATCCTGGAGAATATACCATACTATAAAAATTCTAGAAATATTTTGAGAGTTTACCCTAAGAATCAAGGTTATATTCAGGTTTATATGAGACTTTCTGTGAAGTTAATCTAATGTTAAACTTAAAAGGATGGATGAACTTAAGTATGGAAAGTCATTCCCAGGAGAGAAGGAAGTTAATAATAACTCCATCATATAATATTGTGATATTTACAGATGAGGTATAAATAAAACACATTGTCAAAAAAATGCAACCTATGAGCTAGGTTTGTTGGTGGATGCCTGTGTGGAAGTCTCACAACTAAACAGGCTCTGCATGGCGATCATGAGGCAAGGCTCATGCCTCCTAAAGAAGATCATGACTGAATTTATGTATAAATACATTGACAAAATTTATTTTTACCCTAGGCTGAAAGTCCTAATCCTAAAATGATGTAACCTGTGAGAAGGAACTTCTAAGTTCATTTTATTTTGATCCAGCATTTACTTTTAAACAATATATTCTTTGAATTTGAGAACCCAGCAAGCATTACATCAGTTATACTTCTGCTTTGCCTGTGTTTGACTCTGGTCCTCCCTCCCTCCCTCCCTCCCTCCCTCCCTCCCTCCCTCCCTCTCTCCCTCTCTCTCTCTCCCTCTCTCTCTCTCCTTCTCTCTCCCTCCCTCCCTCTCTCTCCCTCCCTCCCTGCCTCCGTCCCTCTCTCTCCCCCTCTCTCTCCCCCTCTCTCTCCCTCCCCCTCCCTCTCATTTCCTTATTTCTCTACTATTTATTTTTGGTATGAAACGCTGTGATATTTGTGGTGTGATTACTTAGCCCTTGTTCACTTTACTCTCAGGGAGATGAAGAGACATACATTCCTCCATTCCTCCATGAAGTAAAGCCTAAAGTCCCAAACACTAGACCAAATACAGAATGATTAACAAATGACAGGCAATCAGTTAGAGAATGTAAGACCTGAAGAATCACATGTTAACACATTTTTAAGAATATTTTCTGTTTCACTTTTCCAACATTGTGGGTGAAGCAACAGGTCAGATAATCAAATCCATTTGAACACATCTAAGATTAGTATCTCAGAAAACATTTTCTATAAAGAGTAACAAAAATTATTTGAAAATATTTAAAGAATAGTCTTTCTTCATCCAACCCACTGCCTAATAAATTTATGTGCCCCAGCTTCAGCAACAAAGGCAATTTTTAAAAATAACATATCATTAGCCAGTGGTAGTGGCACACACCTTTAATCCCAGTACTCAGGAGGCAGAGCCAGGCGGATCTCTGTGAGTTCGAGGCCAGCCTGGGATAGCAAGTGAGTTTCAGGAAAGGCACAAAGCTACACAGAGAAACCCTGTCTCCAATAAGAAAAAACAAAACAAAACAAAACATATCATTAATGTTGTAAAAGAGTAATTTAGGACTAACATGTTGCTGAGAGAACTAATGTAGAGCTAAATATTCCATCTCTTCTCATTCCTTTGCAAGACTCAATGGAAATCTTTTCAGGAGAACAAAATCCCATCTTTATTGGCAGTGAGATGAGGAGGCCAAGGGAAGGGTCAAGATTCTTCAGTTATTGGGAAGTAAGAAGAACACATTCACTGCAGTGTCAAAAGAAACCATTTTGCTGTGGAAACCCCCCTTTCCACTGTGTAGGGAAGATGTCCTCATTTGCTAGGTGTGCATTAGTCATGCTTTTGTAGAGGAACTGACCTGAGAAATGAGTATATAAAGGGAATTTATTGGAATGGCTTACAGGCTGTGTTCCAGCTAGTCTAACAATGACTGTCTCTAAACTCAAAGTCCAATAACCCACTAGTTTTTGAATCCATAAGACTGGATGCCTTAGCTATTCATCAATCTATGTCAGAATCCTGAGGTACTAGGCTCTCTATCAGTGAAGCAAGAATGAGAACAATCCCAATAAAAAAAACATAATCTATTTTTCCTTGTCCTTTATATAGGGTATTATGAGGTGTGGCCCAAGTTTAGGGTCTATCATCTGATCTCAAATGATCTGGATTTTAGGCAAATCTTCTCATCTCAAGTGATCTGCTTTTCTTCCTACATCAAATGATACAATTAACAACCCCCCCAAAAAAAAATCTAATCCAGGTATGTCCAGCACCTTGAGTGTTTTAGTTAATTCCAGATGTAGTCAAGCTGACAACCAAGAATAGCCATGAGAGGACTGTAAATGAAGCTGAGTGAGGAATATAGACTCCTACCAACATCTATAGCAAAAAGCAAATGGCCTGAGTTCTCCTTTCTTACACTGGGAAATATCATAACAAATAAGATTAAAATTATGAATTCTATAATATATAAATATCAGGTGTCAGCAAACAGGTAGCTTGTCAGACAAAAAGTATAGGTCTTACAATGAGTGAAAAAGAAAATCTGTATGTGTTGATACTGATATGATAGAGATTTGGGGTTTGTGTAACTAGGTATTAAAAGTAGCAATGCACAATTACAGGTATGCTTTAAAAAAAGAAAAAAATATAAAACTGCACTAAATAGAAATATAAGCTAGGGTTAGAATTTCTACAGAAGAACCCAAATAGGAAGTTTTGAACTGAATAGTATAGTAAGGGAAAATATAGTTCATTTTCTTATAAGCTAGAAGCTGGAATCAGTGAGCTAGAAAATCAAACAATACAATCTATGTACTTTAAACAACACACTGAGGATAGCCAATAGGGTAAACAACAGTTGGAGAATGCATGAGATGATGATAAAAATATAACATTAAACATTTTTTGATTTGTGAAAATTATTCTTCAAGGCAGAAAAGACTATTTCAGAATAGGGGAAGGTACTGTATTTTGCATTAACTTGAAGAAGACCCACTGTTGTCTACAAAAAGCAATGAATTCACAAACCAGAAGTAAATTAAATCTGAATTAGGAGAATTATAAAGTGATCAAGAGACTTGAGAGCATATTTAACCACAGGTACTTTGAGTTCTTAAAAAAAAAATAGTGGCACTTGGTATGTTAGACATGCCTTTAATCTCATCAATGGGAAGGCAGAGGCTGGCACATTTCAATTAGAGTCTACACTGGCCTACACAGAAAAAAATAAAATGTATCTTAAAAAAAAAAAAAGTGGGAAAAAAAGTAGCATCTCTAGATGCTAACAAGAATGAGGGGAAATGCCAATCTTGTGCATTGTAAGAATGTGATATTGTAGAGTTATGCTGGAAAGGAATTAGGAAATTTCTTCAAAACAAAGACTGCAATGTTCTCATGGAAGCTCCACTTCAACTCCCATCTCTCTTTCCCCAAACCAAGCCCCTAAAAGTGTGCCAAAGAGCAGCCCCTCTCCTCGAGCTGCCCTCCTTGTCCAGGCCCCTGCTTCTCAATGCACACCAAAAGCCAGCTGTAGTGGGGAGCCATCCCAGCCTTGGCCTGGAAGTTCCAACCCCCACTGAGGCTTCGGTAATGGTCACGCCCACAAGGCGGGGCTGAGAGAGGACGCTGAAGACCCAGGATCCAAAGGAGAGGCTTTTCTTGGTTCTAGGACCCTGGACGCTGGAGGTAGACCAAGCAGAGTTCTCCAGAGAACACCACCGGACTGCACCATACCTTTCCCAGACCCTGCAACCTATCCCTTCATTTGTAAGTTACCCCACTAAATAAACCTCCCTTTTAACTATGTGGAGTGGCCTATGTGTAGTTCCAATAGTACTACATACACATTTGGTTCAAAGAATATGTTGGAGTCCACACAAACAATGAATATTTTTCTAGTTATAGCCTTCTTGAAGGAACTCTGATGAAACAATCTTCTTGTTCTTTATTAGGTAAATGCTTAATCAGACTATGTCTCACCTGGAAAACTAAACACAGTTCATTAGTAAATATTTTAAAATAACCTGACATAACCAAATTATAACTATGAATAATAATTGGAAATAGTGGTGATTCAAGTGGAAGAGAAGAGTGTGTATCTCATAGGACAAGATCAGAGACACCCCTGGTGATGGGCATGCTTGTATTTGATCACGGCAAAGTCAATATAAGATTTTCATACTTTTATCGTTCTGTAAGATACTGTTGTTATTGAAGCAACTTTGTAAAATATAAAGATGTCTCCTAACTGTTATAAATAAATAACAACCACAACATAGTGTTTACAAAAATGGGGGGGGGGTGCCAGTTAGATGGCTCATTGGATAAAGGCACTTACCGTATAAAGCTGGCAATGTGCTTCAATCCTGGAACTAATGTAAAGGTGAAAAGAGACAAAAAATTTTAAAAAGTTGTCCTCTGATATCCACATATATGCTATAGAAAACACACACACACACACACACACACACACACACACACACACACGTATATATAGATATTATGGACACATAGTAATAACACATGATAATATTAATAAGTTTAAGAGAGAAGGAAAAAGAAGCATGCAAAACATACAGACTATTGCACAAATTCTAATGTCAATGTATTTTTAACTTTCTTTACAAAATGTTCAATAATTTTATTTTTCTGTAGTTTATTAACAATATAAATACCTTTTTAAATGTTAGTTATTTGACCAGCAGCCATCAAATATAGAATACTGCATTCAATTCACAGCTTCCCATTTATTTTCTAAGACCAATGTATTTTTAATATTTGAACCAAAATACTCTCATTCAATGTCTGAAATCCTTAACAATAATAATTACCCTTTTTTTCTTAATCATAATCCCCACGTTGACAGCCTTTCAAAATGTAAGTGTTTATTGCAGTAATAACCATAAAATAGCTCCTTGAAAAAATCTGAAATATCTAAAAACATTAGCAAGTTAAAATGAAAAACACTATGGGCTTGGAGATTACATTAATTTTATATCTCTGATATGTTGTTAACTGAAAAACTTTATATATGGTGCTTCAAATCACAGTATCTGAATATCTGAGGTGTAAACAATCATTACTATCTGTGGTAGTTTGAATGAGATGTTTTCCCATAGATCTTACCATTTAAAGACATATTTCCCAGTTGTTGGCACTGTTTGAGGAGGGTTAGGGGGTATGGTCTAGTGGTTTTAAATCACTGGGCAGAGGGAGACTTGGAGGTATCAAAAGATACACATTATTCCAGTTAGATATGTTGGCTTCCTGCTTGTGATAAGGAGCATGCTTGTTACTCCAGGCACAACAGTTCACTTTGTGATGGTGATGAATTCTGATCACTCTGTAAGTCTAAATAAGCCCTTCCTGGTATAAATTCCTCTGTTTGTGGAGTTTTAGCACAGCAATTTGAACTAATAATTTAAAGACTAAAGAAATTTCTGAAACAGAGTTTTTACTCAGTATGAATTATTACCATCTTATTATTATCATTTACACCATAGCTACCTGACTCTTGATCACATCTCTAGTTTTTCTTCATACCTGATCTCAAGGAATGAGATTATCTTCTGTCTAAAGGCTATGTAAATCATTAATAAAATTGTGCTGTTCAAAATACATGAAAGCAAAACTATCTCATTACCCACACCATTAAAGAAGAGTTATATAAGAATTCAGAAAATAAAGAGTAGGCAGTTCTTAGCTTGACTCTTTTTAGCATGGAACTTAATCAGTTTAGGTCACCCAATAGATATTCCAAATAACAAACAAACTACATTATCTGTTTAATAAAAAGAATATGGCCAAGAAACACTTATTATTTCTCTGAACTTGTCTTAACCCAAACCAAATTCTTCTCTGATTCATTGCTTAGTTTACTGAATTTAGATATTTGAAATTATGAATTGTTTAACTATACCCTTTAAATGTAGGTCTTAAAAATATTCCATAGAGATTTTTTTAAATTTTAAACCAAGAATTACTCCCTAAAGCTTGAATGCCATGAACTGTGTTCCTCAGATAAGAATAATGATCTGATCTCTTAGTATAGAAAGATGCTTTTATTTATCATGTAGTTATTTTATTATTATAAGATAAGGTGTGAAGCAGGTTAACTTTTTGGAGACAAATAATGTAAGATTTCTTTCTGCTTCATGGTTCTGGAAGGAGAAGGTCCCATTAGCATGGTGCAGGTTTTAGCGATCTCCCAGCCTGCAGTACCAGTGCCTGATGTACCTTTGTGACCACATTTCTTCTCCTCAAATGACTCTCAGGATTTTAATTATGTACCCCAAACCCACCCTAATGCTCTGATGTAATTCAATCAGTCCCTAGCATGTTACCCTGCAAAATTTAGTCACATTAAATTATTGTGCTTTGATGCCATGAACCATGAATTTAATTAACTCTTTAAAATTTGAGCTTTTGTGTAGTTTTACTAAATGGTCATGATGTAGGGTTGGCAAACTGTAGTCAACCCTCAGCAGGAATTTCACTTTCGTAGGGGGCCTAGTTAGCACGTGCAGGTGGGAGATTCACATAAAATAAATTTGACAAGTGTTTCCCACACTTCCTACTGACTTGTGAAGTGTGCTCTACGTATTCCATTAACACCAACCTTCCTTCCAATATGCTCCACTACTTTTTCATTAGTCTACTGAAGACCTCTAAAACTAATCATGGTTTCCTGGAGTGATAACCTGAAGCTTAGTTCTATTTTTTTCCCAATGTTCAGGAATTTTTTGGAATTATTATTTTCTTGAAAACTTTGGTTCAGATTTTGTGTGTAGTTAGTGTCTGTGTAATCAAGCAGTATTAAGACTTCTAAAATTCAATTTCTCAGTGAATATAGATCCCACAGCAATGGATTCCTAGAATAACACATCTATCACAATGATCTCTCAATCTTTATTAAATATTTTTCTAAGAATATTAGGAAACTGCATTTTTCATCAAAAGCATTTCATCAATATAGCAGACCAACACGTCTTATGAGACTTCTCCCTTTTCAACATTAATGTAATTAAGCTGAGAAGTCATTCATCTGAGGAAAGACTTACCAAAGCTCATTAAAAGGATAGCACTCTTATAATTTCTGAGCAAAGGAGCATTTAAATATTTTCTCATCCAACAATAAAACAAAATATTTTTGCTACAATAACTATAATGCTCATTTCACAAACGTTCTTTATAAAAGAGTTACAATTCAAATACTCTAAGTGTTTTAAAAGTCACTGCTAATGTTTGAGTATTCTTCATAGTGTTTTCTAGAGTGTGTTTGCCAGTTTGCAATCCTACCATCAGTGAAGGAGTGTTTCCCTTCCCCGCAATTCTAACAAGATTTTTTTCTTGATTTACCTTTGTGATTGGCATAAAATGAAATCTCAAAATTGTTTTAATTTGCATTTACATTATTGCTAAGGTTGTTGGATATTTTATTTTCACTGAAATGTAGTGATATTTTATTTGTGCTAAAATGTGGTGATGTTTTATTTGTGCTTTGATAAATAAAGTTTGCCTGGAGATCAAGGGGAAAAGGCCAGCCATTTTAAGTAAACAAGAAGTCAGGCAGCATATGCCCTTAATCCTATCACTTAGCAGGCAGGGTCTCTGTGTGTTCAAGGCCACACAAGGGAACAGAGCCAAGTGTGGTAACACAGACCTTTAATCCCTGTACCAACCATAGATATCTGGGGAGCTATACAGACAGACAGAAAGAGACAGAATTGTGTAGCCGGACTAAGATAGACAACGAAAGCACTGAACAGCAAGGCAATAACGGCGTGGGTAGACAGGAAGTAACTTGCATTTGGAAGCTGCAGAGTTGGTGAGGTAAGGTTGGCTGGTGGCCTTTCCTATTTCCCTGATCTAAGACTTTCACCCCTATATTTGTGCCATGTTTTTTATTTAATAAGATCATTTAGAAATTCATCTACAGTTGAACACTTTTTGATAATAGTTTTTAGCCATTGTTTTTCTGTTGAGAACACTCTGCTCATATCCAGAGTCCATTTTTTAAAATTCAGTCACTTGTTTTCTTGACTCTTTGTCTGTTGAGTTCTGTACATTCTGTGTATCAAACTCCTACCAAATGTACAGATAGCAAAGATTCTTAGTATGGAGGGCACTTTTTAAAACATAAATGATGGCTTTTTTGCTACTCAAAGCTTTTTAATTTTATTATGTTCCATTTATCAATTATTAGGCTTAATTCCTGAGAAAATTATTTCCTACTCAGAAAGTCATTACTAAACCTATGTATTGAAAAGTACTATCTATGTTTTCTTCTAACAGTTTAAGCATTGTATGTTTCATCTTCAAATCTGATTAATTTGCAATTGATTTTTGTTAAGAGTGATGGTGGTCTAGTTTCAGTCTTCTATATATGAAGCTACAAGATATCTCAGTGCCTTTTGTTGAATATTCTTCCTTCCTATTCTGAGATTTTTTTTTTTTTTTGCATCTTTCTTAAGCATCAGATGACTGTGGTCTAATGAATTCATGTTTTGGTTTTCTAAATCATTCCATTGATCAACATTCCTCTTTTTGTTCCATACCATGCTATTTCTATTGACATAGCTCAGTGATGCATCTTGAAATATAGAATGATATTCCTTTCAGCACTGTGCTTTGTTGCTCAGAGCTGCTTTGGTTCTCTATGATCTTTGTGGCTCTATATGAATTTTATGATTGTTTTCTATTTGTGTGAATGATGATTTTGTGATTTTTATTGTATTTGTAAGTGGCTCCTGGCAGAATGAACATTTTCTCAATATTACTTCTACCATGGACCTTAGAGTTACTCTTGCGATTTTACTAAGTCATTATCATTTCTGAGTGAACTCCATATACTTATAGTTATACCCACAACTAAGTTTTGTTTTAAGTACTTATCAAAGAAGTGTCATTTTGTGGTAAGCATTATAAACATCCTCAACTGGTCAAAATACAGAGAACAAATGATAATGAGTTGAGCAGGCCTAACTGTCACATCTACAATACAATCTCTTAAGGCTCGGGGAAGACATGGAAGAGGGGATTCAAAGATTGTAAGAGCCAGAGAACCATGGTTTCTATACTATAGGGGAGCTGTGCCCATAGACACTCAACATTTAATTGCCTTAACAGGAACTGGAAAATGAAAATACCCGTTGACATGTTCTAAGCCAACATGCTTGGAGGAACTCTCACAAGGCCTTGTCCCTGGATGAAGAATTATAGACTATTAATGCCTGCTGAGAGAGAAGCAGTACTTTCCAGGACTGAGCTCCTGATAGCTTTACAATCCCAAGCAATGAGGCCTAAATATGAATGCATATAAGTGACAAGAAACAAATGCAGCAGATTAAATACATATTTAATATAAAGTGAATACACACATGCACACATCCAAAATATATTTGTGGGAGTGTGTGTGTGTGAGAGAGAGAGAGCAAGAGAGCAAGAGAATGATCAAAGAATAAGAGAACATGAATTAGAAATGGACGTTGGCACTAAAGAATGAAAAGAGTCTTCCTTTGAGAGTGTTTTAGAGAAAAGGTAAGCCCAAACTGCCATTTCTTTTTCCTCCTTGTCTCTTCCATCTGTCTTCATGTTGTCAATGATTTGTCTCTTTTCGTATGTTTTCTGTCTGTCCCTAAAAAAACGGCTTTGTTTTATATTTATTAAGCAGCATAGAAAGCATGCCATCAAAAAAGGATGCAGATTTCTTTTTAAATAAGAAACAGAGAGCCAAATACAGAGCTAATAGTAGAAGAGGTCAGAGCATTAGCTAAGAGCTAAAAACCTTAGCCTTTGCTCCCAGTGCTGCCCTTCCCTCACCAAGAGACCTACTTCCTGTCTGTCCTTTTTATTGACTTTCTGTTCTGCCTTCTCATTGGTTGTAAATCCAACCACATGACCTCCTTGTCATTGCCTTCAGGTCTTCTATGGTTGATATCGAGATTAAAGGCGTGTGTCTCCATGCTGGCTGTATCCTTGAACACACAGAGATCCACCTGCCACTGCCTAGCTTCTGCTATGGCATGCTATTAGCTCTGACCCCAAGGCAACTTTATTTGTAAACATACAAATAAAATCACATTTCAGTACAAATAAAATATTACTATATTTCTTTTGTACAGAAAATTTTAACATAGTTTAAAAGAGAAGTTACTTACTGACCCCTAACTGGTTCAAAATAACACTAAAATCACAAACTGGTTTTGACAAACTATACCTTTTGATTCCAACGTTTTTGGAAAATATTTATTTTTTAAGGCTTCTTACAACAGACACATACATATATGCATATACACACATCTTTCTGATTACAACTGGTATTGCTAGTATATGTACTGTTAAGGGCTGCCATATCACTGGAATTTTTCCTGGAAAAGTTTAATTCTCTATTTTTCAGCAGTCATTATTTTCCCATAAGTATATGGGTAGGACATTGTAAGATTTCCCCCATATATGCAGGCATATAAATTGTTGGTTTTATTTAATCATGTATGACTTTTAGGGCTGATGGTATTTTTTAGATATAATAGGTGTAACTTATATGTCATGTCTAGAAGTTACAATATCACAGTAGACATTCTGGTTCTCTGGCTCTTAAAATCTTCCACTGCCTTTTTTTTTCTGGTATATCATAATCTTTATATTAGATATTTGTTGTAGGTATATCAATTAGGGGTGGTTATCCCTCTTTGAATATCTAACACTTCTTAGTAGCTCTGCCTAAAATGTAGTGCAAAGTATCCAGGGTGACTTTAGAATTCCAATTCTTATGATATAAAGTGGGGCATGAATAAAATGCTTATCTAGAGCTGATTATAGGAGTGTGCTCTTCATTGAGATCCTATCATGAAGGATTTGTTACCCTAAATCATAGCATAGAGGACAGATATAACTATCTGTAGATATATGCTGACAACCATCATCAAAATACTCTTTATTCCATAAATCTAAATTTTCTTCATCCTAAGGGCGGTTGGATAGCATGGAAATGGAGATAACCATGTAGAATGTTTATAATTACTATGACTACCTTGTATGTTAACACATTTGACTATTATTCAGATCACAGTCTAGGTACTACCTCCTCTGACGGCCTTCTAAAGGCCATGTCACACATGTATGAAACACATGGTTTTATGTTCTGTTGTTTATTTCAAGAGAACAAGGGATATATAATTTCATGGTATTTAATAATTGATAATATGATTTATTATTCTCATTCCTTTGTGTGTGTTTTCTCAGCAATAATTTCCTTAAAATTCCAGACCACTACCTCACCCTAGCATATTCTATTATAGGAGCTGGATAAACTCTTGTCAAAACTGCTTAATTTCAATGACTGAATATGTACCTTATACACCCACTTTAGCTTCATACACATTTATATATCTGCTATGAAACATTGTATTATAGGGTATACCTTAATATCTACTACTTTATGTTTTCCAGTAATTTAACAGCATGGCTCTTCCGAAGCCTTATTACTTTCCAAACATTGCATTTTAATTAAATTTTTAATGTGAAACAAAATAAGTCGGAAATAGTGTTTTACACATACACCTTCTAAGAAATGGGGGCATCAGAGGTGGATTGCCTTGAACTCCAGTGTAGCAGGCTGTGCATGACTAAGGCTACCTTGGGTTACACAGTAAGACCAGTTCTTCAAGCAAACAACAACAAATCCCCCAAAACACAGCTCATACATTATTTCTTAATCATGATGCTATGAAGGAAACTAATAAAAATTAATTATTAAGCCATCCCCTCTACAACACAAATTACTTTAACAACCTTGTCAGTGTTTTTTATTATTTCATGGTTTATCTACTTTATGTAGT
Source organism: Onychomys torridus (assembly GCF_903995425.1). Classification (NCBI taxonomy): domain Eukaryota; kingdom Metazoa; phylum Chordata; class Mammalia; order Rodentia; family Cricetidae; genus Onychomys; species Onychomys torridus. Next base: position 93,161,186 of record NC_050452.1, on the reverse strand, counting down.
ACAAAGTTCTCAGTTTCCTTTCTTACCAAAGTGCAAAGAGAAATCAAGACATTTGCAAGTGAGGTCAAGGATTTCATTATAGATGAAAAAAATTATTAGAGCTCAGAAGATAAGCACCATGCTGTGTTTTTGTTTTATTTTCACTAATTTGTTTTCTAAAATGGGTCATACTTTCCCTTAAGCTATTTGTAGAATAACTGCAATTATACTTTCCCTTTGTTCTATAGCTACCAACAAATTAGACACATTAAGATGCAATTTCATTCTTGCATATTCTGAGTGATTTATAAACTCATCTTTCATTTTAACTAGTGTATTTCACTTGCAAAATAATGAAGATTACATGTTAAGACAGCATCTGTATCATTTCTTAATTTGTTTGATGCTCATGTTTACTTTGGTCAATGCCATCTAAAATCTGAATCTAGATATGAGTCATTTATAACTGAATAAAGTATGCTTTATTGCCACTATTGGATGAGAAGAACTACATAAACGTTGAAGCAATATGGAATAGAAACATTAGTAAAACATGAGTCAAAACAACAAGACAATAAGCTACTCTTCGAAACAGCTTTTGGTCAAAGCCTGACAGCTTTGGTAGTGTTCATTTCACAGATAGACAATTCCTTCTTCCACTCTGCCACAGTTCATGTTTAGTTTTCCTTAGTGATTGCCATTTTTGTTTAAAAAATTCAGACTATATGCTAATTAGCATAGTCTTAACTAGACAGTTGCCAGTAAAACAGCAAAAAAAAAAAAATGAAAAGAACAAAAGTTAGGGAAATTGAAAAGTTTGAATTAAGGAATTACCTCAAAAAAAATAAAAATAAAAAAAGGCCACCCAAAATAAATTTCCTATACTACTCTTAATAAAACAGAAGGGTCAAAACTTGCAGGATAAATATTAAAAGATTATATTATAGACTTTCTGAGGAGTATTGAGATAATTCAAGCAAAGAACAAGTGATTCTGTTTTTTTAATTCTTCTAGTGAAGAATTGTGTCACATGGTAAAATTTAAGGCTAACTTCAACCTTATTCTATAACTTCCTTAAGCTTGTGAAGTAAGTGTTTAAAAGTGGTATTAAGTTCCGTGTTTTAACACCTTTAGAGGCTTAGAAATAGTCAGGAGGTGGCAGAACTCTTAGACATTTAGGCCTTATCTTTTTGGTTCTTTCATGGTGTTTCCTCACATAGTAAGAGAGCATAGCTTGTTCTCTCAATAAATGATATTGTTCCCATTCCTGCTATTATGTCCCACCTAAAACAAACCCTGGAAACCCTAACTATAATATTATCTTTCTGGAAGTTATTACTTCATAATTATAACTTGGAGAGCCATAAAGATTTTCACCATACAATAGACTTCAATTGCAAATATCTGAGGACAACTTATGAATATTCTGCATTAATTGTTCCAATGCAAGCAACTCTCTATTGGACATGGTTATCTGACAATAGCCATTCCAGTGCATCAATCAAATATCCTGGTGTCATTCCCCGCTTTCTCCTCAAATTGCTCCAAAACACCCAAGCATCTTCCCTATAACACACTTCATCTGTAACTCAGAATCTTGTTTCTTCAGTCTACATGCTCAGACAGCAAGCACCTCAGAAATGATAATGCCTTTCCTGGTTATTATTTCCCCCACCAAAAATTTCTTCATTCCTCCCCAATAGATATATTCTGTATATGAAGTCTAAATGCTTTCTCCTGTTTCTATAGTGATAACAGAAATGATATCTGGCCTTGAAGTTTGATAGCACATCTCATATTCAAAGACATTTAACCATACCTAAAGAAGGCAAACTCTCCTTCAAAAATAAGAGAGAAATTAAGACAATCCCAAGTAAAATCAGCCAAACAAACAACAAAAATTGGAATTTTGTACAAGCTGTTCTATTTTATAAAAAATACAGAAAGATTAAGGTGTGGTGATGTATGTCTGTAATCCAGCATGCCAGAACTAGAGGCAGGGGCAATACACATCTCACAGCAAAACAGACTACTTAGTAGGTAATTAAGATTTTAATAAGCTAAGTAAATTTAAAATTAATGAAGTTTTATTAGGTTTGCCTAGATGCTCGGGCCGTTCACTTCAAACACATCACTAAATATAAGGTGAACACATTATAATAATGTTTTGAAACTTCACTTTTTAGTTTTTATAAGATTTTAGCTGATAATGTCTAAAAATCCCAAATATCAATGCAATAATATTATTGCAGCTAATGTCCTAAACATTCTTACATAATTAAAGAAAGTAGCACTTTTAACCATACTAAATACTATTTGGAGATAAAGTGTATAAAAATTGCTAATTTTGACAATTGCTAAAAGGGGTAATATCAGAGTGGAATGAATCAAAGTTTTATATCTCCTTGAAGTTGATTATATATATTCAAAACACAATGTAAAATTTAAGATGTTAAATGTCATATCCATGACAACCACAGAGAAAGTAGTTAAGAAATATACACAAAAGAAAATATAAAGGAAGGAAATATTTGTGTACAACAGAAGTAAGTTTAAATGGAGATATTTGTAGGAATATCTAATCTAATCCGCCACGTGGAATTGGCCGTGGTGGTCTTTTAAATAGAACCCTTCTCCACAACCAAGAGGAAAAGTCTGCAATGGTCACAACCTGATAGATGTGCGGTTTGCAGGACTCTGGTTTTCCCCTTTGATTCTCTAGTCTGTTCTTTAAGAAATGGTAACTATCCACCTAGAACAGTGGCTCAATAGTGAAGAGAACTTGTTGCTCTTCCCAAGCTTCCTGGTTCCCAGATCTCTTTATCAGTTTGCTCACATCTAGTTGTAACTCCAGCTCAAGGGATCTGGCACCCTATGGTCTCTGTGAATTCCAGATCATATGTGTTACATGTAAACGCACTTTGGCACTACACCCGTACAAATAAGTAAATCTTTGGAAAAAAATGATAATCATAGAGGTTGACAAGAAGCTACTATTCTCATTTCCTCATCAAATTAAATTTAGAAATATTTCATTGATGCAGCTTAGAAGCCAATTATTATCTTTTACAACCCATTGCTATAGTTTCAGTTACAATGAATGCATTTATTAATCTGAAAGATATAATATGCATATTTATTGCAAATTGTTATAAAAGGGCATTTTCATGCAATAATAGATTGTTTGAGGAACATAGCCCTTATATCCTCCAACACTTTCTTTCTTCACCCTATAATTTCCTTTTAATTGTGTTATTCCCTTAGACAGAGCCATTTTGACATCCATGTTGCATGTACATATATGATTTTATGAATCATATAACATCCAACAATAACAAATGAAAGAAGATATATTTGATTTTCTGAGACAAGCTTAATTTAGTTAATATGAACATATCCACTTAAATTCATAGAAATACATCATTTTTATTATTCATACTTATAGATAAGTAAATTTGAAAATAGTTTGTAATAAATGCTGTAGCAAACATATTTTTGCAGTACTATTTCAGCCTGAGGCTAACTTGCTACTTCTTTTATGTTATATGATATATTTCTGAAAGCATGACCTTCAGGACACCTTGTGGAATATCATCATGCTATATATTACCTATGGTCAACTGCTAATTAAAGTAGACAATCATAAATGTCATGCCTATGGAGATCTCACAATTCAAATGGTCCCCAGAATGTGAAACACAATTCTGAGAAAAAATTTTAATTTTGATTGTGATTTCATTATTATTGTGGAGGAGGCCAAAGAGACTCAGAGATTACAGGACACCTTGGCTGACTTGGTGACTTCTTTCAAGCTTTTGATACTTACAAGAGGTTGAATTCAGGTGGGTGAATTTGAGGTGCAACATTTTTTTACCCACTGATTAATTTTGTTGTCCCCTGGAACTTTTAATGGCAATACTTTACATTGAGGTAGGTTTCTTCATCCAGTAGTCTGTGGTTGCAGAAATACTTCCTCAAACCTAATGACAAAGATCTACATCTCAGTCTTTTCACAAAAAAAAAGTAACTGCAATGACTTTCAGAATATTTTTTCTTATTTGTTTGCTTGCTTGCCTTTGTTTTTGAGGCAGAATCACTCTATTATATAGCTCTGGGTGTCTTGGTATTCATTTAGACCAGACTGGACCTGAATTCACAGAGATCCATCTGCTTCTGTCCCCCAAGTGCTGATACTAAAGTTGTGCACCACCATGCCTTGTCCCACTGTTCAATGTTATGAAAGAAATAAGTTTTGTCATATATATTTACAAATATAAGTTGGGCCCATATATCAGGTAATAAAGGAGACTAAGATCTCAATTCAAGATTTAATTACCCTAGAATTTCATTCCTCTTTTGCATAAGGATAGTGAATTTTATTTCTTTGTTTTAACTAATGTTGAAATGGCTGAAGCAGTCTTGCCTTATGACTAATGTAGGTAAATGTAAAACCTAAGTAGTTGTGTTTATTGAGGATACATATATATATAAGTTAAAAACAAAAATAAAATCTATTTAAGGCTCAAAAATACCCCTAAAATTAGCAATGAAAGAATGATAGTGAACATTATCAATGTGTGATAAAGGAATATATTCAAAATAAGATGTGTGCTATATATCTATAATATAAAAGAATTATCAGATTTATTCCAATACAGGCAGTCTTTTGAGGTTTTACCTGTGTAAAATGACTGCAGGCTTGGTGTTACAAAGAACTGAAAATAAAATGAAGTAGAATGAAACCATCTCAAATAATATGCTCTTTTGGGATTTATAATTCCACACATCAGGTCCTTGTCGTTGGAAACCCTGTCTTTACTGCCCATCTCTTTAAAAGTCTGTCATTCATATGTTCCTCCTACCAGTCTCTGCATGTGTACAATAAAGCGTTTTCTTCTCTTAGATTTTTATTATCATGTAAAAATGTTTATGTTCTTATGTCTTATAATGTATATCATATATGTCACTTTGATTATCAGTGTTCACTAAGCCCTGATGATTAGCAGGGAATGATTTTTTAAATAGAGCTGCATTTTACATAGTGCAAACACATCTAAGATAAGTGCGTTGCGTTTTATACTTACATGTAGCTTCCCATTCCCTTCTGTAACATTTACATGTGAGGGAATTACATTAATCAAGTTAGTAGATGCACTGGATTGTTGTTTGTTAATTGGTTTGACTGTGTGCTTACCCTTACCTTACCCCAGCCTTCACATTTAGAGATTTGCCTGTGTCTGAGGTGGAAGCCAGTCAACCAGCATAAACTTTCTTATATGGTCTTGATATGTCTTTTTTGTTCTGTGTCTTATAGAGGGCATTGATGCAAGTTCTTGTTCTCCTCTTTCCTATCTTCTAGCCATGGTCATTTAAAGAATTATTAACTCTGCTGAGGTGCTGGTTGGGAATCAAGGATAGAGTTGGGTAGCTATTCTGAAAAGTTGTTCTGTTATTCTGAAAATACTTAGTATCACATCATTGCTTTTTACAGTTCAGAAAATGTAGTTTTTCTCTTTTGCTGACTCCATGAATACTTGCACAATTGGTGTGAGAATGTAATCATTTACTCCATCTCTGAATTTAGATTTGAGGGTCTATTCTATTTTTCCCCTTGTGCCCTCCTCTTCCTCTCATTCTCTCTCTGCTTTGTTGTAGAGAGCTGCGTGCAGCCGCACCTTAAAGATGGCACCGGCTGCTGCCCTCCGCCTTCCCGATGGTGAGCGCTCTCTGTGATGAACAACTCCTTAATTGGCTAAGGCTGAGAATCTGGCTTGCTTATGTGCCCCTGGACCTATTGGTAGTGCCCACGTGGCGTATCAGGGTTGGCTACCCAGTGATTACTTAAGACTGTGAGCAGGTTTCCCCGGGGTCAGAAGTCAGCAGATTGTTCAAGGTTCCTGAGTAAACTGCAAAAAGAAGAGCCTGGTGTTGCGTCTTCCTTGCTAGTCCAGGCGGTCACAGCAAGTGGTGACCCGTACGGGGAACTTAACTACTTTCAATGAGGGCTCAGAACTTTCTGCAGTCAGGGTGGTGCACCAGTAAGTTCCCAAGTAAGGTGGGAATCTCCGACAAAAGTGGGGTTAAAGGAATTCCCAGGTGAATTGGGAACCCACGACAAAAGCAAGGAGATTTTTGCTCTTCTCCATAGATAAAGAGAGAGCGGGAACCAAGGGCTAGTCAAAAGATGAGCCAAAAGTGAAAGTGAAAGATTGTCTAAAAGATTGAAAAGTTTTAGACATGGGCGCGTCTTCTTTGCACCCAATTTTTCTGGCTCTTAACGAGCTACTGCACTCAAAGAAATTAAATATAAAGAAAAGTACCTTAGAGAGATTTTTGGATGAGTGTGATATTGTTGCCCCATGGTTTGCCATTTCCAGAAGCCTTGCAATATCCTCCTGGGAGAAACTGGGAAGGGATCTAGATTTTGCTTTTGAACAAGGGACACTTAAGAGTGGGGTAAGACCAGTCTGGGAATTGGTAAGAGGCTGTCCTGAGGATCAGCGTTACAGTGAAGCAGTAGAGAATGGTCAGGCCACCCTAGAAATGCTGCAGGAGGAGAGATCAGAAAAGGCAAACAGTGAAAAGGGAAAGAAAAGAGGGGGGTTATACCCCGACCTTACTGAAGTAGAGACCTCTGAGTCTACAGACTCAGAGGAACTGCAATCACTCATAGAACAGATAGAAAAGACAAAGATAAGAAAGAGGAAGAAAGGGAAGGAGAAGGACCCAGACAAAGGAGAATGGTCCCCCCCAAACGCCACGCCACACCCTCAGCTCTTCCGCCCTACACAGAGGGCCCCGGAAGTGGCAGCTCCAGATGCTCTTTCAGCCCAGACGTATGGAAAACAGTCAGAACTGAGTTACACTTAGCCTGTCCAGTATTCCAGGATCCACAGGGACAGCAGTATCATGAGCCTTTAGATTTTAAAGTGATAAAATCCTTGGCCGAGTCTGTTCGGACCTATGGGATCACAGCCTCTTTCACAATTGCCCAGGTGGAGGCCTTGAACAGGCACTGCATGACACCCAGTGATTGAAGTGGGCTTGCACTAGCGTGCTTGAGGCCAGGCCAATACTTAGACTGGAAGGCCTTCCTGATTGAGTTTGCTAATGAAGAGGCTGTGGCCAATAAGAGCAAATTGACACACTTTGGCAGATTGCCCAGCTCGGCTGTCAATGGAAATATGCTGGGTTGTGTGTGACTAGTATCCAGTATGAAAACTTTACCTGTGCTGCAAATCTGTCTAAACAGTTGTCCAGTTATCTTTTAGGCAACTGGACAGGGGAATTCGACAACCTGATGGAACAGCTGAGGGTGGCTATCATCACGGTGAACTCGACCCAGGTGGACACCGGACTGGCGGAGGGATTATCCTCGTGGATCTCTGCTGCCATGGACCATCTTAAGGAGTGGGCAGGTTTAGAAGCTTTGACGGGCCTCCTGGTGCTGGCCTCCTTAGTATGCCTGTGGTGCATTTGCCAGATCAGAGGTTCTCAGTGTCGCAATGCAGCCATGATTATTCAAGCCTTTACAGCCATTGAAGCAGGACAGTCCCCTCATGCCTGACTGGCTACCCTAAAACATTAGAGTGTTTTAAGCACAGGATGTGAGGCTCGAGCACTGCACGTGGGGCCCACTGAGATCTTGGACCCCAAGAAGAGCATGTCTGATTGCATGTGGGTTGATGTCCTATGTCCCACCTCTGTGAAAAAGGGTATCGGATGGGTCTGGTATTCATCGGGTGGACAACACCGGAGTGAAGATCAGTACAATGTCCCTGATTCACTCTACAGAGATCAGACCTCTACTCTTGCCTGTTGCAAAATAAAAAAGCCTTAAAGATGGCACAGGCTTCCACCCTCCGCCTTCCCGATTGGTGAGTGCTCTCTGTGATAAACAACTCCTTAATTGGCTAAGGCTGAGAATCTGGCTTGCTTATACGCACCTGGACCTATTGGTAGTGCCCACGTGGCGTATCAGGGTTGGCTTCCCAGTGATTACTTAAGGCCATGAGCCGGTTTCCCCCGGTCAGAAGTCAGAAGATTGTTCAAGGTTCCTGAATAAACTGCAAAAAGAAGAGTGTCACGTCTTCCTTGCTGGTCGAGGCGGTCGCGGCACTTTTTGATGTGTGTGGTATGTACGGCTCTGAGCATGTTTATATATGTGCTTTACTCACTGAGACATCTTCCCACGCACAATTTTCCAGGTACCTGACTGCTACCCGAGTTGTAGTAAACATTGCCGAATATGTCAGAACCAGCCCTGTTGCTATCTGTTCCACCAACGAAGGTTTCTGGCTTCTTGTGGAGAGAGAGCAAAATTCTTACTGTTGAGCATCTGAGTAGACATTGTGTAATACAATGCCCACTCTGTTGTTGTTTCTTTATTTTGGTGAAGAGTTAGAGGTGTATGGCCATTATTTCTCTTCTTTTTCCTATCTACATGGATTCAATTGTGTCAAATAATCTAGAAAGACAAATGCATGTTTCCCCATTCTCTGGACCTTCAGGAATTGCATATCTTAGAAGCCCAACTGTAACTTTTTCTAACTTGTCATCTCTTCAAGCTGATTTCTAGTAGAAAAAGCAGAGTTTGTCAAACAAACATATTGTAAAATTGTTCTTGCTCACAATGACTCTTTCAATGCTCAGCAAAATCATAGAAACTAAGAAAGCACACAAGTATGCATCATTGAAGTTATACTCTTTTTTTAAAATGTCATTTTTAATGAAAATATATTTTTCTAATACAGTCCCCTCTGCCCTGACTCCTGCCATATCCCCCGTACCAACACTAATACATATCTTTTCTTGCTCTATCTTGTTAGGAAGCAAGGAAGCATATAAAATAAAAAGAAAACTATAAAATAAGATTAAAAAGAAACAAACAAACATGAATGGGACAAAAACAAACAAATGAACAGGAAAAAGCCAAAGAAAAAGCGCACACACACACACACACACACACACACACACACACACACACAACATATAGCAAGACAGAGGCACACACATAGGCAAACACAGAAATCTCATATAAACACAAAGCTGGAAACCATAATATATAAAGAAAACACCTGTAGGATAAGAAAAAGAAAGATGGAAAGAAAGAAAATTCCCAAAGGAATTATGAATAAACAAAACAACAAAAACAAACTCCAAAAGTACCACTGAGTTCATGCAGTGTTGGTCATCTACTGCTGGGAATGGGCCTTAGACTTAAAAATGTTTTGTATACCAGTGAAAGACTTCACTGGAGAAAATTACATTTTTATTTGTGAGTGATTACCAATTGAAGATAGCTCCTGGGTTAGGAGGGTTTGTACAAAAGCTTTTTTCCTGTCCCTCATAGAATAGGATGCTCTACAATGTTTAGCACAGTGTGTTTTCTTTCTCAAGCCTCACTTCAAAGATTAAAACAGACACTATCTACTGTTCCTTTTTGCAAGCTACAGATGATATACAAAATTAATGGGTAAGATTTGATTCCACTTAGAAAGTGTTTCTAAAACTTGGGTGCTTGGATCTTCATGAATCCTGTCTTAATAGCATCTTTTGTTGCCTATCATTGTAATAAAACTACTTCGTTCCATTTGTTAAGAATTCTTCTGTCTGACTGAAAGTGTGCAAATTCACAGCTCACAATGCCAGATGGAGGAATGGCAGCCATTGTACAACCAACAGGCTTTGTGTACCTGGAAAGGTGCTCTTGAATGTCATAAAACATTCATTCCTATGCATCAAAAAGTAGAAGAAGCCACTGAATTCCTATTGCCATGTGAAATTTGAGTTCAAAGTTTCAAGATGCAAAACAGACAACCAATGATCCCTGCAACAGCAGTACCAACAAAATCTGCTACTGATTGAGTTGCTGGGGAATCAATTTCTCTCCCCTTCACTTGTTTCGACTCTATTAGCTTATGTAGAAAATAGCTAATGTTGTTGTGCATATTGGTGTAATTGCTTTTCTTGAATTAAAAGCTCTTTAAACAAGTCTCTTAATCTTACTTCTAAAATGTCTCTTCAATAATGCATGTTGCCTGGTTTGCATAGCTTTTTAGTATCCAATCCAATTAATTCAAGTAAATCTTTACTCCTCCAGGAATTTTGTTGTTGGTAATATGAAATTAGGGACTGGAAATTGTTGTTGCCATGAGAATCATTGAGTCATATTTATTTTATCAAATCAATTCTTTGATATTTTCTTCATAATTTCATTTCTTCTCTAAATATTTGAATGACATTTTTATTTCATTTGTTTCAGAATCTTCTAATAAAAAGTACATGTATATGTTAAAGTAATTACATGACTCACTTTTACCATTCATCAGTGTACTAGACAAATAATAGGTAATTCTTTCCTAACTGTTGACAGATAAAGATAGGATTATGGCTAATATTGAATGATAAAGCAAAATAAGTTTGTAAATAAAACTGTTAGACTAATTCTTGGTGCTAATAATTATGATAATCACTAGAAGAAACAGACTGGAAATTTTTAAGGAAAAACAAATTATTTCAAATGTTGTATCTGTATTCACCTAAATATACTTAGCAAAATAGGTTATTTAGTTCTGAAAGTAAATTAAAAACCAATTAATAAGCTGGGCGGTGGTGGCACATGCCTTTAATCCCAGCTCTCTGGAGGCAGAGGCAGGCGGATCTCTGTGAGTTCGAGGCCAGCCTGGGCTACCAAGTGAGTTCCAGGAAAGGCACTAAGTTACACAGAGAAACCTTGTCTCAAAAAACGAATAAACAAAAATTAATAAGATATCAAAATGATATTAATTGCTTATAAATACATAAAAGACTAATGTACTCTGACCTCCTGGAATTCTTGGATAGATTCATAGTACATTATTACTTTACATTCCTTCAGACTTAAGAGTTCACCACTATCATAAAATAAGTAGTAATAATTTCCACACATGATTTCACATATTTATTGTTTTTACTTAGGCAAAAAAAAAAAACAAAATTAGATTCATGACCTAGTTTAAAATTTCTACAAGATATTATGTGTGCATTTGTTTTCATAAGGTTTAAAGTGGTTTTGCCTGAATACAGAATGCTTCTCTTTAAAAATTAAAGAACAAAATTTTCAATAATTGTATAGGTTTAATTGACATCCATATATGGCTTCAATAATGGTTACATTATTATGTAATAGTGAAATAATGGAGGTACCAACATAGGATGTCTCTATCAATATATTGTGTCAGACACAGGTAATATACTATAACTTGGCTATTACAAGAAATTAGGCAGATGTATTCATAAATTGCAACTTTCTACATTTATTATTAAATGAGAAAGACAGGAGTATTGATGCACTATCTTGTTTTCTATCTCAAATAACAGGAGACCACAGGCCAGATCAGTTACAGTAGCAAACACATATTTTGTCTTGTAATTGATGAGGCCAAGTATTGGGGATCATCAATTTGTAATGAAATTCCTACTTTTCTGAGACAGTTCTAGACATTTTCTGACTAAACAGAGGGTGTGTGCATCAGCCTTCTTGTCATATTTCTCTTATAAATCATAAGATATATTATCTAACCTTAACCACTTCCTAAAGTTCCCATTTCTAAATGCAGCATTTAGAATAAGCCTCAAGGCTCTCAATATTAAATGAAAGAGATTAAATATCAGTCAATGAATTCTTCAAAGACATATTCAGACCACAAGGAAACCATAGTGATTGAACATTATATCATGCAAATATACATACATATAAGCCTATCACTTTATATTTAAACCACAGAGTGAACACACACAAAAACATATAGAATATATTATCTTCTTTTAAAACTGTGCAAATGATGTCTTTTCTATTTCAGTATTTTTATTTTGCAAAAAAAAAAATGTAAGTTCTTAATGCAGTCTTAGGTAATTAGTGAATTCATTATTATTAGAGTAAAGCAACCATTTTATTTTTTCACTCAATGCTCTATGATGTTTCTTTGCAGCAGATTGTTTTGGTCTGTGGCTTCTGGTTGCTGCTATTCTTCAACGTTGCCATAAACAGTCTTTATGTGTTTTGTCATATATTTTTATTAGCTTGTCATGTGTAGTATTTCAGAGGATGAAATCTCCTGCTTTGATAAACAATTTCAAATTACACTCCTTGACTCCTTGACTCCAATGGTATGAAAAACAAAGCTCCAGGCCCTGTCAGGAATGCTGCATCTCCTTGAAGTTCTTTGTTTCATTTCATTCTTGTAAGTAAGCAGAGCATGTCCTATTTCTACTGTTCAATTCCACTTACTTTTCAGTTGTTCTTTGTCTCTGTGGACTCCAGCTCTTAATTACTATATACCAATAACTAATAAAATAAGGAACACTATTGTGTACATTCTAGCATCTCAAAGCATACAGTGGTAGGGTCAAAGGAGAAGAATGATTATTGGTAGATCTTTACTATTTCAAAATGGTAACATATCTTCTTAGTTAATGAAATATCAAGATGTAATTCGTTGTTTTAAAACATGAGAACTTTGGAATTAGAAGAATCATTTAATTTACCATATTTTTAATTAATTCTTTGAAAATTTCATGCAATGTATTTTGATTCCATGCACTTCCACTGCTTCTCATGACTCCCGTGAAATACCACACATCTCCCCATCTCCCTACCTCCTCTCAAATTCCTGTCACCTCTTACTAGTTTTAAATAGCCAACCAATACCTATATGTGCTCCTCATAAGTCCATGGGCATGAGGCTCTCAACTGGATCATAAGTGCCCTGGCAATGTCTACTAAGTTAAGGATGAAGGCACATGAATCTCACCTACTCCATGACATCATATAATTTGACTGGCTTGATACTGTGTAGGTCTTCTTTAGGTATGCATACCTTTGGGTTCATTAGGGAGGCAGTGCTAGCAGGTCCAGAAGATGCTGTTTTAACACTGTCCTTCCCAGCCTTGGGTTCTTCCAAACTTGCCCCTCCTTAGTCTCTAAGTCATTGAAAGGGGAATTAACACTGATCTCCATTTGTGCCTGAGTACTCCACTAGCACTGAATTTACTGCTTAAGAATAAGACTAGGGTAGGAGAGATGGCCCAATGGTTAACAGCACTGATTACTCTTCCAACGGATGCAAGTTCAATTCCTAGCACCCACTCACAGAGACATACAGGCAAAATACTAATTCATGGAAAGTAAAAATAAATAAACAATTAAAAAAGAAAAGAATAAGACTAACAATTGGTAAAGGACAGTTGCTTCCTATAAGTATACAAATACACATGGACTTACTTGTATGCATATGTTCATGTATAAATACACAAAAACTGGTGTATTTCTAAAGCAACATCATACAAAACAGAATAGTAGAAGATTAGAAAGAAGTTAATCTTTCATAGAATGTCATTTTAATCTTTTGTGGTTTTTTTTCTGATGATCAGTTTCGTAAATTAATATTAATAATTTAAAAAAGCTGACTCCGGTGAGATGTAAACACATCTGTTTAAGTATTTCTAGGTAAATAACTTTTATTGTTGATACAATATAATGTTTAGAACAAGAGGAGAAAGGAATGATCAGCAGAAATTACAGTTACTGTATAATTAATTTCTATGTATTGATAGCACATTGACATGATGACTTAATCCATCATAAAGAATGCCATATAGGTAACATACTTATAAAAGGCAAATAGCATTTTCTGTGAACTGTACTTTATTTGTATCATGGGTGAAAACATTTCAAGGAATACAGCCTACTTATTATCTTCAGAATCCTCTTTACAGATTTTAAAGTGAAAGTGAGAGGTCATTCTTCTGACATCTCCACTTAGCATTTAATAGGACACAGTGACATTGACAATTGTGGCCTTCCTACTAGAACTTTATGAGTATTTTACGTGTGAAGGTCATATCAGAAACATCTAATTGTAGGATTTCATCTACTTTCTTTCCTCCCTCTGTCACACTATGATTTCAATCCCATCCTTAAATTTGCATACATTGACATTTTCAACATTTCAAAAATTAGGCACTTTCATTTTGCTATGCTGGAATATGAAAGCTCCTAGCAATTACATCTCATTGATATTCAATCCTAGTATGCACACTTCTCAAATAGGACTAACATTTATTATTTTTAGAACTATCTCCTGGTGTGTTTTGTTGTGATAATACTTAATTTCCATATCTGTGTTTAATATCTACATACTTTCTAGAGTGTTGGAATATCATGATACTGTGAGAATAATTTTGTTTCCACATAATAAATGTATATATTGAATTGTGAGATTTTTAAATTTTTATAATGCGTGCATTTTTAAGGAGTATGATGAAATATTATTGAAATATTGTTAAATTATTAAACATGCTTGTGAGACATTTAATAAGTGTGCCATTAATTACTATCTGCTGTTTTCAAAATATTACCTAAATAATCAGCTTCAAGCTATTAGACGTCTGGATAGGGTTCAGTATCTCAGAGGGCTAAGATCAATTTGTTTCTCATATTAGTCTCATGTGCAGGTTTGATCAGGGAAACTGTGGTGGTATTGTGTTCCCCAAAATATTGTGCACCCTAATAAATTTATCTGGGGTCAGAGAACAGATAGCCACTAGATACAGAGGCTAGAAAATGGTGACACTCATGCCTTTAATCCTAGCATTCCAGAGACAGAAATCCCTCTGTGAGTTCAAGGCCACATTGGAAACAGCCAGACAAGGTGACACACGCCTTTAATCCCAAGAAGTGAGCCTTTATTCGCAGGGAGTGATGATATAAAGGAAAGATATATAAGGTGTGGAGACAGAAACTAGAAGCATTTGGCTGGTTAAGTATTTAGGCTTTTGAGTTGAGAGCCATTGGGATGAGGAGACAGAAGCTTGTAGTCTGAGGAAACAGGATCAGCTGAGGAATTGGCAAGGTAAGGAAGCTGTGACTTGTTCTGCTTCTCTGATCTCCAGTATTCACCCCATTAACTGGTCTCAGGTTTGATTTTATTAATAAGACTTTTTAAGATTCCTGCTACATCGAGGTGGTTTGAATGCTGTCACAATTAATTAATTAATATGAGACAGCATCTCATATGGTCTTGGTTAGCTGCTGGATAGATAGCTCAAGATGACCTTGAACTCATTCTCTTGTTGTTTTAGGAATGCTGAAATTACAGGTTTTCTCCAGCATAGCTGGATTTAGAGTTAGTGACTGAGGGTTTCTTGCATGCTTGGTAAGCCCTCTGATAACTCATAACTATGAATACTCCTTCTCAGTTACAGAAGATCTCTGCATATGATGTTGAACCCTGTTTTTCCTACGCACACTGGAAGAATATATACTGTTTTAATATATTTTAAAAGATGAATTAATTAGATCAGGTCAACCCTGATTCATGTTACATTGAATAATTGATAGCAAATATTTGCATTCTTAATTACATCTGATAAATATCTTCCACCTTTTCTCTGTAAGATAAACTGTTCATGATAAATACCTTCACAATCACAGAAGTGAGATTATGATGGGAATATACCAGAGTTGTAAGCACCTTAGAACTTACCCAAAATTTTACCTAATATAGTGTCCTTTTCAAAAGTATTTGAAATTTGAGTTACATCATTTTGTTGTTGTTGTTCAAAGTATGAAACCTGGCCACAACACACAGTGAATTTCTCGGCAAAATCCAGAGAAGCTATTATCCAAACCTTTAATTTTTTTAAGGTTTTATTCCAGGTGTTATGCATCCGTTTGAAATGAGAAAATTTTGCACCTTAAGTGGTCTGGCAGTACGTACTGTCTTTGCCATTCCTGCATTTGGTACAGTCTGTGAAATGTATTTACCTGTACTTGCAAGGGTTGCAGGACAAACAGGAGCTTGTACAATCATCAGCTTTTAAATTTCCAAAGAAAAGATCTTATTTATATCCTTTAAACTCTTCTCTTTTAGAAGGAATTATTGATCTCTGATTGTTGTGGATCCCCATATGTTTAATATTTTTCTTTACATGGAATAATATACTTTCTATTTTAATTCCACTTAGACTTGTAGCTTCTCTGATGCAAGAAAAATTAAACTTTGTTTTGATTGACATATCTAGTTGCATCTTTTGTTTACAATCAATCTTTGAAGAACATTATGTAGTTTGATGGACAGAATTTTTAGTTAACAGGAGTATATGTTCTCTTACTATTCCAGAATGTTTAGAGTCTGGGTTGGAGAATGACATTTTAGTGAATAGGCAATCCTAAACCAGGAAAACATGGACCATAACGTTATTCTGCTTCCAGAATAAGTTTTAGCTATTTTAATTTTGGGGTTATGCAAGCAGCAATGCACATTAACATTAATATGGGTAAGTTCTAGAGATATCATAAATAAGTATAACAAATTCAAAAAGAAAAGGATTGATACTTTACTTAGTATTTATCTAATGAATTAAATACTGACAAGTAAATTAAGCATGATAAAGTCTGAGTAAATTATATAATGTCTGTAAAATGGAGCTCATAACCCAAAGCAATGTGATGTGCTGTAACTGTGAATTGCTTGTTTATGTATCCTCATTTCCTACCTTGTAGACACATGTGTCATAATACCTCACCATTTTAATACACGATTATTCAACCAGTAACAGACAGATCACAGATCATTCTAAATGAAAGTGTGCACAAATGTAAAATATAAAGTTTTTATTTCGTTTATCATTCGGAAATACAGGACGGTGTTTGGATATGATTATATGAATATAAGAAATATAAATTAAACTGTTAGTCACATACAGTATTTTGTATTTTAAAATATATATTTACATATGCTCACATATTTAAGGGTTGTTTATTTTCTCACCCTTTATAGTTAATTCAAAGTTGTGGTTGGATAACACTCATTCCCTTCCTGACTCTTGCCAGCCCCTCCTTCTTCCACTGCCCTCTCTACTTTGAACTTCCCGGTAGAAGCAGAGCATATATACTAAAAAGGAATTGCTGACAGAAAAAAATAAAAACAAAAATATCATAATTGTTAAACCCAATTTCTATGGAAAGAGTTAAAAGTTTCTCTGTGATGACATATTTGAAAATGCACACTTTGTCCAATATTAAATGATGCCATGACAATAAAAGTAGTATGTATACTGTTACTACTTCAAGATTTACTTAACTTAGAAACCTCTAGGCCTCCTCAAGGCAAATTCAAATTGTCACATAATATTTTGATGTTCATAGATGGAGAAATTTTCACAAGAAACATCTCATCTGAGTTGTAACACATTATCTGTATAAATGTAGTGCCATTTAAGATAAAACAAAAATGACTTGATATAAGACAGTGGAGGCTTATCCCTTTAATTCCATGGGCACTTGGGAGTCAAAGGCAAATGAATCTCTGAGTTTGAGGCCAATCTAGTCTAACAGAGAGAGTTCCAGTATGGTCATAGCTACACAGATAAACCCCATCTGGAAAAACCAAATAAAGTAAGTAAGTAAGTAAGTAAATAAATAAATAAATAAATAAATAAATAAACAAATAAATAGAAAATAACTTGATATTTGATGAGACAAGATTTTATATCTTTATTTCAACATTGATTAGATAATGGAATCTTTCAAAATTGTAACTTATACAATCCTCAATTTTAAATGTAAAATACAGCCTTTCATTTGTAAAGTTAGTATTAAGAATATATGAGAACTTAGTAACAGGATAAATTAAGCTCCAATAAATGAGGTATATTCCTAGAATACTTACTTCTTACAAGGCTATTGTCAAATACTTCACTCTCTGCTAGTAAACAGCCAATCTAAAGAACATTTTCATTTTGTAAGGAATTCTCATAAATAAGTTTTAGTGTATAGTACAATTAATATTCACATGAATATGAGCATCAACAAAAATACAGGAAAGTCCTGTAGAGTCCTTAATAAACATTGTGAAATTATTCAGAGAAACACTTGGAAAACTATATTATTAATTTATAGTATAAATTTTCACAGTCTCTTGAAATAATTATATTTAGAAATTTGTCCCATTACAGCTTATAGATAAAATGTTTCCCACTCTTCTACCTTACACAGCAAGCTACCAGCTGTGGTCATGTCAACACAAAGAGCATGATGGAGTACAACTGTCTTTGCTCATAGTGTGGTCTTGTTCCACATGCTGTGTTTGCAGTATGGGCTCTCCAGTGTAGGCCACTGATAAAGGGCAACACACCAAGCCTCTGATCCCTGGCATTCCTAGGCTATCTAGGCAGGTCCTCAAGCACAAAACTCTGCTACTGCATGATGGTGGCCTTCCTGCACCCTAGAGAACAAGAGCACCTCTGCTGGATGCAATCATTTTATTTTATCTTATTTCTATAGCTTTTCACAATCTCCTTCGATGCACTAACATATAGTAATCTATCTCTAAAAGTTATTTGTACCAGATATCTCTTTGAAAAATACTAACATAACTACTTATATTTAGAAGTTTTGTCCCATTACA
Source organism: Onychomys torridus (assembly GCF_903995425.1). Taxonomy (NCBI): domain Eukaryota; kingdom Metazoa; phylum Chordata; class Mammalia; order Rodentia; family Cricetidae; genus Onychomys; species Onychomys torridus. Next base: position 93,142,755 of record NC_050452.1, on the reverse strand, counting down.
GCTGATAGATAAAACACACCCTACTCTTTTTTTCTTAATTCTTTATACAAACCCTCTCTCAAGTGTGTTCCTTAGTCTGAATGGATACAAATTTTAATATGAGTTTCTGTACATATGTTGTCTTCTTCTAGGTCTCTGAGTACCATTTGCCAAGATTGACAAATCATGGGTCCTCGAATCCAGACTAGGGTGAACAAGATGATGAAGAAAGTATAGCAAAGCTGGGATCAGGTTGGGCTCTATAACTACTCTTACTACTGATACTGCTGCATCCTGTAATATTTTCAGGTGCTGTCAGGAAGAATGCTTAGACAGTCTCTATAGGCGAACTCTACAGGGTAGAGTCAATTTAAGAAGGAAGAGTTCATAGTTACTATTATTTTGCACACAATGATCATGCATCCATTAACACTCATACTAGACTCTTTCTCTTGAGCTTTTCTCACATGAGTAATGGCATTGGCAGTTTCCCATGGATGAACATGTCTTGAAATCCTTGACGGGCTGTGTCCATATGAAAACATACTTTCATGGAGGGTCGTTTCTGCTTACCATATATGTACAACTTTTATAGTGTGAACTTTCCACCCCCCTTCAGGAGTTGATGACTGATTGTTGAAAAAATTGTGACTATTGTGTTGTATTTAATGTTTTGAAATCTACAACAATTTGATAATCAGTGGAGCTTCTACATGGTTGTATTAAAATATATATATATCTTGGGCATTCCATAGGCTGTGAACCCTCTATGCTGCGGAAGGTATTGGAAGAGATATTATAAACTTCAAATGAGTTTCTGGCCACCAGATGTCATTCATTAGCCACATGTACAGGTTGCTATGAAACTTTAGCTTTCTCAAAACTATTATTACTATTGTTTCAATTACTAACTATCTAAAACAACAGGAAGCACTCTAAGTGAGACCTATCCATAGTCATTAGTATATTAGTACCTTTATCAAGTTCCTGGGCCACAAAACCCAATGATAGAATGCTATTTGTTATACTCTGCTAAGCTGTTCTTGTCTGTTATAAGCCATAAAGCTTTAGGAAATGTGTTCTACTGATAATCATATTTCTAACATATTATTCAAAATTTAGATGAATTGATTTCCTTATTCAAGGAAAACCACAAACTATGTTTGATAATACAAACATTTACATGTGGCCTATTGAGAAATTAATATTTTAAGAACCAATATTTTTAATATAACTCACTTTACAGGTTTTATTTCAAGTAAATTACAAACACTTATTGAAATGTCTTACTCTCATAATAGTAACCTAGTTGTCATTAATTTTATTATTTATTATTTGTGAGAAACATGAATTAAATACATCTGTGATGCATAAATGAGTATTTGAAAGGGTAAACACCTTTTCAAAGATAGCACACCTGGCAAGGGGAAAATCAAGCTAATGTAAAAGCTTTTCATTTAAACTATGATATATTGAGAAAAGGAAAGCATCATAATGACCTAGCTTTTCATTGAGTGTATGTACATGAAATGTTTAAGAAAATTATATAGTGTAGTCATAGCTACATCTTTCATTTTATTGCTTCCCATTTACAGAATATTTTATATGTTCCTCAAAGCGTGTTTATTTTATGTGTGTTTATTTTGTACAAATGAATGGCTTTGAATTTCTTGCCGAACAGGTGGCACTAGCCAATCAGTTGTGGTTTGAGATATTAAAGAGGTCCAGCTGTCAGGCAGTAGGAGCACTATAAAACGTTGCCTGTGGTAAGATTGCTTATTTATCATTGTTGCCATTAAAACCTAGGAGTTATTTAAATAATTTCTGTTCTGTGGACCTTGACAAGTGTATAAAACCTCATACTCACATTCTCAAGGATACAACTAAAGACATTTGCAAGACAAGATTTATATCTTATTTTGAATAATTTTCTTAATCTCTCGCACTCAATGTGTGTGTGTGTGTGTGTGTGTGTGTGTGTGTGTGTGTGTTTTACAAAATAACTTCTAAGTAACTTAGTGACTGACATGAACATAGTAAACATTTTAAATATACGCTGTTGTTTGGTAGAACATTACTGTTATAAACATTGTAAACACCCAATTAAGAATACTATATCAAAATTTAAAATAAATTGTTTTCAACCCACATTAGTATTGCATTTATAAAGTCAGTTAAAGATAAATCTCTCAAAAGACAGAAAATACTTGAGATGCTAAAAGTTTTAGTGGTTGCTAGGTATTTATGATAAAACATGAATAAACAAACTGCCAGTCGACACATTTATCCTATGGGATATTTTAAAAGAAAATGCAAAGCTTTGAACTAATATTTAACTTGATAAGTTTCTCAGCATTAAAGATTAATCTTAATGCACATAAAAGCTTTAAATAGTCTTAAAGAATTCAGATCATATAAAAATTGGGAAGCCATATGAGAAAATCTTGCTGTACAATTGTATAAAAAAAAATACTTTAAAGATCATTTTGGAAATGGATGATGATTCCTTGACTGGATGAAAAAGTATGTAAGTCTATAGCTTAAATGAACTACCCACTAGTTGATAAGTAATCATCTGGACATTAAGAATGATTGTGGAGGCTGAGTTAGGAAGTGCATGTCTTTAATCCCAACACTTCAGAGGAAGAGGTAAGTGATCTCTGAGTTTGAGGCCAACCTAGTTTAGAGAGCTAGATCCAGGAAAACCAGGGTTACCCAGAAATCATGTCTCAAAAACTAATAATAATAATAATAATAATAATAATAATAATAATAATAATGGTGATTGTGGTACTTAAATAATTACCTGGAATGGACCAAGGGAAATAAAAGGACCGTAGATGATAAAATCATATTTGCTACTGGGCAACTGAGTATGACAAGATAAATAAGGTGAGGAATTAAGAATGACTCAGGTAGTAATGATTTAAAAGTTTGTGATATCAACATGAATTATTTTTAGTTTTAAAAGATTGCATGGATAAACATAGAAATATTTATTGATACTCACAAGAACAAAATGTGGATTATTTCAGATACAGACAAACATTTGTTCTGTTATCTGAGAGGGAAAGATGAATGATTCCCAGGGACTAATAACTACAGATCTCTTCCAAGTCACCACAAACAAGGGAAATCTCAGATACTAAGAGATGAGTATACATGTAACATGACCATTATAAATGATCCTGTTTCCTTAGCAGGAAATAAACATAAAAACTAAACAAACTATGGATATCAAATAGTTAAATTGTGCATTAATAAGCTCAGAAATTAATGTTGCTTCATCAAATATAATAATATAATGCTATTATATTACTAATAGGGAAAAGTAAATGTAAGAAATCTATATTGTCTTCTCAAACTTAAGCTGTTCTAAAACTAGAACCTGTTTTAAAAGTGATCAATAAATTATGCTCTGATAATTCCAGAATACTATCTATTATACTATCATACAAAAATTCAATGAATTTCCTGTCTGATCAAATTTTAGATGCATAACTTTTATGTATATGTATATACATAGAGATTTAATAATGCCATATAAAGGAATTTTTGTGAATCATTTATTTTAATTTATGAAATCATTTGAAAGTAATTTTCTATATTCACTCCAGGGCTGCCCAAAGTAAACCTTAATGGATAGAAATGGAGATACACTGACTCTATTTGGAACTCAAGTAAGAACAATGTTCCCTGGAATTAACATAAATATAATCCTAAGACAGGTCAGGTTATCCTCAAACCTCCATTAACTGACTTCCTGAGTAAAACACTATTTAGTAACGTGTCTATACTTCCTTAAAGTACATTCGTGGCTAGTGGCATAAATAATATGTGAGGTTATAATTTAGATTTGGTGGTCCTGACAAACAATAATCAATAACTGCTAGAAAACAGAAAATGGGATACATATCAACGAGTGATAGACACAGCATATCAAGCCATCATTATCCTTTCACTGTTTTACATGGTGATTTGAAAGGGAAAGGGAAGCACTAGCTTAATACAGTTTTTTGTCATTACATGTACTCATCATTTATGCATAGTTAACATTGTTATCTGCCTTACCCTTAGCATACTCTGTATCTATCATATATAATCTATCTACCTGTCTGTCTGTCTGTCTATCTATCTATCTATCTATCTATCTATCTATCATCTATCTATATATTTATAGTCTATGTCTATTTCTATATCTATATATCATAACATGAGAATATCTATGTTGTTTTGGGCAAATATATATCATGTAGTAGACACTTTAATTGTAGTCATTTGATTTAATACACATAATTTTTCAGACAGTAAGTCAACATAGGTGGAGTATAAAGCTATAATTGCTAGCATAGACATTTTATGACATCTTTAAAACCAAAATGGTTACACATTAAGAAGACTTTTTAATTTAGTCCAAATCCTGACTAAAGGCAGTTGACTTTTCTTTCTAAACACAATTTTATTTAATGTTGTCATATGTTTTTAAGAAAAGTGTTAAGCATGTATTTCAAGACCCAAGGATGCTGCTCAGGGGATCAAGGTACACTGCTTGCTTAGGTTACATGAATCATTAGATTCTATCCCATGTAAATACAATAAAATTTTAAAATAATTTAGTGGGCAAAAATTATTGCTAAATAATATAGTAACAAATGCAGCAATATTCTGGAATATTAACATTAAAAAGCTTGCAAAACTCATCTAGAATGTTTTTTACTGAAGTGTCATAAGAATAAATACTCTATTATAAAACTCCATTACATAATTTCTTTACCAAGGCTCAGGGAATTGTACCTAGAGTTTTCTCTTCAGGTCGCGCCAAGCCTGGCAGTCCAACAGCACACATATAAAATAATCACTCAGACGCTTATATTATTTAAACTGTTTGGCCTAATGGCTCAGGCTTCTTGTTATCCAGTTCTTATATCTTAAATTAACCCATTTCTATTAGTGTATAAGTTGCCACATGACTCATGGTTTACTGGTACCTTACATCTCCCTTGTCATGGAGGCAGCTGACAATATCTCTCTGCCTTAGCTTTCCACTTCCCAGAATACTCTTCTCTGCTTGTCCCACCTATACTTCCTGCCTGGCTACTGGCCAATCAGTGTTTTATTTATTAACCAATCAGAGCAACACATTTGACATACAGGACATCCCACAGCAGGGAATAACATTGAAAGTGGGAAAGTCCAGAGAATTAGGAAATCTGTTGTGAAGCACTGTCTTCTAGAAATCACCAGCTAATGAAAACCAGAACAACAACAATACTAATATATGTGCTACATTAGAAATGGGAAAATCTGATGGAGTCCAACCCCTACAAAAAGATTACTATTGACTAAAGACTGCTGAGTCTAAGAGAATCAACCTCTCTCACTGATGAACCCCCTAACTGGTAATCCAGTGTAAAGTGGTCTGCCCTGAAATAATACAAATAGACAATGTAAGGACTCAATAAATCATATTTATATATTTATGCATAGATAAATATATATGTTTACATAATCATAAACAATAGAGAAATCATCAATTTGGGAGGAAATGGTTATGGCATATGAGTGGTTAGAGGAAGGAAAAGGCAAGAATTAAGTGATGTAATTATGTTTTAATTAAAATACATTTTAAAAACTACTTGAATATTGCAACTTAGTAGTCTCAAAAGTGACAGGGCTCATACTTACTGATGAACAGGCACATAAACTATGTTATAAAGTTTATCAAAGCTGCTTAAACTTCTTCAACACTTGTTACATATTCACTGCCAAAGATCATTTGCATATTAAAAAATAATCCCATAAATTTTACCCAAATAAAATTTGATTATGGAAACATAAAAACCTTACATTGCAAACCAATCAACTCCTTCTTAACTATAGAGTAAATTCAAGTATCCACTAAATGTGCTATACTTCACAGATTTTAAATATCCGAATATGTCCTTCCAATGAAAACAGGTTTTTTTGCTCATAAAATATAGTCTGAGGATTTCTCTTTCTCCTATTCCTCCTAGTTCCTCCTCATCTCCCTTTCAATCTAGATACATTCCCTTTTTGACTCTCTGTAGAAAACAAACATATAAGGAATGATAATAAAATAAAACACAATCCAGTACCAAAAAACAATGACAAACACATCATAATATTTCAAAAAATCAAACAAAAGAAGCCAGTAAAAAGCACAAGAAACACATAGAGATGCAGAGACTAACATGTTCACACATACAGGAAACCTCTAAAAGTACCAAACTGCAAACCATAATACATGCACAAATTGACCTGTAGCTTAAATAAATAGATAGGTGATAGACAATAGATAGACAGACAGACAGACAGACAGATAGACAGACAGATAGATAGATGATAGATAGATAGATAGATAGATAGATGATAGACAAATAAAAAGTAAATAGTAGACACAACTTAACATACTGAGAAAAAGGTCCTTCCAATATTCTGTTGAATTCATTTTCTATTGGCCATTAAGAGTGATTTGTTTCCCCTGTAAGACTCCATTTGAGGAAACTATTTTTTCCAAGTGACTAACAATTGCATTTGGAGATAGCTTCGGTTTGGATATGTGGGTTTATGTTGAATTTTCTTTACAACACTGAGACCACTTCAATCACAGACACATGTAAGTCATGTGCATGCTGCTATAGCCTTTGAGAGTTCATATATCTGTCAGTTCTTTTGTGTATAGAAGGCTTGAATTTGGTTTCCTTCAGCCTGTCTAGCTCCTATGTTCTTCCAGTCTCTTATTCAGAACTCGCTGATCCCTGACTCGCTGGCTTCTATGAAGAGAGCTGTAATGAATATGATACAGTAACTGTTGCTGTAGTATGGTGACACGTCCTTGGGGGTCTATGCCCAAAAGTAGTACAGCTGGATCTTGAGGTAGATCAATTCTCATTTTTTTGAGGAACCACAGCACTGATTTCCAAAGTAGCTGTGCAAGAAGCATTCCCACCAGAACTAGATAACTGTCACTCTTCCTCCACACCCTGACCGGCATGAGCTGCCACTGGTTTCACTGAACTTTCCCACGCTGATTGGTATAAGATGAAACCTCAAGGAAGTTTCCATTTTGCTTTCCTGATGACTAAAGATGTTGATCATGTCCTTAAATATTTTTCATCCCTTGAGTTTTGTCTTTTGAAAAATTTTTATTTTAGATGTCTACTTTTTTTAATTGAGTAAATTTTCTTGATCTCCAGGTTTTTTTAATACTTCATATATTTTAGATATTAACACACTATCAGATGTGTGATCAGAAAAAAATCTTTTACCATTCTATAGGCAGTTGCCATATCTGAATGATTGGTGTTCTTTGTCATGGAGAAATTTCTCAGTTTTGTGAGGTCCAGTTTATTAATTGTTGATCTCAATGTGCTAATTGTGTTCTGTTCAGAAAGTCTTTACCTGTGCCTTACAAGAGCAGGACAATTTGTCACTTTCTCTTCCATCAGGTTCTGTGTACATTGTGTGAGGTCTTTAATCTATTTGAAGTTTAGATTTGAACAGGGTGGTAAGTATGGACCTAATTGGATTCTGCTACATGAAGTCATCCATTTGACAAACACCATTTATTGAAGATATTGTGTTTTTTCCAGTGTGTCGTTCTGACTGCTTTAACAAAAAATCAGGTATCTATAGGGGTGTGGACTTCCTCCTGTGTTTTTAAATCTATTATGTTGATGCACATGTATGTTTTTGTGCCAATACCATGCTATTTTTATTAGGATAGCTCTGTAGTATGATTTTAGATAGGGGATATTGATATCTCCACCAGTTCTTGTATTACTTCTGAGTGTTTTAGCTATCCTGTGATTTTTTTTTTTTATTTCCATGTGAACCTGAGGATTGTCCTTTTAATTTCTCTAAAGAGTTGTTTTGGGAAATTTAATGGTGATTTCATTGAACCTGTATGTAATGTTGCGTAGGATGGTCATGTTTTAGTATATTAATTATACTGGTCCATGACCATAAGAGATCTTTCCACCTTCTGATATCTTCTTCTTCAATTTTTTTCTTTGGTGTCTTTCACTTGCTTAATTACAGTTACTCCAAGATATTTTTGAGGCTATTGTGAATGATGATTTTCTGTATTTTCTTTCTCATTACATTTTTCACTTGTATATAGGAAGGCTACTGTTGTATGCTGACTTTGTATCCAGATATATGGCTGAAGGAGTTTATTAGATGTAGCAATCTCATAGTGTGATTTTTATAGTAACTTATGTATAAAAACATACCATCTGCAAATAAAGATATTATAACCTCTTCTCTTCCTGTTTATATCCCCTTTATCTCCTTCAGTTGTCTTATTGCTCATAAAGTACTATGCTGAATAGGTGTAGAGTGTACCCTTTCTAATTCCTGATTAAAGGTGATTCTTTCACTTTCTCTCAATTTTAATTGATGTTGGTTCTGATATTTCTGTAAACTGCCTTTATTATGTGGAGGTATGTCTTTTGTATTCCTAATCTATCCTAGACTTCTATCATGAAGAGGTTTAGGGGTTTGTCAAAGGACTTAATACTTTTAATGAGATGTTCATGTCCATTTTGTCTTTCATTCTATTTATATAGTAATTACCCATATGTATTTCAGTATGTTGAGTTACTCACACATCTCTGGGATGAATCCTACTTGATTATGGAACATGATCTTTTATAGATAGTCTTTGATTTGGTTTGCACAAATTTTATTGGGAAATTCTGTGTCCCTGTTCTTAAAATAAATTGACCTGTAATTTCCTTTCTTTTCTGGGTCTTCCTATGGTTCGGATATCAGAATAACTGTGGCCTTATAAAAAAGAACTAGGTGCTATACATCTTGTTTCCATTTTTTAGAATAATTTAAAGAATATTAGCATTGATTGTTCTCTGAATGTGTGGAAGAATTCTATGCTAAAACTACATGGGCCTGGGTTGATTTTGGTGGTTGTAGATTTTAGTTACAGCTTCTATTTCACTAGGGGTTAGAGGTCTGTTTAAATTGCTTATCCCATCTTGAGTTAACTTTGACAGGTGTCATATTTCAAGAAAATTATTCATTTCTTTTAGATTTCCCAGTTTGGTGTCATATAGATTTTGAAATTGTATCTTGTGATTCTCTCTGTTTTCTCAATATCTGTTGTTATATCCCCCCTTTTCATCTCTAATTTTGTTAATCTGAACATTTTCTTTACTCCTTTTAGTTATTTTGGATAATGATTTGTCAATCTTGTTGATTTTCCCAAAGAACTAACTCTTTTCCTTGATTTTTTGTATATTTGTTTGTTTGTTTCTACTGATTATTGATTTCAGCCCTGAATTTGATTATTTGTTATCATATTCTACTTTTAGATGTTATTTCTTGTATTTGTTCCAGAACTTTCAGGCATATTGTTAAATTAGTAGCATTAGATTTCTTTATTTTTTTTTTATGTAAGCACTTGACAATATAAACTTGCCCCTTTGAACAATTTTCATTGTGTCCCCTAAGCTTGAGTATGTTGTGTTTTAATTTTCATTCTGTTTTATAAAGATATTTTTTCTTATCTCTGTGTTGATTTGTTTTTCATTTACTAGGGAATTGTTGAATTTCTATGAATTTTTCATATTTCTGTTTTTTTTTTTTTTTATTGTTGGTAACCAGCTTTAATCCATGGTGGTCAGATAGGATGCAGGGTGTTACTTGGAGTTTCTTCTATCTATTGTGACATGCTTTCTTTCCATCTATGTTGACAATTTTGGTGCATTTCCATGAGCTGCTAAGAGGAAGGTATATTCTTTTGTGTTTAGGTGAAATGGTCTGTAAATATGCGTTAGGTCATTTATGTTGTCAGTTAGCTCCAACATGTCTTTGCTTAGTTTTTGTCTGGATGACATTTCTATTGGTGAGAATTCGGTAGTGGTCTCCCTGTATCAGTGTGTAAAGGGAAATATGTGATTTAAGCTGTAGTGGTGTTTTCTTTTTCTTTTTCTTTGAACTGGTACTTAATGCATAGATGCTTAGATTTTCAATATCTTTTTGGATTTTTCCTTTGATTGGTTTGTAGTGTCTCTTCAGATTAGTTTTGATTTAAAGCTAATTTTGTCATGTATTAAATGGCTACATTGGTTTGCTTCTTATGCCCATTTATCACGAGACATATGGAGAGCCTGCTCCAAGGCCACCTCCAGGGTACTGCAAGAAAATCCATGAAGGCAGCTAGGGCTAGAATTTTGTTTTTTCTATCTGAGGGTATTTATACATAAGTTTCTATATATCTGACAGCTAAAATAAGAAAACACACACAGTTTCTGATGTTAACTTTCTTTTTTACTTCATCTTAGGAATGGTCTATGACTCTTTCTGCCTCCACACAGCTACATATCTCCACATTGCTACATTCTATACATACAGTTAAATGTCTTCTTTTCAAACGTATGGCCACATGTCTCTATATTCAGTTACATCTGTTCTCACATGTCTACAAATCTATCTTTTACATACATTTCTCTTCTACATCTCTTTTCCATACACCTTCATCTTCCTTACCTCCACACAGTTACAAACCTCCACGCAGCCACCACAAAGCATCTCATGTACATAGATAGCTCTTTCACCACACAGTCACAAATCTCCACACAGCCAATGCAAAGCATCTCATGTACATAGATAGCTCTTTCACTGGACAGCACTTTACACGGTTCCCAAGCACAGCTCCTCTACTTACAACAGCTTTCTCACAGCTCGCTTGCGCGCTCTCTCTCTCTCTCTCTCTCACACACACACACACACATGCACACACACACACACACACACACACACACACATGCACACACGCACACACTCATGCATATACTTCTAATTATTCACTCACTCTTTACTCCCTTACTCTTTCATTATGTCAATCCCTCATACTTATCTCATGCTTCTTAGGCGGCTGCTTCTGCTTCTTCTTCTGCTTCTGCTTCTGCTTCTGCTTCTGCTTCTGCTTCTGCTTCTGCTTCTGCTTCTTCTTCATGCTTCTTCCTCATCTCTCATCCAGTACACATACACATACTTCACTCACATTCTGCAGCAGCCCTTACACAGTGGTCTCTTTCCACACTGATGTGCTGCTGCCACTTAGTCAAAACCTGGACAATTATAAATTACATTTTCAAGGCTCTACTCATTCTCAAAACACAAGATAAGTCATGTAGTTTCTCTTAGGCTAGTAATGTCACATTGACCCATGCAAGTAGCTCTAAGTTAGTGAGGGGTTCCAGACATTAAACAATTGAATGAACCTTGAACAGTCAGGGTGCCTGCAGAAAGGGAGCTACTGCAAGGACTATGTTTTGATGTAAACACCCTGGCCTTGATTTAGCAATAAACAACATCTGGGAATTAGTCTTTTTTATTTTCTGTTGGGTAAGCTTATTCTGTCTTGGACTTGTTCTAAGGTCTTTGCAAAATGTGGGAAAGGCGGTCCGTGAGACTGAAAATAATGTTTACTGCGTCATTAAAGAAAAATATTCTGGGAATATTTCTGTTCATCAGAATTATACAGCTTAAATAGACATCCACAGCTAAATGTGTGCCCAGAGATGTAAAACACAGTACCAAAGGGCTATGAAAAGTGCCCACAGCTCTTATTACGAAAGCATAGCAGTGGCAATGACAAAGTCACAGACAGAAAACTAATGGTTTCCATAGATGGTGACCCCATGGCTTTGCCAAGAGGGGCTCTCCATATGGGAGTTACACGTCAGGGGATCCACTTGTCAAACACTAGCTGTCACAGCCCTCAGCACCCATTTCCTTCGAATGCCTTTCTCTATCCTTCTGTCTGGATGTGATGCCTATCCTTGATGCCAAGGTCTGTTTCTTGGATCCAACAGAGAGATGCATCTCGTGATCATGTATTCTGTTAGTCTGTTGTTTTGGGTGGGGGTGGAGGTTGAGACTGTGTTGTGAGTTATCAGTGGACAATATCTGTGATGCCCATTATTTTTTTGTTGTATTGACTTTTTCCCCTTTTTTGATCTGCAAGTCTGTGATTGTTTAGTTCTTGTGCTTTCTTGGTTATGGTTAACCTCTTTCCTTGAATTTTTTTTTATATTGCCTTCTTTAGGACTATAATATCTTCAGTACGTAAATTTTATTTTCCCATAGAACATCTTGTTTTCTCCATCCATTATGATTGAAAATTTGGCTGGGTATAATAGGTTCTCTCACAGCCAAGCCTGTGACTTCTGCAACCAGTGTCTTTTGACCAGATTTACAATAGCATATATGAATTCTGTCTTGTGGAGCCAAACTCAAATCAAATAAGAAAGTGGTTGGTTACTGTCTTAGGCTGTTATTGCTGTGAAGAGACACCATGACCATGGCAACTCTTGTAAAGAAAACATTTAATGGTGGTGCTTTGCTCACAGTTTCAGAGGTTCAGTCCATTATCATCATGGAAAGGAGCCTGCATGGTGGCATGCAGGCAGACATGGTGCTGGAGCTGAGACGCCTACATCTTAACTCAGAGTCAACAGGAAGTTGAGAACTGATACACTGAGTCAAGCTTGAGTAAAGAGACCTCAAAGTCCACCCCTACAGTGACACATTTCCTCCAACAAAACCACACCTACTCAAACAAAGGCCACACCTAGTAATGTCACTCCCTTTGGAGGCCATTTTCTTTCAAACAATCACAGTTACCAACCACTAGGTTTCCAATGAACTAGTTGATGGACCCACATGTGCACATATAAAGATATCAGCAATTAGATATAGTGGGATATAAAATTAAGGAAGAGATAAAATTGAGAAGGGGACATCTTTGAGGAGTCAAAGGGGCATTAGAAGGGGAAAATGCAGATAGATATTATCATCATATATTGTTTACATATGGAAAACAGTATTTTAGTTGAGAAGTCATATAATGAGATCTTTTGATATTCATTGCAAAGTGAGACTTCTTCCATTATTTTCACAATTTAACAAGATACTTTATATTGTAGTTTGAGTTTTCTTGCCTGGCCCAGTCAGGACAAATCTCTCTTACCTGCCAGTCCCACAGTCACTCAGACCCAACCAAGAAAGCACACAGAAACTTACATTGTTTAGAAACTGTATGGCCATGGCAGGCTTCTTGTTATCTGCTTCTTCTGTCTTAAATTAACCCATTTCTGTTAGTCTATACTTTGCCACATGGCTTGTGGCTTACCAGTGTCTTTGCATGTCGCTTTTCATGGCGGTGCCTGGCTGTGTCTCTCCCCAGCCTTCTACTTCCCAACATTCTCTTTTCTCTTGTCCGGCCTCTACTTCCTGCCTGGCCACTGGCCAATCAGAAGTTTATTTACACAGAGAGATATCCACAGCACTTCCCCTTTTCTTTTTTTTTTTAAGGAAGGTTTTAACTTTTACATAGTAAAATTACATATAACAAAACAATTATCAAGCAAGAATTACAGTTACAATATTAAAGAAGATATCCTATCTATCTTATATTTGTGAGTCTAAGGTTTTATATCTAACTTATCTTTTATCATAACTGAGGAAATTATAACTATCTAGTCTTCAACCACATCAAAGACCTCAGAAGGATATAATATTACCTGAGAACTGGGAGAAGGATGCAAGCATTTTTTGGGAGTCTTGCAAGAGTAGACAGAGACAGCTGGCAGCCTGGACAGTCACCTAATGTTCCTTTGTAAAGTTGGGGCATTTGTCTTCAGCCCACAGGGCTAGAGTCTCTTGGTCACTTCTCTCAATGTCCTGTAGAATGTCTGGCAGTTTCCTCTGCAAAGCAGGAACCTGAAGGACCATTTTATCAATCAAAGTTTAGTGGTCACCTTTCTATGGGTCCTGCATGTCCAGTAGATCAAGCAGTCCAGGCAAGAACAGTTTCTTGCCCAAATGGCTATTTTTGCCAAGGTGAAGATAAGATATGAAATGTCTTCAATGCCCATCCTCCTCTCTGAAGTAAATCGGTGCTGCCAGGAGCAGACATGTCTCACTGTCCAGAAAGTCTAAATTTTAAAAATATTTTAAATGCCATATTCTGTAGGTCTTTGAAGTATTTGAAGATTACCTATCTATCTGAAATATCTCTATGTATATCTAGAAGACTAACTAACATGGCTACGAGTATGATTATCATAGATGACTAATCATTAATCTATTTTTAATTATCCATTTCAATTTAAAATGAGCTATACAAATATAATACCTTAAACATGATTAGAAATATACACACAGTATAACAAAATTAACTTTAAGTTTGTATCAATAGACTAAAATCTATACCAATGTAAAACATTTTAAACAAGTTGTTGCTCTTTAGAAGTAAGTTCCTTAATCTACCCTTTCATCCTATTATATCTATATCATATCCCCTTTTCTTCTTTAGAAAGAGATCGCATATATAATCAACCTGATTTAAATGAAGATATTGGTTTTTCTCTGTCCCACACCAGAGGGCTCTTCTGATTTGGGACACAAGAATATCTTAACTTTTCCTTTTAACAATGTGCTTGGGTTTAGAGAAGGAGTGAGCCAATTCCATTTCCAAAGCCAGCTTGATAATTTTGGGAATGTGGGCGTAGTTTCTCTTACTACTTCCTGCTGGAGGGGGGCGCTGTATCTTATGGGGACACAAAGAAAATTTTAGGATTATGGAGTAGTCCATGAGGGTGAACCTCTGAGCCAGTTGCCTTGAAACCATTCTGGATGTTGGATCATCTGGGCCATGGTGTCATCGGAGACCTTTCAGGTGGTCTTGGCTGATCAAACCTGATGTATCTTAATCTGGAACAAATCCACAGCCTCTGGCTTTCTGTGGAAACAAAAGCAGAGACTCCTTTCCAAAGCAACACATCCTTATATCCAAATTTCGAAGTCAAGGTACCTTTAAAATTTACATATTTGTTTAACTCAACAGCTTTTATGATCAAATCTTTTTCTGAGGTTAAAAATCCCAAAGACAAGACAAACCAGATTCTCTGTGTAATATCCATCTTTGTAAGACTGAAATGCCACTGTGGCTGCTGGCTCCGCCCACCTCAGCTTCCCAACATGGTGGTGGTACAGTTTGCTGCCAGCTCTGGGTCTGGAGCCATGTGTACCATCAACAATCAGAAGCAGTTCTATCAAAGCAGCGCATAGCCCAGAAATCCTTTTTTTTTTTTTTTTTTAACTAGCAAAGGTTAAATCCACCATGCAGCAGAGTAAAGTGCCTCTTGTAGACTCCTCATTCCTGCCACACTGCAGGTCAGATGCACACGCCAGGGACCCGCCATAGTAGCTCAAACCAGCAGGCTGTCGCTAACTTGAGGGAGACAACTAGGAAGCTGTTTTTATCTCCGTCTTAGAATCTTTTTTCTCAGGTTTTAGGTGGAAACTCTTGCCAACACGTTGGGTGCCATTTGTAGTTAGAGTTTTCCTGCCTGACCCAGTCAGGACAAATCTCTCTTACCTGCCAGTCCCACAGTCGCTCAGACCCAACCAAGAGAGCACACAGAAACTTACATTATTTACAAACTGTATGACAGTGGCAGGCTTCTTGTTATCTGCTTCTTCTATCTTAAATTAACCCATTTCTGTTAGTCTATACTTTGCCACATGGCTTGTGGCTTACCAGTGTCTTTACATGTCGCTTTTCATGGTGGTGCCTGGCTGTGTCTCTCCCCAGCCTTCTACTTCCCAACATTCTCTTTTCTCTTGTTCGGCCTATACTTCCTGCCTGGCCACTGGCCAATCAGAACTTTATTTACACAGAGCGATATCCACAGCATTATATCACCATTGATACCTGAGTAGTCTTATCAAAAAATTAGATGTTAATGTTTATATTTATAATAGGAGACCTCATAGTTTCTTAGCAAATTTCTAAATCAGTGCAAAAGAGAATAATTTGAAACCATAAGCAAACTCAGAAGCAAAATAAGTACAGTCTAATTAACAACAACAAAAAAAAAAAGTATTCAACCTGCAGCTAAATTCCGAAGTATAAAAATTCTATTTAGAATGTTGGAGCTTTGAGGTAACCACTGAACATGACCTTTCTTTGATTCCTATAGAGTTGCTTCAGCCCTTCTAGGTTGTTAGAGCAGAATGCTTCTAAACTTCAGATTGGGCCCTCTGGTAACTTTGACAGTTCATATTACTGTAAATATTTAAAACGTATGTAATTTTGCTGTGTAAAATGAAAATTGTAAAGATAACAAAACTAAATGAGTGTATATACCAAAGAAATTTTTATTAATTTGTTTTATTTATTCTTAGCATTTTTTTTTTTTGCTGTGCAAATATATCACCATGTTCAACTTTATAAAACAAATGGTAACAACAGTCATTTAATATTTTTATACTAATAAGACATTATACAAATTCCTTATGAAAAATGTTATATGTCATTGGCTTGTCTATATCACTTACTTATTTAATCAAACACGAACTCAGCATTTTATATGATTTTATAGGAAGGTTTAGCATTAGCAGTCAGTTGGTATTAGATAAAGATTTCCATTAAATATCAGTGGACATCATCCAACAGTTTAGAAAGGTGCAGGGTCCAGGCTTCTTTGGGGAATTTCTCCTTCAAGGGTGTAATATAAATTTCTGCCTGATTACTCAGGCTAAATATCTATGAGGATTTTTCATTGTTTTTGGTATTTATATTTTCTTTGGATTGTCAAGACAGGGTTTCTCAGTATAGTTCTAGCTTTCCTGTAACTCGGGTTTCTCAGTATAGTTCTAGCTTTCCTGTAACTCATTCTATAGGCCAGGCTTGCCTTGAACTCAGAGGTCCACATGACTTTGTCTCCTGGTGCCTAGATTAAAGTCATGTGCCATTACCACTCATCCCTTATTTTTTAATTTTTAATATTCTAATCCCAACAATTATTTGGTCATTAATAAATTACTTGTAGAAATCTCTTGTTCCACCTCACCTTTATATGTTTCATTTGCAAATATATCATATTAATATAAATCTCTATATATAAATACTTTATAATACATATAACTTATATATGATATAAATTATATATATAATGTTTAAAGAAGTGCTAAATGATACAGGATAATTTATATGTACTTTTAATACTTCTTTATATGTTTCATAATGTATTCTATATGCAAAATACTATTCATAGTATAAAATAATACTCAATTCTTCAATCTCATTTGTTTATGAGTAAATAATATTTTCATTTGATGTGTATCTTATGTATGATGTCATTATATTTTTCTCTAAATATTATCCCAGCTATTTTTTATTCTCTCTTGTGTCATATGGAACTTAAATTTAATTATATAAAATGACAAATCTTCTCTAAAACTTTCAAGGAACAATGTCATATTATTTATAGAGTCCTGCTTATCTGCTTCTGTTGTGTGCAATTTATTTCAGCCAATGTATAATAGTTTTTATTCATGTATAAAAGTATTATTGAGCACTTACACTATTATTTTATAATCTCATTGTCTCTAAAAATGTATGAAAATAAAAATATTTACTGTACTAAAACTTACCTTAAATTATAAAGTAACTAGGAAATAGAATTCAATTTTATATATTGATGTTCCTGGTTAATAAATTATTAGAGATGAGATCTTGTGGGTAAACAGTGAGTGGGGTATCTTAAAGAGGAGGGCATGAGGGAATAGAATATAAGGGAATGAGATGGTCAAGTTGAGGGAGGGATGGAGTGGGAGAGCAATGAAGGAGATATCTTGATAGAGGGAGCCATTATGGGGCTAGGGAGAAACCCTATGCTAGGGAAATTCCCAAGAATCTAGAAGAATGACCCCAGAAAAGACTGCTAGCAACAGTAGAGAGGGTGCCTGAACTGGCCTTCCCTTCTAATCAGATTGGAGACTACCCTGTCATCATAGAACCTTCATCCAGTAACTGATGGAAGTAGATGCAGAGACCCACATCAAGTTGAAGAAAGAGAAGCGGGATTACAGGAGCAAGTCGGGGGATTGAGATGATGACAGGAAACCCGTAGAGACAGATGACCTGAACTTGTGGGAGAACAGGGAAGACACTAGACCGACAACTGTGGAGTCTTCATGGGAGTGAACTAGGACCTCTGCATATGGGCAACAGCTTTGTAGCCTGGTCTGTTGTGTTGGTCTGTTTTTGGGACCACTGGCAGTGGGACCAGGATCTATCCTTGGTGCATGAGGTGGCTTTTTGATGCGCATTCCATATGGTGGGATGCCTTGCTTAGTCTTAATGCATGTGGGGAGGGGCTTGGACCTGCCTGAGCTGAATGTGCCAGGCCTTGTTGACTCCCCATGAGAGGCCTTTTCCTTTCTGAGGAGTGAATGGAATTGGTTGGGGGAGGTAAAGGGAGAGAGGGAGGACAGGAGGAAGGAACTGTGGTTGGTATGCAAAATAAATAAAAAAAACCCGAATGATTAGAAATATCTAGTCCATATTGAATGAAATATGTCATCTATTTAAAATTTTATTTTTTATTAATTCCCTGAGAAGTCTGTACAACATGATTTTATCATATTTCCGCCTCATTCAACTCCTTCCTTATCCACCCCTCAAGTTGTATCTTTTTTTGCACTTATTGATAGAATTTTTCTTGCCTATTTTTCTTAGTATGGGTAGCCCTCCACTGAAGCATAATCAAACTACCAGGGTCTACACTACTTAAAAGCCCCAAATCTTCCACTCTGACACCTAAAAATGTCTAATAGCTTGGCTAGAGGTTGAACTTAAAATCTACCTTCTTTTTGCATGCTAGCATTTGGTCTGGCATAAAATTGCAAAGCACTTGTGTATGTTGTGAATGTTTATGTACAACTCTACAACTATGGCAGGAGAACTTTGATGCCTCCCTTCATGATGGGAGGCATGTATATTCTTCAATAAACCTGTACTTTTCACTTTCTCCACAACAAAATCTCCTGTCTTTCTAAGATGTTCAATTATTTTTAGAACCATCAAAGGAGGTATAGAGGACACTAGGATCTCTTCTATATTTCATACCAACTAGTGGGAAAAAAATGGATCTTTCTCTTTGGCAGAGTCTTTCCAGCCTCATCCTCATGCATTATCAACACTCATTGTGACACATGAGGACACAGTTTCTTGAGTTTTCTTGTCTCAAGCATGCTTGCTAATAACATTCTAGGATGGATACATGTTACCTTCAGGTACAAAAACAACAACTGTGGGCTGAGGAGATGCCTCAGTGAAGAAAACTATCCTGAACACCAAACCTGCTGATCAGAGTTCACTCCCTAGAACTCACTTGATGACGACAGGAAACAAGTGATCATTACAAGTTGTTCTATGGACCCACATGCATGACATGCATGTTTGCGCCTACACAAACATACCTCCATTCAGTAAATATATATAATAAAAAGTTATAAAATCATGGATGCTTTGCTGCATAGAAAGCTGAATTTTATTTTCAGTAAAACCATTATGCACAAATATGAAGATATTTCCTGAATTATCTCCCAATGATAATTTTTTATATATGGTTTACATACAAACCTGTATTTTATGTTATGAATTTCTTATGATTTTACTAAAAGAGAACTTTTCAAATATTTACAAATTAAGTAATGTGCTGGATGGTGGTAGCATATGCCTTTAATCCAAGCACTCAGGAGACAGAGATAGGCAACTCTCTGAGAGTGAGATCCAGGACAGGAACCAAAACAACAGAGAGAAACCCTATCTTGAAAAAACAAAAAACAAATTAAGTTATGTTGTACGCTAACAGTTATTTTTACATAAAGCCAAATATGTAAAATAGGCTGCTTAAAAAATGATCAGATTTGTGTTTTTTATGAAAATTATAAAACTTTGCAAAATCAAAACAATGATTTTGTTTGCAATTCAAAATGTGTTAGTTAGTCATATCACTTCTGTATGTGATCTTTGATTTGGGACTTTCACTAAGAATATTTATCCATAAAATGGCAATATCTGAGATGCACCAGAAAGAAGACATTGTGAATAATGTAATATGTTGTAACCTGTCACAGGCCTGAATTTCAATAAGGGATTCAAATAGGTACATATATACTGTATGGAATTTTATGAAAAAAATATTATACATTATTACAGGAACATCAAACAGAGACCCTTAGGAGTAAAGAGCCAGGACAAGATTTTGGGGTTAAACAAACTCATACTTACATGATATTATGTTAGAGCAAATGTACCAAGTGCACACAAACTCAGAATTTAAAAGACCATTTCATATTCTTCAGAACTAAAAAAGGACAAAAGGGTTCAACATGATCAGGGCAAATACTTCATAATATTAGTCTAAAAGGTAAAAAAAAAAAAAAAAAAAGTAAGACTAAAAATGTTTCCATAAACAAAATTTAAATGCAAAGAAATAAGACTAGAGAAAGAAAAATAATATTTTTAGAAGTTCTTCTTATCTAGATAAAGTACAATGCTTATTATATGTATTTCTTCATAAAAATGTCAATTTTATGGAGTACTTTGAGGGCCAAATGTTATTCTTTATGTATTTATGAACAAAGTTTGGATTTTTTAACAGTTAAAGGAAAATGAGTTATTTATGAAAGTGGCAGATTGCTTGAAAACTAATCTAGAAGGAAGAAATATAACAAAAATAATGACTAGATATGGCTTTCAATTATAGAATCACGCAATACTGAATTTCACTACTTTGTTATACACAGTATATATTCCATGAAGACTAGGAATGTGATTTCCTTTTTTATTTATTACTAAATTATAACATATGGGATCATGTCAGCTTAATATAGGTATAAAATAAAATCTAAATGAATTAACAAGCCCAAATATAATTCAAATCATATTGCACTAAATTATGAACACTATGATTTGTGTGGCATCGGCGTTGAAAATATTGGGATCAAAGGAAATTGGCTGAGCTGATGCCTCTTATTAAGTTATAAATACAACTAATGTGACACAACTTCTGAAAAGTTCACAATAGGAACTCTATGAAGTTTTTGTTATGGAATATATTTCCAGTTTGTCCTGTGGTTGAAAACACATAAATTAAACTGTTTAAATCAAAGAGGAGATGAGTGGGGTTCTGGTTAGGTGCTAATAATAAAGAATCTTAAATTATATATAAGAAATAAAGTGCTGGTTCTGATTTTTCATAATTATTTAAATTTTTGAGATTATAATTTCATCATTTCCCCTTCCTTATCCTCCCTCCAAAGTCTCCTATATGTCCCTCCTTATTCTCTTTCAAAGACATGGCCATTTTTTCATTGACTGTTGGTATATTCATATGCATTTGAATATAAATATATGTTTCTAAATACATAAATGCAACCTGCTAATTTCATATAATATTAATTGTGTGTGAGTTTCCAGGGCTGAGTATTTGGTATTGGATAACTAATTGGTGTGCTCGTCCCTGGGGAAGACTGTTTCTTCCACTCTCAGCAGTCCTTATTTGGCTCAAGCTCTCTATGTGGGGTTCAGGCCTCCTGAACTTTCTCCTATTCATTTTAGCATGCCTGTTGTAGTTGCCCTTATTTGACTCATGTTTAGACAGTCATGTTGGTGAGGCTTTATTGATATATCTTCTAACATTCTTAGCATATAGCTATCTCCCTGATCCTTAGTCTCTTATAATCTTTCTGTTCACTCTTCTTAAATGTTCCCATAGTTTTAGGTGTGGGAATGTTTAATGGATGTATCCATCAGGATTGAGAACTACAATTCTGCAGTTTGATTTGTTGTAGTTTCTGTAGTGACCTCTTATTGTTGCAGAGAGATGTTTCCTTGGTAGTAGCAAAGGACTACACTTACTTATGGGTATAATGACAAATATTTATAGATTGTTGTTAGGTATTATGCTGGATTAGTAAATTATTGACTGCAGGTTCTCCTGTCATAACCATGATTTGACTAGCACTGAACTGTTAGCTGAGTTTCCAGTACCAAGCATGGCATCCTTCTTGATTAGCAGATCATAAATCCAATGAGACAGCTGGTTGTTGCCAAGGTATGGGTTGTTCCAGAGTACCACACAGCTTATAGTTTTATACTTTTTGTTGATCTGATTCATAGGCATCTTAGTTGGGTAGGGTTGCTTGTTGCCTATCCTGCATAATGACTTCTGGTACCTAGATAGCTAGACATCAGTGATGGGACATTCAGGTCATTTCCAGATCAGAGGTGTGTGGGCACTGTGTCTGAAGTCCATGCTGTCTTCATCAATAAGAACTTAACTTCCAGCCCCATGGGACAACAAGGATCATAATAATAGCTGATAATATACTGAGAGACTCTTGGACAATCCTGACTAACAACTAAAAGAGGGATTTTCATAACTTGGCTTTTATTTATTTTTAATAATCTATGTCTCCTAGAAGAAACATTGCTGGTCCAGATGAGAAACATTTTATTTAAACTGTATATGTATGTTTATACACACACACAGGCATTATAGGACTTTTGGATAGATAGTAATTGCTGTGGGATGTCTTTCTGTACACTGTGAATATGTGTTGCTCAGATTGATAAATACAGCTGCACTGGCCTATGGCAGGCAGCTTACAGGCAGTCAGGGATCTAAGCAGATAGACAAAGAAAAGCAGGGAGAGGAGAGAGAGACATCAGCTGCCACATACAGAACAGCAAGACGCCAGCAGACCAGAAACGCCACAGCCATGTGGCAATACACAGATTAATGGAAATGTGTTAATTTAACATATAAGAGCTAGCTAGCAAGAGGGCTGGCATAGACCATATTGTTTGTAGATAATATTAAGCCTCTAAGTGATTTCTTTTATAAGCTGTTGCAGGACCACACAGCCGGGTGGGACCAGAGAAATCTTCTGACTAAATAGTGATGATACTATTATTCTCATGACATTTTCAATCATTCTTGCTGTTAATTGACATCCTCTTCTCTATCCTTCTTCCCTATTTATTTTCCCATTCTACCTACAGTACACATGTTTTTTTTTTTCATTCGTTTCATTAGACCATTTGTATACTACAATTACCTTCTCTGTTTCTTCTAGCCCCTTTACTATGCTGGTTTCTGCACTTACTCCAGCATGGAAACTCATTTACAAGGATTTAGAGATAAGAGCTTCAAATAAAAAAACAAAAAAAACAAAAACAAAAAAACAACAACAACAACAAAAAAAAAAACGATGTGACTTCAGTCTTCCTGTTTCTGGATTAACTCATTCAATATACTGTTTAGTTCCATCCATTTACCAACATACTTTATAATCTCCTTTGTCTTTAGAGCTGAGTGATATTCCATAGTGTGTATATGTACCACATTTTCATTGGCTATTTGTTGGTTGAAGGACATCTAAGTTGTTTCCATTTCCTAGCTATTGTGAATAGGACAGCAGTGAACATGGCTGAGCAAGTATCTATGGAGAGTAGTATGTTTGGCTCTTTGAGTCTATGACAAGGATCATATGGAATATTTTTATTTTTAATTTAGCTTTTTGAGAATTATCTACACAGTGGCTGCAATAATTTGCAATCAACCATCAGGGAATGAGGTTGATATTTGTGAAAAAAGGAAACATAAATATGAAATGAATTGATTTTTAAAATGCTGTATTAACAACATACAATGAAAGATAAATATTCCCATAATTTATATCACTAAACCTTGAAAGATGTCATAGTTAATTCATGAATTAAGGCACTATTTGAGGAAAATTTATGTACTATTAAATGCTGAAGAGACAATGATTCAATTCCTCAAAAATACTACATCATATTTGAACATTCATAATGGACAAAACACCTACAAAGCAATTAGGTCCAAAATACTCCTCACCGGAGCATGAATGTAAACACTTTTACAGCTTCTGATTCCTTTCAAATTTGTCATGAATTTCTTCACTTTGGGACTAACTCCCTAAATTTATTTGAGCTTAGTGGTAAGTTTATATTTTCTGGTTGATATCCTTGAAAATAAGTCAAGGAATATAAGTTAATATTTATTATCTATTATTTCTGTTCTTAAGAATTTAGTTACTGTTGGGCGTGGTGGCGCACGCCTTTAATCCCAGCACTCGGGAGGCAGAGGCAGGCAGATCTCTGTGAGTTTGAGGCCAGCCTGGTCTCCAAAGTGAGTTCCAGGAAAGGCACAAAGCTATACAGAGAAATCTTGTCTCAAAAAACCAAAAAAAAATCTATTTAGTTACTAACAATGCGGTTAATTATATACACTTTATAATAGAACTATAAATTATCTATATATGTTTTAGGTAACAATTGACATTCAATGATACTTCAAAGGAAGCTGATATTTAACTGAATGCTTTATGTTTCTTGACTTAGACAATTTAGAGTTTTGTTTAAATAAAATAGAAATGTATATTTCTTGCACTAAGGATTTACAAGGTAAATTTGAAATAATGTCTGTAGTTACAAAATGATCTGCAATGTGTCTTGCATTTCAACTGGCAATACACTTTGTAATAATATTAAACATATATGTTAGCTTGAAGTACCAATTCAGTAAAAATAACTATTACTTTATATTGTCTAGACAAAGTATAGCAGATTTATTTGGCTGTGAACTGAGAAAAGTGAAATTGATTGTTTTAATTGAGTTTAAAGACTAAATAAAAATGATTTGGAATAGAGGGGAATTGTATTCACCTCTTTTCTGCTAAACTACTCACATACAACTGGATAACAAGGAAGTTGAAGGTGGAAGAAAGATGATGGACTGAGCCAGAGGAATTGAACATAGAAAAGTTAAAATGACTGGGAATACATCAAGTAATATGATCAAAGTTAAGCCAGTTTAGAAGACCATAGACTAGTGATGAAAATGTCCAGCAAAATTTTTCAGATTACATGCAGTAATGCACTCTCTATACAATCTTAAAGTGTTGACGTCAATATTGTCTTGTAGGAGGTGAGATTTCTTTTAAAGATTATTAGATAATATGAGGCTTTTTAATAGGTTTGTATGTGAAAATTCTCATGTATATGTTACATATTTTACCCTTTCTTTTCACATTTTTTTTGAAACAGTCTCTAGTCCAAGATAATCTCAAATTTTCTATGTGGTTAAAGATGGTTTGGAGCTTTCTTGTTGCTATGAATTAAGATGGTCTTGTACTTCTGACCCTCCTGCTTCCAACTCCCATATATATTTGAATTATAGGGTTGGTCTATAATGACTGGATACCATACTCTTAAATACATATTTCAGTATCTTTTTATGTGAAGATCAATGGTTAGTCCTTATATCCATTTGAGATATCAAGATGGTTTACAATATTCTACTTGCAACCATGTGAACATCCTCTAAGTTAAAGCATCTTGCTCTTCCTGTCTTTTACCCATCATAATAATCAGCTACAATTTTCCCATTATAGCTTTTGAGTTTCTTCTGACCTGATTCTCTAAACTCTTGTTAGTTCTGCACATTACCAAAACCCCGTCTTCATTTCCATGTATTGGTATAACATCATCTAAATGTTCAGTGTCAATATTCGGTCTCCATGTGTTTGAACCACAACCTAAAAGTTGGTTATGCAGACATAAAAGTTGTTCATTTGAGTTTTGGTTCCTGTGGCTGGAAATCTGGAACACTATGCCACTGGTGTCATCTGAGGATATGATGGTCTATAACATTATGCAGTGAGAACACATGAAAGGAATAACAGAGATTATATAGTAGGAGAAACAAGGAAGGGAACATACAAGCTTGCTCATTTATAATAACTTGGCCCCATGGGAACTAATACATATTTTACAGTCCTACACTAATTGCGTTATAGCCCAACTAAAATCCCAAGATTCTTGTTTTTCTTAGTATTTCATGAGCTTCCCATTAGAGAAAAATACGTCTGTAACATGAACCTTGTGAGGATATACTGCTCCAAAGCGTATCCTTAAGATAGGGTGTGTTAGAAAGATGTAACTTCAGAATCCCCTTCATATCCTGTTAATCATAATCATTTTAGTTTTAGCCATATGTAAATCAAAGTTTGAGATATCTCTGCTAGAGAATCTCAAAACTATAATTCACCTTTGATTGAATTGAACCTAAAATGGAAACAATTGACATCTATACTTCTTTTCTTCCTCAGAATTCTATCATATTCTTGTGTCACATATTAGATTTCTACAGAATTGAGAGATTAAAAGTGGTAATTGTTTATCATCTCTTTAGTCTCCAGGTGGCACGCACAGTGACAATCTGGCTGGAGTTATGCTTTCCAATTAGCTGAGAATTGCCTAGATTTGGCTGGTTTATGACAGCCTTGTCTATCCTAGCCAGGATGACTCGGGTTCCTTCCACATGGCCTCTCCTCCAAGAGCACACAGCCAATGCTTCCTCCCAGAGTGATATTATGTGTCCCTATGAAGAAAGAGAAAGCAAGCCTCAGTATGCAAAAGGTATTTAAGGCTCCACTTGCATTCTGTGTACTACTGCCTTTGTACTAGAATAGATTCAGTGTGGGAAGGGTAACAGAGGGATATAAAACAAGAAATTCTGGCATAAACAGATTATTTTACTATGCTCTATCTCAGCAATGCTGTTGATAGTTAATAGTAGCATGAAAATAAGGAGATGTTAGAAGAGTCTTCTTGTAATATTAGAAACCTCTTTTTGTATTGCTTAGAATATCAAGAGAAAGCTAAGTTGATTTGTCAAATTCACAGTACTTTAATTATGCTATTTATCTCACCTTTATGCTGTGGAATTCACTGCACAGTGCAGCCCTGAGGCTACAAAGCAATAGAAATAAGTGAAATGTTGTCTTTCTCATTACCTTACCATCTATTTAGAGACTGTCAGCAGCAACCTGTACTACTTTCAGAACGGAGGGGCTGCTGCTCACACAGAGTCTGTTAGCAGCCAGCTGTGCCTCCTCAATGCAACTTATCAACCTCCATATGTGGACAAAAGAACATGCAATAAATACAAGAGCTTTCTGATTCTTTCATTGTCACATAGCTACTGGTCAACAAATTTAAGAAAAGTTTATGAATGAATTAGAAGACATATTATCAAACACATGGGGTTTAGGCTCCACTGCCCCCAAATCATTGCTTTAAATAAGTGACCTGACAATGTCTGTTATTGTGGTTCCTATTTTACCCTGAGAAGACTTAAGAAACTAATATACATAGTGACACAAAACATATCCTCTTATGGACACATTAGAAACCAGGTCAATTTAGAAAGAACAGCAGAGCCAAGCATGGATCCATTTAGTTCTAGGTCTGAGATGCAGAGGTTCACTCCTCCGGGCCTAGCAGGTTGCAATAATGAGCTGGCACTATGCCTGGTCCTTCCATCTGCTGTTTCCCAGGCTTCTGTCTCATCCTTGGCATTATACCCCCTAAGAAAACTAGATTTAGAATTCTTTCCCTGTCAGGCAGAAGATCCCTGAAACGCAGAGAGATCTACTACCAGACTTTTAGAAGACCCTCTGTTGTAGGGAGAAGCTAAGGCCCATGACCCAAAACTGAAACAATGGGACAAAGAAAGCACAACTAGGTTTTATGATTGTTTCAGGGTCTTTTTTTTTTTTTTTTTTGAACATCTGAGGCACAACACTCATTTTATCATGCTGTTGGTCCTAGCCTCCTTTTCAATCAGTCATTGAGATTTAGAAGCATTCAGCTTAAAATTGCTATTATTTTTATTATAAAAGAAAGAAGAAAATAAGTGTTTTAAATCTTATTTAACCAGTGTAATTGAGCTGACCTATAAATAAGACCAAAAAAGGAAAAAGAAATACCAATAGTAATGTAATCCCTTGTATTTGTTTCTGTAATGTTTTCATATTTTGTAAATAGATATATAAAATATAATGTTTTCTTCTGTTCATATTTAATGTTCTATGAATTTTGGTTTGCTTGTGCATGCATGCATGTGTGTGTGTGTGTGTGTGTGTGTGTGTGTGTGCATACACACATAAGTACTTATGATTCTTAATGTACAAAATGGGGTTGCATGATAGAAGTTAGATTTAGCTTGACTCAACAGCCTTATTGTGCAAGTGATTTTAGATATGAAGTCTAACAGTAACTAAGTTAGAACATGTTAATAGAAAAAGGACTGCAGTGTTCAACTCAGTTTCTATTGTGTTCCCTTTATCTCAACCTTAAGATTAATTTAGGCAAATATCTTTCCAAAGTGTACTTGAAGTACAGTATTTTATGCTTATTATTAAATACCATAGAGAACACCAAATTCACTCAGTATTTTTAGAACACCAAAATCATTTAATTCTTTGTTGATTTTTTTTATTTGTTCAGGGTTCATTTTGGAGACATTTTGGTTTTGACTTTGTTCACCTGGTTCCTGCTATGCTCCTATGTAAGCCTCTGCCATGCTGCTGTAGCATTTTATCTCAAATTTATTTGGTAACAATTAACAAAATATTGTTATGCAGAAAAGAATAAAGAGAAGTCATTTAATAATAAAATGAGTCAATTTTGGAAAAAAAACAACAAGCAAACATTGTAAATTCCAATGGTTCTAATAATACAACTAAATGGAAAACATGATCTCCAAAGCTTCTTGAAAGAGTACAGCATGATACAAAAGGACTGGATGAGGTCAGTATATGTCTGCTTGTATACCATTACTGGCTTAGTCCAATTTATTTATATCAACAAAATTAAGTCTCTCTAAGTTTTTTTAATATCAAATATATGAATCTTACTTTGAATAATATAAGAAGAAAATTATTTGTTATAATTATGCACAATATACATTTATGTTTTCTAGAAATCACTTGGAAATAAAACTAAATGAATAATATCAAACTATCAATAATGTTTTTTACAACTTATTCTCTTTAAAGTTTATATTTTTACATTTTTGAGAGGTTCATATGTGAGTACTATATTTACATAATTTCTTTCTGTCTATCCTCCCTTCATCTTCTACTGTATACCCTCACTTACTCTCCATAAAAATCTACCTTTTATTAGAGAAACATCATGTTAAAACTGAAGTTAATGACAGAAGAGTAAATATAAATTTCAAAAAGAATAGTATATATACTATGAGGAGAAGGACGCCATAAGCTTATTAAAATAATTGTAAATTGTTTTGGTTCTAAACATCTACAGATATAATTATTATAGGATACATTCTCCTCTATATTAACCAATAGATTAAAATGTTACTAATAATCCAATGGTCACTACAAATGTGTTTTTTATGTAAGTCTTCCCTTTTTTACTTTTATGATCCCACTTTCAGAGTTTTTTATTATTAGTATAACAATATCAGGTGTCAGCTTGAGCAGGTGAATTTTAATAAAATTAGAAATTCTAATTTCATATAAGACTCAGACATTTTATCAGAGTATCTTGAGTACTAACTTATTTTTTAATATACCACTAGACTCCAATTCTTATGATTGTGTGATTTTTCTTAATTTTTGTCTTAAATTTATTGTACACAGTTTGTTAGCCTAAACACCTTTGGCTTTATGTATCATGCCGTGCAATAAGGATTTTATTAAACTATTAGAATACAAGCAACACAAACCAAAATGCAACTCATTCTAGACGATAGTGATTTGTTTTTCAGCCAAGGGGTTACTGTGTTCCACCATTTTATTTTGCTTTTCTTTGAACTTAGAATGATACTGAACAATTCTCTCTATACATTGGAAAGGGATGACTTACGTTGAATATTGAAATTTTGCTTTTATTTATTAGCCATTTTTTATTTTTATTTATTTTTTGCTTTTTTATTTATTATATTTGTGTTTTACACATCAGCCATGGGTTCCCCTGTCCTCCCCCCTCCCGCCCCCACCCCCACCTTCCCCCCAGCCCCTCCCCTCCATTCCCATCTCCTCCAGGGCCAAGACTCCCCTGGGGATTCATTTAAACCTGTAGGATTCAGTACGGGCAGGTCCAGTCCCCTCCTTCCAGGCTGAGTAAAGTGTCCCTGTGTAAGCCCAAGGTTCCAAACAGCCACTCATGCACTAAGGACAGGTCCTGGTCCCACTGCTTAAAATGTCACTGGCTACCTGTTTGCCACTTGCTCTCTTTCTCAAGTATCCTTTATTCTGATTCCCACTTTGAAGTATAAGTGGCTTACATGTATTGTAACTGAATGATTTCTCAGCCTCTCCACAAGCTCAGATGCACTACCAATGATTCACTGTCATATAAAACATTAATTATCTACTTGTAAAACACAATATTGAGTGATTCATTACAAATCAAAATAAACCTTATATAGAGAATAAGAGTTGGTGTGTTAATCAGAACTTTCTAGATAACATTTGTACAAAGGCTTAGGAAGTCTTAAGTAATCACTATAATTTCATGTAGCTCTGGAGCATTGTTTTCAAAAGAATTATGGAGCAGTTTAAATTAATGTTTTGTCAAAAACATAGAAATTCCCACATATAATTTTTACTTTTGCAACATGCTATCAATAAGTCAATCTTTCATGCTTAGCATATTTTGTGATAAAGTACCATTTCTATATACATTATACTGTGTTAGAAATCTAGTTTTTTGTTTGCAGTAGCACATTTTTTTATATGGATTCTTTAGCAAACATCAGGATGTTTAACCTGGATAAGGGAACTGGATTCAGGTATTCTGGAAGAGCAACAAGTGTTCTTACTCTGAACCATATATTTAGATCCAACATGAAACTGTTTTTTATGTTATCTCTGGCTTATTAAATTTAAATATATATTTTGAAGTAGCCATTACCCATTTTGAACCATTTGTGTTTGTGTGTGTGTGTGTGTGTGTGTGTGTGTGTGTGTGTGTGTGTGTGTGTGTGTGTGTGTGTGTGTGTTTCTAAATATAAGCTCAGTGCTGGCCCTAAACTTTTCTATAAGTCTACTAAATTCAATAATATAACTTTTAAATTACTTTGCATAGCCTCATTCTACCATTAAATTAATATATATAACTCTGCTGATAGAAACACACCTAGATAAATTATGGATCACCATAAAGGCTTCTGTTTACATATCCCTCCCAGTCTCTCTTATTCTTAGCCACTGTTTGAGTCATTATGATCTAGATTGTGTTTCTATCCCATTGAGTATAAAAATCTTCACATCATCTTTAATTTGGAATCTGTGAGTAATAAAATTAATATTTCCACCAATCTAATTTGAATTACTGTCATGGTGCAACATTTGATGCCACCAAATTCCAACACCTGACTTGCAATTTATTGCATCTATGGGGCACAGCACAGGCCCACAGCAACAGATGCTAGTTTGAAGTTGAAAGCTGACACGTAGCTTTCACCTTCTATTATTAGGTAACTATGATTGTTTTCTCATTATCCGCCTCTGTATTTTTCATATTTATCCTTTAAAAACTCTGCTAATTTTGTTCCTATAGGATTTCTGAAGTTATAACACTTTGTTAGAGTAGCGAATGGACATATACAATCAGAAAATCCAAGCCAAATGGTGCAAAAGATGAGTTTGATAAATTTAATAATATAGTAGCTTCATTTGGATCTTTTCTAAATTACTATATATGAGAAGCTTGTAAGCAAACAAGGCTGTAATATAACCAAGAAGAGTTTCAGCATAATGTGGTTAGATTTCTACTATAAATCAATATTCAGTATAAATTAATATCTGATCATTTTCATAACAGAGGAAACCTATTTTAAGCCATCTATCTTTTGGAATGTAAACAGAATTAAGAGAAGTTGGGAGCACTTAGCTGGCAAATAATAATCAACAACACAGCTTTCAAAGGACAATGAAAACATTGGCATCCTGGTCTGTGGGGAATCAGAATGGTAGCCTGGCCTAGTTAGCTGACTTGAGGTTTTTCAGGATAGAGTCCATAGTTGCCAGGGCACAATATGTGCTCTACTTCCTGAGAGACTGACACACTTCCTCAAGCAGTGAAGCTTTCAGGGTGCTTTGTGTTTCTATGTTCTATCACAAGTCAAGTAAGCATGGGAGCTCCACAGGACAATTGTTCTTAACCATTAGTCATGTATACCCTGTATAGCCTGCAAAGGGTTTTGAATTCTGGCAACTACAACTGAATTGATCCTGGCAATTCCCATTAGTTTCTGTTTCTGATAAAGGTGTAAAAACTCTGATTGCTCTCAATAAAATTGGCATAGCTCCAGTCTTGCTGTGACCCCTCCAGCTGTACTGGTTTAATTCCTGTTACCAATATCAGGTGACTTTGGTTCCATCACTAAAAATATGCATTTACATATGTCCTTTCAGTTTAGCTAACACTCAATGTCATGAGATTGATCCATATTATGAGATACTATAGTGGTTTGAAAGAAAATAGCCCCCAAAGGGAGTGGTATAATCAGAAGTGTGGCCTTATTGGAGGAAGTGTATAACTGTGCAATTAGGCCTTGAGGTGTTTTTTCTCAAGCTTCACTCAGTGTGATAGTGAGTTGATTTTCTATTTCCTTCTTATCAAGAGTTAGCCAGCATCACATCTGCCTGCATTCTGCCATGCACCCCTGTGGTGGGTATTGTGGTCCCTGAAATATTGTGTGTTCCCCAAAATAAACATATCTGGGGTCAGAGAACAGACAGCCACTAGAACAGAGCCAGAAATGGTGGCTAGAAAATGGGAAGAGTAAGCCATAACAGAAGTTGGGCGGTGGTGGTACACACCTTTAATCCCAGCACTTGGGAGGCAGAGCTAGCCAGATCTCTGAGTTCAAGGCCACTTTAGAAACAGCTAAGCATGGTGACCCATGCTTTTAATCCCAGGGAGTGGGGGCAGAAAGAAAAAGGTATATGAGGCGTGAGGACCAGGAACTAAAGAGGAAAAAGCATGTAGTTAGTTAAGCTTTGGATCAACACAGTTCAGCTGAGATTCATGTGGAGGAGGACTCAGAAGCTTCCAGCCTGAGGAAACAGGATCACCTGAGGAACTAGCAAGGTGAGATAGCTGTGGCTTGTTCTGCTTCTCTGATCTTCCAGCATTCACCCCAATAACTGGCCTCGGGTTTGAGTTTTATTAATAAGACCTTTTAAGATTCCTGTTACACACCCCTTCATGATCATAAAGAACTGAACTCTGAAACTGTAATAGTCCATACTCAATTAACTCTTTTCTTTAGAAGAGTTGCCATGGTCATGATGTCCTTAACTAAGATAACTAATAACCATGCCCTTGGGAAACACATCCTATTATGCATCCTTGCAGGGAAAAACAAGCTTTGACTCTCTTACCTTTTGTCAAGATGAAAGCAAGCTTCAAGCCTGGCTCTCTATGGGTCCCCACAAAATGGTATTCTATTTACTAGAGAAATAGGCCTGTTAAATGTGTCTTCCATAATACTTTCTGTAACTGTGCAGGAAACTAAGCAAAGTGAATAAGAGTTGTAAGAAAAAAATATATAAATAAAACATTTATTGCAAGAAGGATTTCCGAGACAAGACACACAATCATGGACTGTTTATCAAAGGCAGGCATGAAAGGCCTGAGTGAGCACAAGATGAGGACCAGCACAGGAGGTAATTTTTGACTGCATGGAGATGTCCAAGATATTTTTCATGACCATTTGTATTTAACAGATAGTGTGATGCCCAAAAATGGGGATACAATTTTGAGCATGTCAAATAGTTTGTGACTATAAGAATGATTCTTTGCAGTATTTGGAACAACCAATTGATGTATAAAATTACCCTAGGAAGAGGTATCTAAACACGAAACAGAACCCTGAATAAATTTTTAGACCAATAGACTGTAAGTAGAAAATGTTAGTTTATTTTGCTGAATGATGAGTGTATAATACATCCCCAGAACATCATGGTGCGTTGTTGCCAAGAAAAGATAGAAATTATTCAAAGTACTCTCCATAGTACTGCAGTGAAAAGTAATTACCCAGTTTTTATCATTAATGCTAGTTATTATTTTCTTATATCTTAAGATAAAACTAATGACAGCTTATAAAAGCATAATAAATATATTTAAATATTTGAATGGATTTATGTTTTATAGAATATGGAAATGAGAAAAATTAGCAACCTTATTTCAGGAACATTACAATATTAGTACAATTATTAAACTAGTTTTTTAAGAATGTTAAGGTCCTTGGAAGGTAAAATAGAAAAAAAATAAATTAATATTAAGGCTAGGAAACATTTGATAAGAGGAACAGCCATTATAGCTTGAAGTAAATGTTAAATTTTATATTTACACACAGTGAATGACTAGATATTGTGAAAAGCATACAATTCAATAATTGGAGTTAAAAAACCTTATTTGGAATGACATTAAAATATTTTAGAATAAAATTGGAAAGTGACAAAAAATAATGTCTTGAGAAACACAATTAAGAATATATTGCAGCAAGGATTGATCTTAGGGCTTCACATGCAAGATAGATGTCATGCTGAACTGTGTTCCAAGCCTTGTGCTATTATTTTTAAATTCTATTTTTTATTTTACATAGTGTAGAATGCTTTTACTAAAGAAGGAACTATAATTTTTGAATACACATTTATTGTGTTACATAAAATATATTATACTATTCCATAAATATAGAAATTCATGGAGATGGTTACTTTCTTCCTTCAGAAACCCATTAGGAAAACTAACATAAACCATTATTTTCCATGTCTCAGAATCCTTTGCTTTCTGATGCCATACATTACATACTGAAAGGTTTTATATTTCTGCATGTATTATAATAGACATATTTTCAAAGTTTAATTTTTTTTTAAACAGGAAAATTGTTCACTCTATATAAAAAAAGCATCAATGACATATTCCAAACACAGATTGGCTGGATTTTTAATTAGCAGAGAAATGTTTATTTTTACAGATTTTAATAGCTTATTTGAGAAATTTATACTAGGAATTTCGATCATATTCATCCGCTACACACGTTTTTCAATTTAACACATCTTTCTTATTTCTGTATATCTCATATATGTCTTCATTTTTTTTCTTTCACATGTGAAGTCCAAAATGTGCATTTCATACATTCCTTAATGGGTAATCTTCCAACAGAGCTCAGGCGATTATTTTTCAAGCAATACAGTTTTGTTTCTTATTGTAAACAGATGTTTCTCTCACATAATGTATCCTGATTATGGTTTCTGCTGTCTTTACTCTTCCCAGTTACTTTCCAACTCCCCTTCCAATATTGTGGAGAAGGGATTTATATCCAATTAGAAAGTGGTTGATTATTCACATGATATTAGTGTCGCTATTAAAATATAAATCAATAAACTGAGCATAAAGAAAACAAATTTTAAAAGGGTTCATGGAGCTAAATATAGAGTCCTCAAAAGATTTAAAAACAGATGAAATGCAAATTGGTGAGATACATTATTTTTAACTGTTCAACATCCTTAGCCGTAAGGAAATAAAAATTGAATCTACTTTTGGATTTCATCTTACCTCACTCAGAACAGCTAGATTAAAATGAAAAGTAATGACTATATAATTTAGCATTCATGTGGGAAAAGGTGAATATTTATTCTCTGATATTGGTAAAGCAAACTGACAGAACCACTATGAAAATCAGGGTGAAATTTTCTATGAACCTAGAAATAGACCTACCATACGATCTACTGGGGGTGTCTTTAATATGCTGCGAATATGTGTTGTTCTCATTGGTTCATAAATAAGCTGCTTTGACCTATGGCAAGGCAGCTGAGAGGCAGACAAGAAATTCAAGGAGAGAGACTGGAAAGAAGAAAGGCAGAGGCAGGGTGACATGAGCCCACAGTTGAAGGAACAACAAGATGTCAGCAGATGGGTAACACAATGTCCATGTCACAAAATATACATTTATAGAAATGGCTTGATTTAAGATGAAAGAGCTAGCTGGCAAGCAGCTAAAGCCATAGGCCATACAGTCTGTAAATAATATAAACTTCTTTGTGTTTGCATGGGTTCAAGCAGCTCTGGGACAACAGTTAAGAGGGATGTGTCTGGACCATGGGGTGGCTAGTAGAACCCAAGAAACTTCTGGTTACAGTGATCCATGCACTGGTGGCACACTTGACATGGGACAGCTAGTCACTTGGAGATTGAACTTGAGGTCTTCTTATTATATATAGGTTTTTATATTAGAATTAAAACTTTTCCTTTTATTTAATCAAAAAAGGGAAATGTTGGATATTAGTATACTGTGTGAAGATGTATTGATGTGATTGATGTAATAAAAAGCTGAATGGCCAATAGCTAGGCAGGAGGTATAGGAAATACTTCTATGCAGAGAGAAAACTCTGGGAATAAGAAAGGCAGACACAGAAAACAAACAGGAGCTGCAAGATGGAAGAGAATTAATGCCACACGACAGAAAATAAGTTAACATACATGGGCTCATTTAAGT
This sequence comes from Onychomys torridus, assembly GCF_903995425.1. Classification (NCBI taxonomy): domain Eukaryota; kingdom Metazoa; phylum Chordata; class Mammalia; order Rodentia; family Cricetidae; genus Onychomys; species Onychomys torridus. The sequence goes on along the minus strand of NC_050452.1, from coordinate 93,106,519 downwards.
TATCAGAGCTAATTGAGGCAAGCCTAAGCTAAAGGACAAACTTTCCTAATTAATAATAAGTTTCTGTGTCATTATGTGAAGGTTGGTGGTCCTGACAAAAAAGTGACTATAGACACCACATTGGCTCTTTACTAGTTAACTTCTCCCAGAAAGGGAGGTTCTAACACTTCATTCTTTTGCCATCTGTCCACACAATTCTTTACACATCAATATAAGTCTCTGTGTAGGGTAGAGGCAACTTCAGCTATTCTAACTTTGTTGCCATATGTGCCACATAATTGCTTGATCTGTACAGTAGGAAGAGGCTTGTAATCTAACCTGTGGTTAATTTATCCATCTCTCCAATGGTCAATTTATCCATCTCACTGAAATTTGTTGACCTTTTTAGGTTTGATTTGATTATCATGTTCCTGAGTAAGTAGAGGAGCACATATTTCAAGAATATTGCAGAGCCTCATGAGGAGATCCATGGCCTCTTTATGTGTCATAGCCTCTAAGGCATAAGGAGGACCTTCAAGTAGGTAAGTATATCTTCCTAAAAGTGGAAGGGATAGTATGCTCAGGAACTTCCTGGAGAATCTTAGAAGCAGTACTCCTGGGAGAAGACTAAAATGGTTAATAAGAAATTTCCTATCAATCCAATTGTATCCCCAAATTGTACAAAAACTAAAAGACACCCAAGCATGCAACATATGAATATCAAAACCAAAAGTGGCACAGCAGCCATTATGTGGCTTATCTTTGCTGAATCTTGGTCAAGCGGCTGTGTTGACTTTATGGATTTTGCTGTTCCCATCAGATATGGCTGAGCCAGTCTGGGTGCTAATCCACGAATGGGAAAATTATATTAACGACTAATACTACCACCATCAAAACTCAGGAAGTATTGTTAAAGAGGGTGATGAGAGAATGTAAAAATCTTCATTGGTGGTGGAGTACTGTGAATGCTGTCTTCCAGATATGAGGTAGCTATGGGAATCACAACAACTGTTTTTACCTGCATAACCAAAACAAGATTAATCCAGTCAGATCCCAGGAGGGATTGATTAGATTATCTGTAGGCCCCATTTTATGGTCAAATCTGTGGGCAGTGTGTAGTTACTGATTGGTAGATAATGAATTTTTAGTGAAGTTGTGTCAATTAATAGGCTGTCCACACTCCAACCCATTCTGCATAGGTGACCCAAACAGATTTAGTGGTTTATCAAAAAGAAAAATAAAGTCTCAGAAAATTGGAAGGGGTATTGATGAGAGGAATTTGGTAAAGACAATTGTGATAAATATTATTTTTAGTTTTATATAGGTGTAAAAAGTTTCAAAACTTAAATAGTATTTAAAACAAAGAACACAGAGTTAACTTTAAATATTTTTAGAATTTTAAAAATTGAATATAGAACTTACTGACATCCATTTGAAGCTCAATTGAAGAGGAAATTCTGAAACTTTGAAAATATGAGTATTGATTTCATCATTTGAATGTCTGGTTCCATCAGAGCTTGCTTTCCTTCGGTAGCACAAACAGCTATACCTCTGGGTAATCTTACTTTAGCTAAGATTTTACATTCCATGACAACTTGTGAAACTATGTTTTTGAATTTCTATTGTCTCCTCCATTGAACATTGTTCTGTTTATAATAAATGCACATTCAGAGCCTAAAGACTCAGTCTACAATTGATAAACTGACTAGCTAACATTTAAAAAAAATGGATGAAGCAACAGTCATATCATTTAGCAATCAATGTCTAACTAAATTAAATCTTTGTTGGCACAGTGAATATTTTACCAACTTAACACTGTAGGGAAGTGGTAAGTATTTTATTTTTGAATGGCAGGAATAGAGGTGCATAGTTCTTAAAGTGACTACTTAATTTGATCTGGTTTACTCTGTTATCTTTCTTCCATCAGTGGAATATATATATATTATTTGAAAGTATGTATAAGATAAATTCTATTCTAAAATAAAATTAAATAGGTACTTGTTCTCTGATTCAAATCACATTTATTTTGCCTTTATAAATTTTTTATGTATTTTCTGGTTTCTGTGTCTATTCGAGTTTTGTTCTATAGACTTCAGCATTTGAAATAAACTTTAAACTTACTTAATAAAGATATTCTAGGTCATTCAATACAATATTTACAGAATATATACCATTGTTTATAGGAATAATTAACTTTCAAAGGTCATGAATTATGTTCCAACTTTATAAGAGCAATATATTGGCGTTCAGAAAGAAAAACAAGGATAATAATATTTGACCAAATGTCATGTAGAAAATAAGAAAATTAATTGTATTTACTCAACTGAGAAACTATATATATATATATATATATATATATATATATATATATATATATATATATTCACAGGCTATATAAAGCTCTGTGTTGTCTCATGAAATAACTTATCAGTCAATTGTTGACTACAATTATATGCCATTGATGTAATAAATATATTTGTGACAATTTAATATATTGAACAAAAATGCTCATATCAATTATGTCATTCTAGTTAATTTTATCATCTAAAACTATAATATTTAATAGCATATTACAAAGTAATAGGAAAATAAACAAAAATAGAAAAATTATGAAATTTTAGATTATTTAAATTTCTAAGATTTCAAAATAATTCCTAAGTACATTGTAATTTATATGTATGTATTTTCTTCTCTCAGTTTTTCATTAGTCATTATGTCATCTTTGTGAAATTGGAAGTAAAGTTTATTGAAGGCATAAGTAGCTTGCCTCTTAGAACTAAGAAATATGAGTGTATATCTATAAATACATATAAATAACTTCAAATTTTGGAGTTATTATATGAAATATTTTGTTCCAGATCAATGATTTTAGTATTATATCCTTTACCGTCATTAAAATACGTATTTTTCTTTTTAGTAACAAAATAAAAATATATTTAATAAATTAACATTTGGAAATATGTGTGTGTTCTGAATATACAATTTCTAATCTCTCAACATAAATGGTTGGTAGTCAGTAACTTCGTGATATTTCATTCTATATAGAAAATAAAATCCTTAATATTACATTGGCATGGCATTTTGCATTCTGACCTGCCATACTTTACTATTTTCATAAGTTAATTTCACTTGTTCTTTGCTGCTTACTCATGAATCATAATGCTGTTTAATGTATTAGTGAAAGCAATATTAGATTGGCCATTCATTCTGGTTCTAGAACTTGTAGCTAAATGTTTTCCTGTGTCCTGCCCAGTCCACAGATGCTCAGACCCAAGTAAACACAGAGGCTTATATTAATTGAAACTGCTTGGCCATTAGCTCAGGCCTACTACTGACCTGCTCTTACACTTAAACTCAGCCCATTTCTGTTAATCTATATGTCACCATGTGTTCCATGGCTTTACCTGTCTGCCATTATATGTCTGTCCCTGTATAGCAGGCTGGCATTTCCTGAGTTAGCCTTCATCTTCCAAGAATTCTCCTTGTCTGCTAATCCTGCCTATACTTCCCGCTTGGCTATTGGCCAATCAGCATTTTATTTATCAACCAATCAGAGAAACATATTCACAGCATGCAGAGAAGCATCACCATCAAGAATTACTCATGTATGAGCTGCCTTTCATCTTGTAGCAAATCATTGGTCTTCCATCTGAAACGAAGTTTGTTAGCTCAGAATGGAGTTAGATAAAATTTAAACTGTCAATTTTCATCTAATATTATGTTTAGCATTTCTAGATTATCAAAGTAAGATTTTTGAAATATGCTAATTATATTAAAATAACAGTAAAATATCTTTATCTAGTAAACTAATGAATAGAAGTGTATATGAACATTGTAGGCCATTCTATTTAAAATTTGACATTATATCTTATAAAGCACCTAAATTTCTTGATTCTCTTATTCCTTCATAGAAAATAGACTGTAGAAAATTTAAATTCCTACAGTATTATTCAATGGCATAATCATATATAATTTCCAGAGATAAAGATAAGATTAAAAAAAAAACAAAAACAAATGAGAGCAAAAAATCTCTCCAATCTGTGCTCACTTTTAAGAACTTTCTGAAAGTTTCCTAACATCTTCATATTTTAAGCAGGAACACAAAGCCGAAGAATATGCTAATTTGCATAAACTTGTAATGATATACTTAAAAAAGTAAAGTACATTTACGCATCTTCTTTTCTCTCTATGTCTGAACACAATAGACTGCACAAAAGGAGGAGCAGGAGTCTCAAATAAATCTTAGTCAGGTAATAACTAACACATTTTATCAATGATCTGAAAACTCATACAGGGCATGAGGCAGCAGCTATGACTGTTCTTCTGCCTTTCACTGGATCTCCTTTTGACTTCTAGGCCAGACTGGCATGTTTAGCTCAAGGAAATGACCTTAGCTTGTAGCTCTAAGTTTCTCTGTTCCCACCTGACACCATGGTCCTGCAGCTACTTATAAAATAATCATTCAGAGGCTTAATATTAATTGCAAATTATGTGGCCTATGGATCAGGCTTCTCACTAGCTAGCTCTTATAACTTAACTCAACCTATAATTATTAATCTACGTATCACCACGTGTTCTGTGGCTTTACCTGTGTCACATTACATGTTACTCCTTGGGCATCAGTTTGGCGTCTCCTTCCACTCTCTTTGGTCCTCTCACTCTCTTTTGTTTTCTCTTCTGGCTCCATCCTGCCCTGCCATAGGCCAATGAAGATTTGTTTATGAGCCAATGCATATTCACAGCATACAGAAAGACAACCCACAGCTTTAGCTTCTACACAATGCCAAATTGTCAATTTCAGAATCAACAAATAATTAAGTAGTTTATTTTCTGTACACAGATACAAATTGAGGTCCTGGGCTTGTTCTTGTTCTTACTCTTTCTTAATTTTTTTCATAATGACCTATGCGATGAGCATACTATCAATATAAAGACAGTTCCTTCATTGAGACTATTGAACAACAGAAATACCAACTGACACAATAAAGCACTTTAAACACTAAGAAAATAATGTAAACACTTATGTAATTTTACTGAAAACTGAATATATCCCTGAAATTTATCAAATACTTTAAAAATAACCAGAAAATTGAAAATTTTAATTAATATAAAATTTTAATTAGCAGGTGAAAACCTCTGGAAATAAATGAACAATAAAAAGAATTTTTCATCTTAAAAAAACCCTCTACTATCAGAAGACAGTGAAAATAGTAATGAGAAAAGATATTCTAAGCACATGATAAGAGAGAACTCTCCTCATGGAGAGTCAGAGGAACTTTATAGAAAGAATGGGAAAATAGATGCAAACAAAATATAGTATTCTGCAATTGAATATTCAAGTATTTTAAATGTATTTTGTGATAGAGGTACAGAGTCCAATAAACACACACACACATTAGTATTAGATATTTCATCACTGCAGTGATAGAAATAAAGTAGCAAAAACAAATGTTTGTAACAGTGTATTAAGAGACAAAGATTAGAACATAGATGGTGCACAATGAAATCTTGCAGCAAAATAATATTATTTTATTTCAAGTCATAAAAGGGGACCAATTATGGATTCAAGAGAAAATGACTAGAAAACATTCATGTTAATTAAATTTATAGGCAATGTACAAACATATAGATATACAGACAGAAGTACATTGGTTGATTATTTAGAAAAACTAAAAGATAACCCAGGACTAGAAAGATGGCTCAATGGGGAAGAGCAGTTACTGCTCTACCAGAGGACCAGAGTTTGAGCCCACTGTAAGCACGTCAAGATGCCTTCAACTTCCTGCACTGTAGTTGGTGAGCTTCTCTGCAGGTGCCACCAAGCCCTGTTAGACCAACAACAAACTTATAAAATAAACACATAGACATTTATATAATTTAAACTGCTTGGCCATTAGCTCAGGCCCACCATTGTCTAGCTCTTACTCTTATATTTAGCCCATTTCTATTAATCTATACATTGCCATGTGGCTTATAGCTTACCAGTACCTTATCTCTTTCTTGTCATGGTGGCGGCTGGCGGTATCTCTCTGCCCCAGCCTTCCACCTCCCAGAATTCTCTTCTCTCTTGTCCCATGGATACTTCCTGCCTGGCCACTGGCCAAACAGCATTTTATTTATACAGAGCGATATCCACAGCACTGCATCTCTACCTCATTGAGATTGGACACCCAAATCTGACCTCTGAAGGCACAATAACATTGGGGCAAATACAAAGACTCATACACAAAAATTAAAAAGTAATATTTATAAATAAACCAAAAGAAAATCTGATTTCAATGAAATTAGAACAAATTCCACTCAGGTATATATTTTAAAGGAAGTTTGATGCTAAAATAAAATACTTATAATAGGACATGAATAAAGGTTCATGTAAAAATTTGTTATAAATTCAAACAGAAAGGAAATGGTGACAATATTAGGTTGACATGAAATGTGAAGTGATTTTTAAAGTACTACTAAATAATGTAATTAGTCACTGTAAAATAATTGTCACAGAGATATAATGAGATTATTGGTATTTGTTGTGACACTTCCCAAAGATTGGTCTATAGATTTCTTATTTTGACACTGTATATTTAGATATGCATTCTTTTTTTCAATTTTATAATTAGTGTTTTCAATTTTATAATTAGTGAATTTATTACTCATGTTCTCATTTAAACTATTAAATTAAAGCTCCTTTAAGAGAAACACTTAATAGAATATCTTTCATATACTATAATAGGATAGTATGATAAAGAACTGGAAATATACCAAAAAAACTATTATTTTGATACAAACAAAAGTACTAATGTTTCTGAATAGTATTTGAAATTCTTTATTACATGTATTATTTATTTATTATGTCTATGCAGTATTTTTAAAGTTGTATTAAAGTAGTTTTAATCATTGTACACCTAAATAGTTTGTGTGTATACATATATATTTTTTTCCATTTTTTATTTATTATGTTTGTGTTTTAATTTTACATATAAGCCATGGGTTCTCCTGTCCTCCCCTTCCCACCTCCCCCAAGACCCAGCTGTAGCACTCTTGGGCATATACCCAAGGAATGCTCAATCATACCACAAGGGCATTTGCTCAGCTATGGTCATAGCAGCATTGTTTGTAATAGCCAGAACCTGGAAACAACCAAGATGCCCTTCAACTGAAGAATGGATAAAGAAAATATGGTACATATACACAATGGAGGACTAATCAGCAGAGAAAAACAATGATATCATGAGGTTTGCAGGCAAATGGATGGATCTAGAAAAAAATCGGATACTAGATGTCAAACAAAGATGACTAGACTGCTACACAACTCCAGGGAGGCTACCTAGAAAATGAGACCCTAGGAAAGACACAGGGATTGCCCAATGACAGAGAAATGGATGAGATCTACATGAACAACCTGGATGACAGTAGGAGTAATGAGGGGCAAGGTTCGACAGAAAGAGACCTTAGGAGAGCAGGAGATCCCAGCTGGATCAAGAACAGAAAGAGAGAACAAGGGATAGCAGACCATGATAAATGAAGACCACATGAGAACAGGAAGAAGCAATGTGCTAGAGAGGTCCCCATAAATCCATAATGATACTTCCACTGTAGACCACTGGCAATGGTTGAGAGAAGGCCTGATCTGACCTAGTCTGGTGATCAGATGGCCAAACACCCTAACAGTTGAGCTGGAAGTCTCATCCAATAACTGATAGAAGTGGATGCAGAGATCCTCAGCCAGGTCCCACGTGGAGCTCCAGGACTCCAATTGTCAAGAAAGAGGAGGGACTGTAAGAGTGTGAATTGTTGAGACCAAGGCTGGAAAAGCACAGGGACAAATAGCCAAACTAATGGAAACACATGAATTATGAACCAAAAGCTGTGGAGCCCTCAGCTGGATCAGGCCTTCTGGATAAGTGAGCCAATGGAATAGCTTGAACTGTTTGGGAGGCATCCAGGCAGTGGGACCCAGACCTGTCCTTAGTTCATGAGCTGGCTGTTTGGAATCTTGGGCTTACACAGGGACACTTTGCTCAACCTTGAAGGGGGGGGGGGCGCTGGACCTGCCTGTACTGAATCTACCAGGTTTAAATGAATCCCCAGGGGAGTCTTGGCCAAGAAGGAGATGGGAATGGAGGCGAGGGGCTTGGGGGTAGGTGAGGGTAGAGGTAGATATGCATTCTTGTGAGGATGTCACTACAGAAGACAGCAAAAAATTCATATACACATAGACTTGAATATAGAATGGAATATAATATTCAATACTCAAGAAAGACAACAGTAAATGGAAATTCACATTTTAAAGTATTCATACATTTTCTCTAATAATATTTGTTATTTTAAAGATTTACTCAAATAATCTAATAAATATATATTTACCAAACATTTGTTTATATGTCTATGTAAATTAAAATATTTCAAATGGAAATATCATAAAATAGAAATTAAATTAATTATTAATGATGAATTACAATATTATTGAAAAAAGCATGCTACAAGAGTATGTATAAACAGGTCAAGGGAAATACCTCAGTGGGTAAAATCATTGCCCTGTAAGGTTGACAATCTGAGTTGTCAAAATCCATGTAAGAAACAACATGTGCTAACAAACTTCTGAAATCCTAGCCCTGCTAACAAGAGATGGATGGCAGAGGCAGGAGATCAATTTGATGGTATACTCAGTGAATCAGAGCTCTTGTTCCCTGGTTTATACATGTATATTGTATTCTCTTTATATACTGTCTTCTCTCCAAGATCACTTTGATAATAGCATTAACTTCATACATTAGGATTCTATCATTATGACATTGTAGCTAGAAGTTTTCCTGGTCTTGCCTGGCACCAAGGTCCCACAGCCATTTATGAAATTCCTGTGTTCTACCTGGTCCTGCAACTGCTTTGACCCAAGTAAACACATAGAGGCTTATATCAATTACAAATTGCATGGCCATGTCCTATGGCTCAAGCTTCTTGCTAGCTAGCTTTTCTATCTTAATGCATTTCTATTAATCTGTAAGTTGCCACATGGCCATGGCTTCCCAGTCTGCTGGCATACTGTTCCTGTGGTGGTGTCTTGCATCTGCTTTTCCTCTGATTTCTCTTCCTGTCTTTCTGTTTGGATTTTCTGTCTGCCTCCAAGCTGTCTTGCCATAGACCAAAGAGCTTTATTTATCAACCAATCAGAGCTACATATTTTCACAGATTACAGACAGACATTCCTTCATCATGACATAATTATACAAAAGGTCCCACCTCCTAATACAATCACATGTTAGGTCAATTTTGCAAAATAAAGTCTGAGATCAACACCAAGGATCAATAAATATTACAATAGGCAAGATGACCAATAGAAGAGAAATAAATGTCAAAAAAGCTAGGGATATTTTATTGCTTTTCAATACATGTTCATAGAATTTTAGACATTTCTCTTTCTTGCTAAATATGCTAAACAGGAGTTCAAAATTGGAGTGGTAGAGTACAATAAAACTGGTTGTAGTTTAGGTAGAATAATAAGAAACATCATTCAGGAATAAACCCAAGTTAAGATCAATCCTCATGAGTCTGTTTAATGGGTAATTGAGATTATTAAGATATAAATTTGGGAAATACACACACGAATACAGAACCAAGTAAACAGCTGAAGTCATCCTCTGTTCTGCTTGGGAGTGAATGCATCTGGCTGTCCTGTGTCTGATCCCATCAAAAAGAAGAGCATGACACCTCCCTCTTTCCTTTTAAGAGGTCAGGTCCCAGGCAAGAGGTCACATATGTAGACAAGAAGTCAAGAAATCATGTAGGCAGACAAGAAACACCTACTCTTTTGGGCTGGGTAGCCCAAGATCATGGGTGAAGTAAATACCACTACACTTCCAATATTTGTCTAAATCAGAAGGTTCTAATCCCAATACAAAGTATATACAATAAGAATGATTTTCAAGTATTGTCCAGGAGAAATAAAGGGTAATGACATAAACAAAAATGGAACTGCAACCAACAAGAACAAGTAAGAAACATACTAAATGTCCAGAACATAGGTAAATGGCAAATGACAGAGATTACTCCAAAAGCTGTCCTATGCTGAAGAATCTGGATCTAGTACCTAATATGCTCTTAGCTAAAATACAATAAGATTGTTACCTTAGCTATCTAGTCTTCAACCCCATCAAAGCCCTAGAAGGAAAAGAATATGAAGAGGAGCTGTATGATAGCTCAAAATCCATGTCTACATACTGTGGCCTAAGAAACAACTCATGAAATTCTTGTAGAACTATAAGATGGAAGAGAAAGATAACACCTTTCCTAGACAAAACATGCAGGCAAAACAGAAACAGAAACTAATTTTTTGGCAAATTTCAGCACTACTGGAACAGATCACACAAATTTACATCAATTCATAGATTCAGTTTGCTAAACTGTCTCTCATGGTGTAAGATTCTGACAATTTTGCTATCTATCTCTCGGTCTGCCTACCTATCATCTATCTATATATGTCTATATATTGATTTATTCAAAACTTTATTAAAAACTTATTTTCTGTGGTGAAAAATTGTCCTCAATCTCACTGTTATTCTTTTCATAAATATGCTGGTAGTATTGACCAGTCAAAGTCTCTAATGGATCTCTTTCAAAATAAAACTAGAGAAACCATTGTAATATCTAAAATGATTGTGTAATAGAGTTTGAACAGTTTTAACCCTCAATCTAATGTCACTAATATAACTATTCTTGTTAGATGAATTTATTTTTTTAGAAGTGTTTTCACAAATTGTAAACACCTATCCAAGTGTGCTGATCAGTTGAAAACATGTTTTGCAAAATCTCATTGATTTCTTAATGATTAGTTAACATTTGCCAACTCACAAAATAGTTATAATGTGTCAAACATTTTTCAAAAGCCAAGAAGCATGTTTTTTTGTATAATCTCTGACATACTAACCAGCAGATTTTTGAATTCTGAGTGTATTGATTAATTATGATATGTTACATGTTAGACAAATACTACCCTAGATAATTGAAGTTGATAGAATCAAGAGTTCTTCACAAATACATTTGGCAACTAGCAGTATATTTTTAAATGTTATTTTATGTTGATAATTATTTAATTCTTTTAGTCTTTTTATTGTTGTTGTTTTGTTTTGTTTTGAGACAGAGGTTCTCTCTGTAACGTCCTTGCAGTCCTGGAACTGGCTTTGAAGACAAGCCTGTCCTTGTACTCACAGAGATCTGCCTGCCCCTGCTTCCTAAGTGCTGTGATCAAAGGAGTCCAGCACATTCTTTAAATTTTATAACATTAGACTAACAAGTTTCAGAGTGCCATACAATGAATTCATTTTATGTCTGGTGTGTGTTTGATGGTCATAGTGAGAAATGCTCAGTCTCAAGCAACTGCAGTCACATTTAAACAAATATCCTTGCCTTAATCATTTTTTAAAAGAAATATAAAAAATCAGTATTTGTTTTGGAGCCTAAGAAATATAAAGGGCTGCTCTAAGGCATGTATCTTAATGACTGATGACAGATAGTACAGATGGGTTCAGACTGATAAAAAAATCCCTTCAGGTACATAGGGCACTTATCCAGCTGCTTATCTTTACATTTCAATAACAATGTATGTGTTACACTTATTGGTGTAGCTGAAAGTTTTCTTGTGTCCTACCCAGTCCGCAGCCACTCAGACCCAAATAAACACACACAGACTTACATTATTTTTAAACTATGGCTTATTGCTGGCTAGATCCTTTTTCTTAAATTAACCAAATTCTATAAATCTATACTTTGCAATGCTGCTTCTGGCATACCAGTATCTTTACATCTTGCTTCTCCTGGCAGTGGCTAGTAGCATCTCCACTGTTTTTCCTTTTTCCTTCTTCCTCTCTAGTTAAAATGTCCCACCTAATCCTATTCTACCTTACCATTGGCCAAACAACTTTCTTAACCAACTAATTAGAGCAACACATATTCACAGCATACAGAATAACACCCATCAACTTGACAGCTATAACATAGAGAATCAGAAATTTCCAATACATTTTCATTAGGTCTATGACATTGAATTTAATTATATCAAAAATCAATACTGAAGATCATTCCCATCTCCAACAATGTAGGATTACTGAATGACAATATAAGAAATGGAATGAAGGGGTTTGGTATTTAAGATAGCAAAGGTCACTGACTTTTTCTAAACATTGGGACCACTAGCAATAAAAGCTTTGTGGTAATATTTGTCACTTTACATTAGATAAAATGTCATTAGATTTTCTTTCAAGACCAGGGACATCAGTAAAATAGGAGAAATGTATACATCATTATATAACATTTGTATTCTAGAAAATACTTATTATCTGTGGTATTTCTACTAGTAAAAGTTAGTAAAGTACATTGAGAATATTTAGTTCTGAATTTTTTTTGCTTGTTTTATTTTGTTTTTAATAGTTTCTTTTTGGGTTTTCTTTGGGGAAGATGCTATAGGGGAGAGGGGTGGATATGGAAGGACTAGAAGGTGAAATTCCCAAACAATCAATGAAGAATTATGTTACTAAAAAGTATACTACTAAAATTAAAGATACAGAGTAATATCATCCTATAAGAGCAAGTGATTTAAATATTCCACTTTCTCTGATAGATAGATCATCTGAACAAAAAAAATATCAGAATTAAATGATATGACACATAAAATGGACTTAACAGATATCTAGAGATATTATACTCAAAATCCACAGAATATACATTGTACTCATTAGCCCTTGGAAACTTCTTTAAAATAGACCATAACCCTCCCTGTTTTGATGTTATGTTAGTTTCAGATATTTTAAATGTTACAGATGAGTATTCACTTATATTTATTTCAGTAAAGTTTTTGCAATGGGAAAGTATTATCTAAAGTCATCCTTAATAGAAGAATAAGACTTCAGTGGAGCATATATCTTATTAATACAACAACTATTGCAAATAATGAATCTATTGTTTTTTATTAGATTAATAGTATTTTAATACATGGATATGTGAAATATGCAAGTTACAGTTAAAAAAATTGGGGGGTCACCAAATAATTGTATCTTCATGGCAAGCATCAAGTACATTTGAATGGCAATGACTAAATATTTTTGAATGAATAATTTTAAATATAATTTTATTTAACACAGTTTTACAAGTTTGGAAGTCTATGTTAAAGCAGTGGGAACATTAATTTTCTGGATGCTTCATGTCTTCATTATATTCTCTTTTAATTGCATTAGTAAATATTCTTTATTCTAAAGAGAAATTAATTCATTTGTTTTTGTGAAAGAAAGTTAGATGTCTTTGTAACTTGTTTTTATTTTAGTGCAAAGTGATTCTTCCATCTTTGATTTTTTAAGTTCTTCCCTGAGTTGGAATATTTTTAAAAAAATATAGTAGGCACAATGGCTTACTTAGGAGGCTGAGGAAGGAAGTTTGTTTTGAATTACTGGTCAGCTGAGGCTATGTAGATATGCTGTATCAAAAATATTATTGTATTAACATTTATGTAAATTGCAAAATACAAAGTAACAAAATAGTCAAATATTTTTAAACATATACTGAAAATTTGTATAGTATATTTTGCTTTAATCATTATGAAATTAAAAAAAAAACTCTGCAATAGATGCATTGCCATATAATTGTCCTAAACAGAGATTAAAAGCAAAAACTTAATAGAATAACAAATAAAATTTGAATCTATAATACAGATGCATGAAGGCCAAGTACTTAATGCTCACACAAACTCAATGAACACACATGTGGATCTAGACACACATAGTGCATGCACACACACAGGCACATGGTATCTATCACACTGACTGTAATCCTGAATCAACATTAGATTATCTTAAGTTAATTGAAAACAGGGCTATAGAGCTAAACAGAGAGTTCTCAACAGAAGAATCTCAAATAGCCAAAAGACTTTTAAGAAATTGCACATCATCTTTATTCATCAGGGAAATGAAAATCAGAACAACATTGAGATACCATCTTACATCTGTAAGAATGGCTGAGCTCAAAACCACTGATAACAGCTTATGTTGGAGAGGATGTGGAACAAGGGAAACACTCCTCCACTGTTGACGGGAGTATAAACTTGTACTACCACATTGGAAATTGGTATGGCTGTTACTCAGAAAATTGGGAATCAATCTTCCTCAAATCCCAGCTATACCACTCCTCTGCATATATCCAAGAACTGCTCAATGATACCACAAGGACACATGCTCAACTATGTTTGTAGTAGCATTATTCATAATAGCCAGAATCTGGAAACTACCTAGATGCCCCTCAACCAAAGAATGGTCCCAGCCCTGGGCACCAGCCATTCCATTCTGGGGGAAGACCTGCCCAATTTGGCCCCAGGTTCTGGCCATAGGGCAGGACCCCCAAACCCCACTGGGAAGGTTTACCCTCTCCAAGACCCTCTGGTGGACCCTACAACCTCCATGCCCTGCCCCCACACCCATCTGGCAGATACCCCAGCCACTTCCAGAGACTTAGAAACCAGCTCCCAGCTTCCATCCTGCCCCGCAACTCCCATCTGGACCAAAGGTGAGTGCCTGGAGTTAGAGTCAGAGAAGCCTTACATCTAGGTCCCAGCCCTGGGCACCAGCCATCCCAGGAAGACCTGCCAAACTTGGCCACAGTTTCTGGCAATTTGGTGGGCCCTATGGGAAGGTTCCCTTTTTCTAAGACTGCAGGCAGACCCTGCAATCCCCACACCCTACCCCCACACCCATCTGACCAAGACCCCAGCCACTTCCTGAGACTCAGAGACCAGCCCCTAGCTTCTACCCTGCCCCAGAACTCCCCTCTGGACAAGATAGGGAGACTACAGTGCCTTCCAGAGACTCAAAGACCAGCCCCCAGCTCCCATCTGGACCAGAGCTTCCATCTGGACCGCAGAGAGGGTCCCTAAGTCTGTCAGCTCTGTCTGGACCAAGTGCACTGATAACACCAAGAATGAATACATGAGGAGATGGGCAAATGTCAAGGCAGAAGTACATACAACAAAATAAAGAACAACACATCATCACCAGAACCTAGCCCTCCTCCAACAGCTAGACTTGAACAGGTGTTACTGCTCTGGGGAAGGGCAGTGGTCTTATGACTTGTTCTCTGGGTTAGCTAGTACTTTTCCATGGTTTATGTTTGGTTCCTGACATCCTGACAGTGTAATATCCATCTTTGTAAGACTGAAACACCACTGGTGGCTATCTCTACCCAAATTAGTTTCCTAAAGAGGTGGTGGTATAGTTTACTGCCAGCTCTGGGTCTGAAGCCATGCATACCATCAACTATTAGAAGCAGTTCTATCAAAGCAGCGCATAGCCAAGAAACCTTTTCTTTCTTTCTTTCTTTCTTTTTCTTTTTTTTTTTTAACTAGCAAAGGCTACATCCATCATGCAGCAGAGTAAAGTGCCACTTGTAGATGCCTCATTCCTGTCAAACTGGCAGGCTGTTGCTAACTAGAGAGAGACTACTAGGAAGCTGTTTTTAGCTCCATTTTAGAAGCTTTTTTCTCAGGTTTTAGGTGGAAACTCTTGCCAACACGTTGGGTGCCATTTGTAGTTAGAGTTTTCCTGCCTGGCCCACATTCAAGACAAATCTCTCTCATATGCCAGGCCAGTAGATGCTCAGACCCAACCAAGTAAACACACAGCAAGTTATATTGTTTACAAACTGTATGGCCATGGCAGGCTTCTTGTTATCTACTTTTTCTATCTTAAATTAATCCATTTCTATTAATCTATACTTTGCCACATGGCTTGTGGCTTACCGGTGTCTTTACATGTTGCTTGTCATGGCGGTGGCTGGCAGTGTCTCCTAGTTCTTACTCTTATATTTAGCCCATTTCTATTAATCTATACTTTGCCATGTGGCTAATGGCTTACCAGTACCTTACATCTTTCTTGTCATGGAAGCAGCTTGCCTTGTCTCCCCACCAAGGCCTCCACTTCCCACAATTCTCATCTCTTTTGTCCCACCTATACTTCCTGCCTGGCTACTGGCCAAAAAGTACTTTATTTATTTTAACCAATCAGAGCAACACATTTGCCATACAAAGCAGAAGGAATATTACCAAACTCCTTCTATGAGACTACAATTATCCTGATTCCTAAACCAAACAAAGATGCAACAAAGAAAGACAAGTACAGACCAATCTGCCTCATGAACATTGATGCAAAATACTCAATAAAATACTGGCAAACAGTCTCCAAGAACATATCAAAACAATTATCCACCATGACCAAGAAGGTTTCATCCCAGGGATGCAAGGGTAGTTCTTCATATGAAGGTACATCAATGTAATACACCATATAAACAAACTCAAAGGATAATACCACATGATCGTCTCACAAGATGCAGAAAAGGCATTTGACAAAATGTAACACCCCTTCATGATAAAGGTCTTGGGGCGATCAGGAATACAGGGAACATACCTAAACATAATAAAAGCAATTTATAGCAAGCCAAGAGACAACATTAAATTAAATGGAGAGAAACTCAAAGCAATACTACTAAAATCAAGAACAAGCAAAGGCTGTCCCCTCTCCCCATATTTATTCAATATAGTACTTGAAGTTCTAGCCAGAGCTATAAAACAACATAAGGAGATTAAGGGGATACAAATTAGAAAGGAAGAAGTCAAGCTTTCCCTATTTGCAGATGATATGATAGTATACATGAATGACCCCAAAAATTCAACTAAGGAACTGATACAGCTTATAAACACCTTCAGCAACATAGCAGGAGACAAGATCAACTCAAAAAAATCAGTAGGCCTCATATATACAATAGACAAACAGGCTGAGAAGGAAATCAGAGATACATCACCCTTTACAATAGCCGCAAATGATATAAAATACCTTGTGGTTACTCTAACTAAGTATGTAAAGGACCTATATGACAAGAACTTTAAGTCCCTGAAAAAAGAAATTGAAGATGTCAGAAAATGGAAATATCTCCCATGCTCATGGATAGGCAGGATTAACCTAGTAAAAATGGCGATTTCACCAAAAGCAATAATACACAACTTCATATGTAAAAACAAAAACAAACAAACAAAAAACCAGAATAGCCAAAAGAATCCTGTACAATAAAACAACCTCTGGAGGCATCACAATCCCCGACCTCAAGCCCTACTATAGAGCTACAGTAATAAAAATAGCTTGGGACTGGCATAAAAACCAACATGTTGACCAATGGAATCGAATTGAAGACCCTGACATTAACCCACACACCTACGAACAAATACTTTTTGACAAAGAAACCAAAACTGTACAATGGAAAAAAGAAAGCATCCTCAATAAATGGTGCTGGCATAACTGGATGTCAACATATAGAAGGCTGCAAAAAGATCCACATCTGTCACCATGCACAGAATTAAAGTCCAAGTGGATCAAAGACCTCAACATAAATCCAGTTACTCTGAACATGATAGAATAGAAAGTAGGAAGTATTCTTGAATACATTGGCACAGGAGATTACTTCCTAAATATTACACCAGTAGTACAGACAGAGAGAAACAATCAATCAATGGGACCTGTTGAAACTGAGCTTTTGTAGAGCAAAGGACACAGTCAACAAGACAAAGTGACAGCCTACAGAGTGGGAAAAGGTCTTCAACAACCCCACATCTGACAAAGGGTTGATATCCAGAATATATAAAGAACTAAAGAAATTATACATCAAAATGCCCAATAGTCCAATTAAGAAATGGACTATAGAACTAAACAGAGAATTCTCAACAGAGGAAGTTCAAATGGCTGAAAGACATTTAGGGAATTGGTCAACATCCCTAATTATCTGGGAAATGCAAATCAAAACGGCTCTGAGATACCACATTACACCTGTCAGAGTGGCTAAGATCGAAAACACAGAAGACAGCTTATGCTGGAAAGGATGTGGAGCAAGGGGAACTCTCCTCCACTGCTGGTGGGAATTCAAGCATGTACAGCCACTTTGGAAATCAATATGGCGCTTCCTTAGAAAATTGGGAATCCATCTCCCCCAAGACCCAGCTGTAGCACTCTCTGGCATATACCCAAGGAATGCTCAACCATACCACAAGGACATTTGCTCAGCTATGATCATAGCAGCATTGTTTGTATTACCCAGAACTTGGAAACAACCTAGATACCCTTCAACTGAAGAATGGATGAAGAAAATATGGTACATTTACACAATGGAGTACTAATCAGCAGAGAAAAACAATGACATCATGTGGTTTGCAGGCAAATGGATGGATCTAGAAAAAAATCATCCTGAGTGATGTAACCCAGACTCAGAAAGACAAACATTGTATGCACTCACTCATAGTAAGATACTAGATGTAAAACAAAGATGACTAGACTACTACTCACAACTCCAGGGAGGCTACCAAAAAAACAGGACCCTGAGAAAGACACAGGGATCTCCCAATGACAGAGAAATGGATGAGATCTACATGAACAACCTAGATGAGAGTGGGATTATGAATGACAAGATTTGAGGGAAAGAGAGTTTAGGGGAGCAGAAGATCCCACCTGGATCAAGAACAGAAAGAGAGAACAAGGGATAGCAGACCATGATAAATGAAGACCACATGAGAACAGGAAGAAGTAAAGTGCTAGAGAGGTCCTCAGAAATCCACAATGATACTTCCAAGTAGACTCCTGGCAATAGTCAAGAGAAAGCCCAAACTGACCTAGTCTGGTGAACAGATGGCCAAACACCCAAACTGTTGTGCTGGAACTCTTATCCAATAACTGATGGAAGTGGATGCAGAGATCCTCAACCAGGTCCCAGGTGGACCTCCAGGACTCCAATTTTGGAGAAAGAGGAGGAATTGTAAGAGTATGAATTGTTGAGACCTAGATTGGAAAAAGCACAGGGACAAATAGCCAAACGAATGGAAGCACATGAATTATGAACCAAAAGCTATGGAGCCCCCAGCTGGATCAGGCCCTCTGGATAAGTGAGCCAATGGAATAGCTTGAACTGTTTGGGAGGCACCCAGGTAGTGGGACCTGGACATGTCCTTAGTGCATGAGCTGGCTGTTTGAAACCTTGGGTTTATGGAGGGACACTTTGCTCAGCTTGGATGGAGGATACTGAACCTGCTTGAACAGAATCTACCTGGTCTAGCTGAATCCCCAGGGGAGACTTTGCCTTGGAGGAGATGAGAATGGAGGGGAAGGACTATGAGGAAGGCAGGAGAGGTAGGGGGAGAGGGGAGTTCAGGGGAACCCATGGCTGATATGTAAAATTAAAACACAAATATAATAAAAAAAGAGTACCTATAGAATCCAAGAAATTAGAAAGAGAACATTGGTGGGGAGGAGGAAGAGATTAAAGAAATGGGAGATAACAGAATACCATAAACATGAAGACAGAGGTGAGGAATAATGTGGATGGAGATTTAAGTGTGGACAGAGACAATAGAGAAGGGCAGAGGGCTTCTAGGATGGAAGGGTTACACACCCTAAGAATTTTTAAAACTTGCTATTTTTAAGACACATATATGCAAAAACTATATATCCACCCATATATATTTTTGATATAATATTTTGATATAATATTGTATAGTATATACCATATAGTTTATAATTTTATTATTGTATAATATATAAAATATACTTACATGATGTGTTATATCTTAATATATATTATTGTATATGTCATATATAATTATATACATATTATATATAATCTATCATGATGGTATATAATATACTGTATTAATATTTATATTATATTACTGTATATATTATATTAATATATTATATGAGATAAAATTATATATTAGATATAATATTATATTAACTATATATTATAATGTTCATTGTAATGTGCTTGGGATAACACTTCTGTATGCTATTAATATGTTTTATTACTATTGGTTAATAAAGAAACTGCTTCGGCCTGTAGCAGGGCAGGACAGAGCCAGGTGGGAAATCCAAGCAGAGATACAGTGAGAAGGGTGGATTCAGGGGCACTGTCAGCCTGTTACCAGAGGAGCTAGATGTACTAGAACACAGGTTAAACCACAAGACATGTGACAAAACAAAGATTAATAAAATGGGTTAATTTAAATTGTGAAGCTAGTTAGTAATAAATCTGAGCAATAGGCCAAACAGTTTGTAATTAATATTGAGCCACTATTTTAAAAGTGGCTGTAGGACAGCATAGGACAGAAAAGTCTACATTTAAGTAATAAAGATGACCTTAATCAGAATTAATGTGTGTTATCCTCCATAAAAGATTATATTCACACAGAAGTCATAGTTTGCCAAATAAAAATCCCAGAACCACATGTGAGATACCTTTCTTCAAATCACAGGTCAGAGGTATCACAACCCCCAAAACAATACAGGTTACTGACCATGCTTTTGAATGTCCACCAGAATTTGGTGGTCTGTTGCTGCCACATCTGGCATTGAAAAATCAAGTTAGTGCTGACCAAAAAGCTTCCTCACTGATAACTCACATTCATAGTACAGGAGGGTGATATGAAAGCTGCTGTAGAGGAAAAAAGTCATCAAAAATCTTTCCAGCTATGCAAATTGCAGCAATGACTGAGATGACCATGTATATGTACATTCTTACATATATATATATATATATGGGTATATATGGGTACATATGGATATACATATATATGTGCATTACATATCTATATGCATTCATGCATGTGTATGGATATAACAATTTGTGTGTAAGCAGATACTTTCTTATTTATGTAATCCTACTTCACATGAGGGAACACATGCCTGGTAATATAAACTTGGTTGTCTCGGGATATTCAAAATCCTTGGCAGTGAACTTACTACTCTCTGACAAATTCAAAAGAGAATGTGTGGCTATGGAGTGCTTATCCATAAACAGGACATCTACATCACACCTGTTTCCAAGGCTGTTGGCTATCATAAAGGACAGGACAGAAATATTAAAAGAGCCAGAGAGTGGGGAATCTTGGATCCCCAGAACAGTGTCTTCTAGACATGACAGGAATGTTGCAATCATGAAGTCACAGCAGTGGTGGCTCCCACAAGACCAGTACAAAATCAAGCCAGTCAACATTATCATTGTTTTTTAAAGCACCAAGCCTCTCAATTACAGAAGCAACATCTGGTTTCATGGGGTTTGTAACCTGAAATATCTGAAAATTTTTAGTGTTATCCAAGTACAGGTATTCCCTTGGGTTAGCAATATTTGAGTTGGCTGTTTTGATGTCTTTATGTGTAAGTTCCATAATTTTAACACTTGAATGGACTATTATAATAAAGTATTCAATAAAGTGACTTCTGATTTCTTCCAGAGTTTCTGACTATTGTATTCTTTATTTGCTTTTTTGTGGAATAAAAATCATATTTTGTCATCTTATGAGTCTGCAAGGTATTATTAATGAGATTATTGTTGGGTTGAGTAATTCAGAAATTTGAAACAGCAATATAGTCTGTGGTAGGCATAGGGATGCATTTTCTGAACACTTTGTCTCATTTAATGGTACACTGGTACTAATCATGGGAGCAGAGTGCACAACTTGACAAGAAGCTACAGAGTATGAAATAAAATGTTTCTCTGTTTGGTAGCATCTTCTAAAAATAAGAGTGACCCAGTGTGTTGAACCCAATGATGTCTTTTGTTAGTAAGGCCATTTACAATGGTCTTTTTGTTAGTAAGGCCATTTACAATGGTGAGTAGAAATCCCACCTACTGACACTGGGTGTCTATTTTTTTAAATATCCTTTTCTCCATCAATGTGAAAATGTACAGGATTAAAAAAAACTCAGGTATTGCTTGTCATGAAATGTCAGGGGGACCAATCAACTGTGAACTTCTTCAATACACACAAATATCATGCAGACATCATTCCAACCACAAATACATTGTCTCAATAAAGATGAAAAAATATTTTATCTTCACTAACAAAGATTCAAATAAGCTATTTAACTTAAAGCACCAAACATTTAAATGTTTAACAAAATATATAACACATATGAGATAGGTACCATGATAACATGGAAGATAAATGTCAAAAAAAATTCAATAAAGTATAATGATATCATAATATAGATCATTATCTTAAATGTATTATGTTGCATATATATGTATATACATATACATATATATAGAGAGAGACAAGTAACCACTTCTATTTTATAGCTGCTATTTGATATTTTGAAATAATAATTCTAATCTATTGTAAATAATTAGTTTCCAGGCATTTTTCTACTGATTTAAAATATTATAACTTGTAATGGTGTATCTTTTATAAGAACAAAGTGTCATATCATATTCCAGAGTAGTTTTACAATAAGTGGTTTGTGAATTTAGAATTTTACAATACTCATTTTGCAGAGTAGCCCCCAACATTTTAAAGGCAGTGAAAATTACTACTGATAATATTAAATTTGTTCTGAAATCTTATAGTGAAGAACAGATCATGGTTAATTATTCTGTTTCTAACATGCTTTTAAATCAATAATACATTCACATTAGTATACACTTTAGTGAAGGAAAGAAAAATTGCTTTTTAGTAGTCTTAAAGGGAATAGAATTTATCTTGTGTGATTTTATTGCTGAAAGAACAACTTATAAAGCAAAAGGACTTTTCTTTACCATTATGTGTGTGTTGGTTGATCCTAGAATGATTTATGATTACAAAGTCATCCATGTTGATTATGATAAATAAACAACTTCAGTGTACATGCTGGGGTTTCTGAGTAATTTATCTGTGGGTTGTGGATCTGACCCCACTAAAAAGCAGTTACTATATTTCTTTATTATTGCAGGAACCAATTCTGTTAACCTTTGATAGTCTATCTAAACTCACTTCCTGCACTCCACTTTGGAAATAATATTCCTTTTAATTAGGAATGCTTTGTAATGCGGTAGCCAATGAAATACACTCACATAATATGTTTTCAAATTGTAAAAATGACCTTAAGGTGCATTTATTTTGTGATTGTTCCAACTCTGATGTCATTATTCCTTAATGTTCCACCCCTACCTGGATATTACAAAGCATTAGAAGTGGTATTCATGAATTACTAATGTGATACTTAAAGTCAAAATGCAAAGACCTCATCAAACTCTGAATACTTACATTCCCATTGCAGATAATTAAATGGTTGTTATGCAATTCTCCCTCTTCCTTTTTTTTTTGTCAGGGTATTAAGAGATAACAGAACATTTAATATAATGTATTTCTCAGCATTAACTACACTTTATAAGATCCAAGTACATATATGATGAATGAAACTTGAAGGACTCTTTATGTTTAGGCTGATATAAAACAGCCACATATTTTCCTAAGACTTACAACTTAGGTGTAAGTGTATTGATTTGCTTAATATATTTAGTCTGTTTTGGTTATTTATAGTTAATATTTATAAATATTTCTTTAATAGCTAACTAGATAACATAAAAGTCCTATAATATTACTTTTATAATATAATTAGCATTCCACAATATAATCCAGAAAGCAAGCAGTAACATAATATTAATTTAAAACTGACTGTATATTCTTCATTAGGTTCAATCTTCTTTCTATGGGCCATTTAGTTTAATTTTTAATTTTTTTTTTGAGCTGGGGATCGAACCCAGGGCCTTGCACTTGCTAGGCAAGGGCTCTACCACTGAGCTAAATCCCCAACCCCTAATTTTCAAATTTTTAAAAGAAGATTTAAAGTTTATAATGCATTTGTAGATGCATTACCTTGTTTGATATAAATATTTTCTAACATTCATAGCTAGTGGCTAAATTATAGCTAAAATCATTGTTATTTCACATTATATGTGACTCATAAATACTTTGTTTCTCTCTATATGTTACATATCTTCTACATGCTTCAAATTTAATGGGACTACATATGGTGGCTGGAAGTATAAATGAGATCACCTTTCTTTTTTGATATAATTTCATGAAGTGCATGACTGCATGTTGTGCAAACTTCTTCCTAAAAGGAAGAGAGGTAACATAAGGTCTATTCTGTACATTTGTTGTGTCATAATGTATCTACCTTTTGGTTAAGCTCCTTTGAAATGATACAGTGCATACAGCAGCATAATAACATATGTGTTGCTATTATAAGGTACATTTGAAAAATAAAGTAACTTAAAGATTAATATGAAGAAAGAC
Organism: Onychomys torridus; assembly: GCF_903995425.1. Lineage (NCBI taxonomy): Eukaryota > Metazoa > Chordata > Mammalia > Rodentia > Cricetidae > Onychomys > Onychomys torridus. Next base: position 93,082,425 of record NC_050452.1, on the reverse strand, counting down.
TCTGGAACTGTAGCATAAGTGGCACAGTGTGAAAGATTAAGAAACATGGAATAATATATATTTTTTATGCTTTTTGTTAGACTCTACATCCTGACAGGATCCCAATAACTTATTGAGAACTTTGAGAGGGATTTGGGAAAATGTACTCTATTGTAAAGCAATAAATAGAGACTGAGTAAAGTTCTGAACTGAACACTATATTAACATTGTGTTGGCAAAATACAGCACCCATTTTATGTGTCAAATGGCTGTATTTCTAGGGAAATGAATGGGACCTGCTGGTATTGAACACAGCTGGATGCTTTTACCAGGCTTACATTTACAATGTATTGTTTCCCTAAGAATAAATTTACATTCTTCATATTTCAACTTACACATATATGCTTCCTGGGATGTTTGGAAACAAAAAATACAACGAAACTGATAAAATGTATACCCATCAAACCTATATCACTGTCACCACAAAATCTGTCCAATACCTTTGTTATTTTTGTCAGATATTGTACTGTAAAGAATTTCTAGTGTTATTTCTTCAAGTAATTATTTAAAACAAAACAAACAAACAAACAAACAAAAAACCCCAAAATTTTTAGAGGAATTTTTTTATCGTTCTAAACTAGAAACTAATCCTTCATCTAACTCCTCTGTCTATCCCTACACCATCTTTTCTGTTCTTTTCTTTTCTTTAATATTACTTTACTTTTGAGATAATCATACCATTTTTCTCTCTACTTCTTTCTTCTAAACACATGCATGTAACTCTTACTGCTCTCTTTTAAATTCATAACCTCTTTCCTCATTTATTGTTGCTATATATGTGTATGTGTGTATTCTTAATTACATGAGTACAACCTGCTCAGACTATATAATGTCACTTGTATATTTTCAGGGCTATTGGTTAACCAATTGGCGAGCTCTTCCCTGGGGAATACTATCCTCCTGCTCTCAGCATCCCTTAGTTGCCTGTAGTTCTTTGCATAGGGTTGAGGTGTCATGAGCTTTTGCTGGTACATGTCTCCATGTGTAGCATCCTCTGCCTCATTTAGGCAGCTGTGTTGGTGAGATTTTGAAGTCACCAAAAATACATTAATATCTCATTTTTTTTAAAAAAAAAGGAGAAGCCAGAGAGAAGTTCACTGGTTAAGAACACTGACTTCTCTTCCAGAGGATCTGGGCTCAGTTCTTAGCATGCACATGGTGTCTCACAGCCATTCAGTTCCATGGGTCTGATGGTCTCTCCTGG